>NC_139220.1:147832483-148357483 GCF_055691185.1 Crinia signifera
GGAAGAACCTGCCTTCGAAGAGGAAGTAGTTCTTTGTGAGGATCAATTCCATCAGAGCCATCACGAACTCGACAGGAGGTCCCACATATACATCACTGTTGAGTAGGGCTTCCCGGCATGCTGCTAGCCCTACAGAGTGTGGGATATTGGTGTAGAGGCTTGTGACATCAAGGGTCACAAGCATGGCTCCATTCATATTTTGTTTGTGGGCTTCAATCCTCCTTAGAAAATCACTGGTGTCCGCAATGAAGCTCTTGGTTTTTTTCACCACTGGTTGGAGGTAAAAGTCCACTAATTGGGACAGTGGCTGGCAGAGAGAGCCTCGCGCTGAGATAATCGGCCTTCCCGGTGGGGTCACAAGTGACTTGTGCACCTTCGGGAGTGTGTATAAACACGGTGTTTTAGGGTGAGTTTGTGTGAGGAATTTAGCAGTTTCTTCACTGATGTAGTTGTTGGTCAAGCCCAGCTGGATGGTTTTGTCGACCATCTGTTTAAATCTCCATGTGGGGTCCATATCCAGTTGCTCATAGCACGTTGTATCGGATAGTTGTGACATAGCTTCAGCGATGTAATATGCCCTATTGAGCAGGACGATGCCACCCCCTTTGTCCGCTGGTCTGATAATTAAGTCTACATCATTAGAAAGTGTGTCAATTGCTTGCTTCTCATCTTTGGAGATATTATGAAAAGATATTCTTTGTTTTTCAATGAAGGAGTTAGTGTCCCTTTTCAGAACTCGGCTGAAGGTGCTGATAGATGGGTTGATGGCAGGCGGATCAAAGGTGCTTTTGCATCTTAATGTGGGCTTATATGGTGTTGCTAGGTTGTCATTGTCCTTGGCAATGGGGTGCCTAATAAAGTGGTCCCGTAGGCGGAGTTGTCTGCCAAGGCGAAACATATCAATTTGCCAATTGAATATGTTCTGTGTCAGGGTCGGCACAAAGGAGAGTCCACGGTTGAGTAGTGATGCTTCTGCACTTGTAAGTGTGTGGTTAGAGAGGTTAAATACAACCGTTCCGTTTTTTATTTCTGGGGCTTTTTTCTTCCTCTTTCTCCCACCCCGGCGGGTGGGTAGTAGAGGTTTTTTGGCGGACGGCGGTTCCTTTCTCCTCGTGCAAGATAATTTGGTGGTTGTTGGTCAGATGCTGCGTTCTCAGAGTCGCTTGCCGAAGTCTGCGATTGGGTCTCAATATCGGTGTATTGAGCCGGGGGTCTGCGCCCACCTCCTCTCCTTTGTTGCTGTCGGAATTTTCTGGGCTCAATCCTGGAGAACCACGGATAAACACGACTCTCCTTGTAATCTTGCGCACACCCTGTCACCCAGCACATTTCTTTATACAATGTGCGCGTATGTAGCAGCATCGCAGCTGTACCCCGCAGTCTCCTGCCTTGTAGTCTCCTAGCATTACACAGGGAACCCCCTGAGCCAGCCCAGCGCTGACGCTCCGGGAGAACCCTGATGACTCACTAGCCGACCACTCCCCCAGATTCCAGCCCCGCTGTCACTCACTGTCAGTGACGCTAGCTGACGTCCCAGGAGGTCTGGCTGGCCTCTATCTGGAGCAATTTGGGCGCAATTTTGTGCTATTTAAACAGCACACTGTAATGTGACTACACCTCTGATGAAAACCACTAGGAAGTGGTTGAAACGGCTGTTAGGTTACAGCTGACTGTCTGTGCATACCATGCCTGTACATTAAATTTTTTTCACTTCTACATCCGTGTGCCGGTTCAATCCTCACCTGCAAGGGAAGGGGGTAAGTGCTCTTTATTATCAGTTTAAGTTCCTGGCACCGGAGGACTGTTTAAACACTTGTTGAGTTGCCATCCTGCAAAACCACTTTATATATATATATATATATATATATATATATAGAAAGATATTCCCGACATATGACGTATATATACGTCATGGTCGGGAGGTACTTCCCGACCGAAGACGTATATATACGTCATGGTTTTAAACTGTCACCGCGTCTATAGACGCGGTGACAGTTTGGAGATGTCTGCTGTCCCTGACAGCAGACATCCCCCCTCGCGGCGATCGCTACGATTGGCTGTTCAAATGTGAACAGCCAATTGCAGCGTTTTCTGTGTTACCGGCGGCTAAGCCGCTCGGTAACACAGTGATCGGTGGTGATCGGTGCTGTTAAGTACAGCACCGATCACCACCGATCGCCAGCCCCCCCATCCCACCCGGCAGCCCCCCCTCCCTCCCACCCTCCCGGCTGCCGCAGCGCCAGCACCCCTCCCAACCCCCCACCAGCCGCAGCGCCAGCCCCCCTCCCAAAGCTGGTGACCAAAATGGGGTCACATGTGGGGGGGTTCCACTGTATTGGTGCTTCGGGGGTCTTGCTAATGCGACATAGCACCCACCTTTCATTCCACCTCCAAAAATCACTCCTTCCCTTCTGAGTCCTGCCATGCACCCAAATGGTATTTTTGGGTCACATATGAGGCATTGCCGTACTCGGGAGAAATTGGGGCACAGATTTTGGGGTGCTTTGTCTCCTTCATTCCTTGCGAAAATGAAAAATTTTAAGCTAGAACTGCATTTTTGTGTAAAAAATTACATTTTTTTACACAAAAATGCAGATCTGGCTCAAAATTTTTCATTTTCACAAGGAATGATGGAGACAAAGCACCCCAAAATCTGTGCCCCAATTTCTCCCGAGTACGGCAATGCCTCACATGTGACCAAAAAATACCATTTGGGTGCATGGCAGGACTCAGAAGGGAAGGAGTGATTTTTGGATTTTGCAGCACAGATTCTGGTTTAATGACCCCTGAAGCACCTATACAGTGGAACCCCCCCACAAGGGACCCCATTTTGCAAACTACACCCCTCAGGGAATTCATCTAGGGGTATAGCGTACATTTAAAACCCCCAGGGGTTTCACCAATTGTGGTACAACTGGGCTGTGAAAATGAAAAATTACATTTTTTTACACAAAAATGCAGTTCTGGCTCAAAATTTTTCATTTTCACAAGGAATGAAGGAGACAAAGCACCCCAAAATCTGTGCCCCAATTTCTCCCGAGTACGGCAATGCCTCACATGTGACCAAAAAATACCATTTGGGTGCATGGCAGGACTCAGCAGGGAAGGAGCGATATTTGGATTTTGCAGCACAGATTCTGGTGGAATGCATGGTGGGTGCTATGTCGCATTAGCAAGACCCCCGAAGCACCAATACAGTGGAACCCCCCCACAAGTAACCCCATTTTGCAAACTACACCCCTCAGGGAATTTATCTAGGGGTATAGTGTACATTTCAAACCCCCAGGGGTTTCACCAATTTTGATACAACTGGGCTGTGCAAATGAAAAATTACATTTTTTACACAAAAATGCAGATCTGGCTCAAAATTTTTCATTTTCACAAGGAATGAAGGAGACAAAGCACCCCAAAATCTGTGCCCCAATTTCTCCCGAGTACGGCAATGCCTCACATGTGACCAAAAAATACCATTTGGGTGCATGGCAGGACTCAGAAGGGAAGGAGTGATTTTTGGATTTTGCAGCACAGATTCTGGTTCAATGACCCCTGAAGCACCTATACAGTGGAACCCCCCCACAAGTGACCCCATTTTGCAAACTACACCCTTCAGGGAATTCATCAGGGGGTATAGTGTACATTTCAAACCCCCAGGGGTTTAACCAATTTTGATACAACTGAGCTGTGAAAATGAAAAATTAAATTTTTTCATTTTCACAGCCCAGTTGTATCAAAATTGGTGAAACCCCTGGGGGTTTGAAATGTACACTATACCCCTAGATGAATTCCCTGAGGGGTGTAGTTTGCAAAATGGGGTGACTTGTGGGGGAGGTTCCTAACTTTTAGCATCTTATGGTGCCTAGAAACCTACATGGTGCCTAAAAAAATAATCTCATAAAAAGGAGGCTCCAAAATCAAGTAGGTGCTCCTTCTATTATAGTAGGTGCTCCTTCTGTGGGTCAAGTGGGTCAAAATAATCTCATAAAAAGGAGGCTCCAAAATCAAGTAGGTGCTCCTTCTGTGGTTTGGTCAACGTGCACACTAGGGCCACATATAGGATATTTATGAAAACAAAAGAATTGGGGGAATCAATTTTTAGTCACATTTCTCTAGTAAAATCTACTGTGTTCGTTAGAAAAATGTATTAAAATTGAAACTCTGCAAAAAAAAAGAAATTTTGAAATTTCACCTACACTTTGTTTTAATTCCTGTGAAACACATAAAGGGTTAACAAACTTCCAAAATGCTGTTTTGAATACTGTGAGGGGTGCAGTTTTTGAAATGGCATCATTTATGGGGGTGTCTCACATACAAGTCCCTCAAAGTCACATCAGAACTGAACTGGTCCCTAAAAAAATCAGTGTTTGACATTTTCTTGAAAATTTGAGAATTTGCTATTCATATTTGAAGCCTCCTAGTGTCCAAAAAAATGAAAAGGAGGTTGAAATAATGATGGCAACATAAAGTAGACATATGGTCTTTGTTAGTTATTAACTATTTTGAGTGGTATGTTTATTTGTCTCTCAAGCAGAAAATGTGACATTTTGCAAATTGCTAAATTTTCCATTTTTTCACGACATTTTGGTATTTTTCACAAAAAAACACAGACTGTATCGACCCAAATTTACCACTAACTTGAAGTACAATGTGTCACGAGAAAACAATCTCAAAATCACTGGGATAAGTAAAAGCAAAAAAAAGTTATCCCCACTTAAGTGAAACATGTCAGATTTGAAAAAAATGGCTCTGTCAGGAACGCAAAAACTGGCTCTGTCAGGAAGGGGTTAAAGTAATGGATCCATGAGTAAGTTACATTGACACAGCCATCTGGCAGTCACCTTTACCCCCTCAATATATCGGGATGAGTAATAGCTAACAAGCATGGAATAATTTAGGCTTTTTACCTGCAGGGCAACCCCCTCCCTCCCACCCTGAGTCCAGGCACCCTAGGCTGCAACCTTATGAGCCTATTGGTTAATCAGGCACTGCCCATCAGCCTAAAATAATAGCCTTTTTGCTATAACAACTATTCTGGCTTTATTATAGCAGCTCATGGACCAGTGGTTCCCAAACTGTGTGCCTAGGTACCCTGAGGAGCCGCGAGACACAACCAGGGGTACCTCGGTTTGGTGGTACGGGACCAATTTAAAATATTTATGGTTAAAATGATGGGCAAAACAAGTGCCAGTGGCTGGCAATCATAAAACATGTATAATCAGAAGCACATAATTAAACCTAGGGAAGACAGACCAAGGCACAGTTTACTTAACTTATTAATGAATTTCAAATACAATATTAAATTATTTTAAGTTGGGGTGCCAATCATAAAATCAAAAGAGTTTGTGAACCACTGTCATAGACACATGCAGTTTCATTGGTAAAAGGCAGTAGTTGCATGACTAATAAAGAAGCTACAAATGTTTTTAACCAGGACTTTATGGCTTTGCAGAATTTAAGGCAAATGCAATTACACTGTATTTCCCATTTTTTAAAAAGGTTTTGTCTCCTTTTTGTAAAATCATATTTCTTTTAACAGGCAACATTATACATTTAATTTCAAGCCATTGATTTATAGTATGATTACCAATGTTGTGCTAAAGTCTAATTCATTTGTCTTTCAGAAAACATAAGGCAAGTTTTGTAATTACCCAAGTTCTTCTCATTCCAAATTGATCTCCCTAGAAGACTGAATGTCGTCCCCTCTCTCTCTATTATACAGTATATAGAGGCTCAGCAAGATCTATGAGATTTATATGGAATTGTCATTTTGTTTTTACCTTCAAAAATTAACCCGTTCTTAAATGTGTTTTACAATGTTTTTTTTCTATTTTGTTTACTGAATTAAGTTTCTCTATTTTTAATACATACAGTTGGAGATAAAAAAATAAAGTAAAAACATGATATTGAAGGAGCCCTTAAATCACTTTTGCTGGTCCTATTAAAAGGACAGGGCAATTGCAGGATTTCTAGAGTGGAGTTACCAAATGCTAAGGAGGGGCTTATCAGGTAACAACAGTGTCATAGAAATAGCCCCCACAGATCGCTTGGAGGTACTAGGTGGCCTAGGGTGGTAGGGCGCTGGGGTTCTGCCAGATCTACTAGAAATCTCCTGTCTGGACCTGAAGATACTTGTCGCCCCTGTCCCCATTGAAAATGTCCCAAAATGGCCATTTTGGGAGAGACATTCTTATCAGGAGCAGGTGAGAAAGACCATCAGCAAGCAGAACACCTCACAGGACCACAGACCCACGGTAAAATCCCATGACATTGAGCAGGTACACAGTGAGCGGGGGGCAGACACCTACCTCGGCCTTGGCCTGAAAGTTTTTTAAAGTGAGATTGCATATGATCTAGTTGTGCTACTGGTCAACAAGCTATAATATATCTCGTCAGAAGTGTATTGTAAGTACTGTCATATTTTAGACATATCTAGACATCAATCACGGAAAGCCATTAAATGCAATAGTGAGCAGTCCTACCAAACAAAACAGAAGTGACATTGTTACTGTTTACATTAAATCATTACATTCTAGAACAACATTTTTAAGGTTGTTAAAAAGAACCCAATTTACAGTATTTTCATAGAACACATTTATACTTTTCTGTTCTTTTAACAAAACTTACACACGAATAATGATTAGATTACGAGCTACTGTTCTGTAACCACATTCTTTTGTAAATGACATCTACTATCAAGTAGAGAATAATGGGGCAGATGTACTAACCAGCGTTAAATGCATTTCTGCACTTAACGCTGGTTAAATGGGGGGGGGATTATGTTTAGGCTAATGTATCACTAGCGCACCTAATGTGCGCTAGTAACAGCCCGCCGTGATACGTTTGGCGGGGCTGTCCCCTGCAATCATCCCAAGTGATTAGCGGCTGGGGAGATGTATTAACAGCCAACCAGCTCCTGTTATTATTTAAACCTGGCCTGTAACATGGCAGTTAGGAGCTGATTGGCTGCTACTTTATCACTCTCTACTTAATCACTTTTTAAGGCTTAGTACATCTCCGCCTCAGCCACTGTCTGTAGCTATAACATAATGCATAGTGAAGTGGTATACAGATGAAAGGGTGACAGTTACTAAGTCCACAGTCAATAGGTCAGCACTATACGGTATGTATAATTTGACAAACAAAAGGTCGACAATGGTAAAAAGGTCAACGTGGCAACAGCCTACACATGAAAAGTGTTTATCTCCACTTTATACTACCATTGACATGGACTTCGATGAATAATGTGAGCGGAGTTAGGCATATGGCCGAAAAATTGCAAGTAAAGAGAGCCATGCAAGGGAACGCAGTACACTAAATGGGGGTCCACATGCTCAAGTGTTGACATTAACACAAAAAAGTGAAAAACATGTCAACCTTTTGCCTGTGTCAACCTTTTTCCCGTATTGACTTTTGATGTTAACCTATTGACTGTCAATCTAGACACTATCGACCCTACGATCCATACCAACATGAGGTTATCAATATTATCTTTAATTTTAAAAAATTCCCAGAAAGTGCCTGCTGTGCCATACAAGGAATTCATATAGGAACAGTGTAACTTGACATATCATAGGAACAGTACAATGTAACAAAAAACATTAAAACATCATGTAGCATGAGAGGACAGCTCAGTGTATAGTGTAGGATAAATATAGATGAATTGCAGGGACGAGAAAGGTCACTAGGTCGACAAGCTTTAAGTTGACACGACTGAAGGTCAAAATGGGGTTTTTCACTTTTTTGTGCCGACAGCTGGTATTTCATGACCTGCTATCCACTAGGGCAGTGGTTCCCAAACTTTTTTGACTCATGGTGCCCTAGTATCAGTAATTTTTCATGGCACCCCTATGCCAAAAGTTTCTGATAGAGAAATTCTTAACAATGTAAGTAACTAAATTGTGTACCCAATGTAACAGTGATCATGTAGTATCAAATAGACTGAAGGGGATTACACTACGATGTCAACACGGTTCAAACTGTCAACTCTCACCAGGCTGACATATTCAAATTGTCATAGGTTCACAATGTTGACATCTAGAGGTCTGCATGTGAAATATCCACATTCTGTGGGTGCTAAGAGTTAGGATAGGGCATTGCTGGGAGGGTAGGGGTTAGGCTGCAGGTTAAGATTATGGTTACACGGGCAGTACGGATGGTGTAATGGTTAGCATTACTGCCTCACAGCACTGAGGTCATGGGTTCGATTCCCACCATAGCTCTAACTGTGCGGAGTTTGTATATTCTTCCCGTACTTGCGTGGGTTTACTCCAGGTACTCCGGTTTCCTCCCACAATCCAAAAATATACTGGTAGGCTAATTGGCTCCCAAAAAATTAACCCTAGAATGTCGGTGTGTGCGTGTACATGTGGTAGGGAATATAGATTGTAAGCTCCACTGGGGCAGGGACTGATGTGAATGCTCAATTATTCTCTGTAAAGCGCTGCAGAATATGTATGCGCTATATAAGAAACTGTTAATAAATAATGGTTATGCTGCAGGAGGGAAGGTTAGGATTAGGCACCAGGAGGAGTGTAATGGGAGAGAAATACACACCAGAACAGTGCAGTATAACAGGTCCACGTTGGAATTTACTGACACAGCATAAGCAGGAACTAAAAGATGGCACTGCTGCCACCAGGAGAAGGTTAATGACCACTACATCATCAGGGACAGTTTGTTAACAGTTCATCATAGAGGCATATAATCCAAGTAGACTTGATGAATGTTGACATGGCCATTGTCGACATGCTGAGCATGCCTATGCACTGTTTGTCTACTGTTCAACCATGTTGACATGATAACTGTCAACGCATCATACCACACTCTCAGTGTGCTATCTTCTTCATGCATCGGTGACGAGCACAATGAAATTGATAGGAGGTAGCACAACCTAATTACATAGACCTATTTTCATCCACAGCAATTAGTGTTGCAGAAGATCTACAGTATGTGTCTGTTGAGGAAAAGAATGTATGCTACAGTTTGTTTCTATTACAGAATATATATTCTCAAGAATGTTACAATATCTACATAAATTGAAGAGTGGGTTGAAGGTATCATTCATGGACCTCCACTTACATATTGTGGGCTTCTAACACAAATGGTAGAGAAATTATACATGAGAAGAACGGTAGCTTGGCTCAGTTTATTAAATGATTGAATTCTCTACATACAATAACATCATTTGATATAGTCTAGAAAATGTGTAATTTTTTGCATGTGGATATGTCTGAGACTGCACAAGGCAACTGTTGTATTCTGCCCTTAGGATACTGATGTCTCACATAAAATAGACCTCACACACAGGTGTAAAAGACCAGGCATTTAAAATTGAGAATTTATGCTTTTTTTCCCTTTACCCATATTCAGGAACAACTTACCCTCTAGGCACACATTGAACAAAGTAACATTTTCTTTAGAGACTACTGTACTAGAGGCATAGAAATCTGACAGTGGAGTTGGCTCAGCAGACATGCCATATTTGTCAAATATTTGGGGAAGAAATGTATTATTCTAATGAGAATGAGATAGGACAAGCTGGAATGAACAACGTACTGTACACTGTTGGCAAGATGATGTTCTCAAACTTAATAGCTATACAGTATATTACTAAGTTTCCATAACTGTATGTCTATTAGGCATTAATGATAATGTATAAGATTGTATGTGAAGTTTTTTTTCCTCTCGCAATGGAAAACATTTTTAGAAACTTTTTATAATAATGTATAAAAATTCACAAAAAGTTATATTAGCATATACACAATGGCCATATTTTCTGTTTTAGAACAAGCCCTACAAAATGGTAAAAATTTGGACCTGGCTAAACAACACTGTGAGGAAAGGAATCCAAATACTGTATAATTTTATTTACTTTTATGCATGCAGGGAAAAGAATGGCTGATTTGACACACAGCACAGAAATACAGCGCAGTTCTATTTTTACCCTGTGAAAGTTGAGATATTGTAGGTTACACTTTGTTACAGCACAGTTTACTGGGCTTTAATGTGCACTTTATAAACTGAAAGATTACTAAAAGCCAAACCACACAGCAAAGTGCATTATCTTACCCTTTTTACCTGAGCAGTGGTATTAGGAATAGTATAAGAATTCGCTGGTATAATAATTCACAGAGAATTGGGGTTCCTTGATGACGGGCTGTAACTTAAATGTTTTGAAGCAAATGCCCATGTCTTTATTTAATAGATATACAGATTAGTGATATATTATTGTTAGTGCTTATAACAAAAGTATTCCTGTCTTCTAATTACAGATTGAATATCATATTCTTGTTATGAAACCTACTGGGAATATTGCACGTGGACTTGTGAGCGTCTCACACACTCGCGAGTCCATTGCTGGGAATGCCTTGCAGACGCACGTGCACCACAGTCATTGGTGTGGCTTGTGAAATGGCGTGCCGAGATCGTGCTAGATGAACCTGGCTCTAATTGCATTGAAAGTATATTGGAAAACATATTCTAAGTATTGGGTAGCACTACCTTGCACAACAGACCGAGCTAAAGATTGGAATGTTCACACAGCATGATACTGTATATACCTTGCTTATTTTACTATTGAATCATTGACTGAGTTTAACAGTGTGATGAGTGGAAGCCATTTTGTGGGATAATCATAAGCTGATTAAGGAGCACTTTGGGGCAGAGCACTTTATACTGCCAAGTGCTTAAGATAAAAATGCTTTTGAAAGAAAAACTGTGTTAATTGAGCCCTACAGAGTTCTTGTTATCTGGAATCAAGAAAGAACAGTATAAGATGATAATCCTACTACTTTCATCTATTGTATATTATAAATACATACATGTTATAAGCAAATTAATACAGATGACCGGAGATGGACTACCGCAGTTCAAAATACTGATGTCGGCATTACAATAGTGGGAACCCGGACATGGGTCAGGAAAGTATACTTGCCTTCTCCCTGCACCCTCCTAACCCCCCTTTCTACAAAATAACCCTAACCCACACACACACAGCCTGACCCTAGTACTGTACTTCCAATTAGTGCCTAGCCCTAACCTTCCTTCCCTTCAGCCTAAACCTAATCCTCCCTCCCCACAGCCTTATAATAACCCCTTCTAAGTGCATAACCCTCCCTTCCCTGAAGTCTAATATTAACCCAGGCACCCACCCCAGCCTACCACTAAGTCCCCCATTAGTGCCTAAACATCAGATTGGCTGAAGATCTATTTAAGTCATCTGTGTTCCAGCATGAATATCCTTAAAACATGGACATTAGTGGCAGAGATTGGTAAATTCTGTCCTATAGTACAGTATATTTAATTCAGTAGATCGGTATAAAGTTATGGTATCACAGGAAAGGGTACTCTTTACCTAGCACGGCGCCCGCGATTGGAATCGCGGTCATCGGGGGTAAAAAATCGCGGGCATCGCGGCCATCGCATGCACTAAAAAAACGGGTGTGACGCGATGCCCGCGATTTCCCATAGGGATCAATGTTGAAAGTGTCAATGGACGCGATTTTTGTGTTCAATGCCTCAATGCCCGCGATTTGTCCATAGGAAACAATGTTAAATAGGCCACAGAGCCCTAATAGTCCCCCTGAAGTCTGAAATGGCCCCCACAATTGTTAACGCCACCCCACGCCGACGTGGATAGTGGGGGTATGAAAAGGTCGGAGGACGCGTACCGCCGCCGCTCGCCACGCTTCGGGTTCACGTTGATTGTGGGGTGGCGTTAACAATTGTGGGGGCCATTTCAGACTTCAGGGGGACTATTTGGCCTCTGTGGCCCATTTAACATTGTTTCCTATGGAAAAATCGCGGGCATTGAGGCATTGAACACTAAAATCGCGTCCATTGACTCTTTTAACATTGTTCCCTATGGGAAATCGCGGGCATCGCGGCCATCGCGTCGCACCCGTTTTTTAGTGCATGCGATGTCCGCGATGCCCGCGATGGGCGCCGTGCTAGGTAAAGAGTACCCAGGAAAGTATACATTTTGAATTATGAACCCTAATGCTAAAACTATCTTGAATTACATAATAGTATTTTTTTTACTAGAGGCAAACTCACCTAGGGCCAGCTTACTGAAGTCCTCACTTTTGCAATCCACCGATTCTCACCAAGTTTAACCCCAACATTAAAGAGGCCAATAATATAAAATGCAAAATACATATCTGGTTTTGCGCATATTCATTTTGTTTTATAACATTTTGGAGGCAAAATTGTTCGGAATCTGTTTCAAACAAGAGACACTGCAAAGTAATAAATTTAGCCCTAAGTCAAGCAGGTAAAATACAAATAAAAGACGACGTAAAAGCTTGTGCACATAGAATAATGCGTGTAAAATTATTCCCATAAAATCCAATTTGAAAAATAGGGACTCGGAAAACTTCCTTTAAATAAACTTAAAAAAAAAAAAGACTAAAGCTGGAGGCTTTGTTTCACATAAAATCACAACGAGCCCCTAGACTTCTCAATATTACACACTGTATTTTCAATTTATACCCATGACACATTATTGATTACACATTATACTGTACATCAGGTAGCTATTTTATCCAAAAAAACGATTCAAAATAAAGCATGGAATACACATTCAAAAATGTACTATGCTTGGTTGTTGATGAATGTAATAAACTAACTTGGCGTAACACAATTCCTCAAATCAATAATCATCTGTGGTCCAAAAATATCTCCATCCATACATTTGCCAAAAGCTAAACCGCACAATAATTAATAATCTGTAAATCTGGCATTATAATAAAATCAGAATTGAGCCACACCACTACTGAATTTGCTTTAACATGAATAAAAAGCTTCATAAGTGGAATACGGTCAATACAATTTCATAACAATGGCTGGACAAAGATTTACAGTGCATAAACCACTAATCACATCTGGCTATGCACGATTAAATGTATAGAAGTCTATTAGTAAAAAGATTACAAGCAATGGACTACTGATCACTGGAGGAACAAGTGGGTAAAGTAAAGTCTAAAGACCTCTACAGGACCTAGGCTTGCATCCAACTGTGAAAGTTTCTGGAGCCTTTTGTATGTAATGTAATACATTTCTGAGCATGGGACCGACTCCTGCTGCACTACTTATTCAAACTTGCAGTTTAGGATACAGTATTGGATCATCTCTGACACCATCAGCCAGCTGCGTGGCCCATAGCAGGGCCGTAACTAGGGGGGGGCTAGGGGGTCACGCGCACCGGGCGCTGGAGGGTGGAGGTGCTAGTGTGATGTCCCGGCATTGCGGTCCTGGGGATGGGCAGCGGGGGTCCAGGGACTGGTGGGTTAACGCTGGCTCCTTCCCGGGGTCCCGGGGACGGGCAGCGGGGGTCCGGGGACTGGTGGGTTAACTCCGGCTCCTACTAGTGCAGCCAGGCGGTGGGCGGAAGCAGGTTTTGAAAAGACTTGCCGGACGCTGATTGGCTGAATTCAGCCAATCAGCATCCGGCAAGTCTTTTCAAAGTCATCAGCACTTCCTGACGCCAGGCAGATAGCGCTAGGAGATGGAGTGAGTGAAGGCTGCCGCTACACCAGTCCCTGGACCCCTGGACGCTGCCTACCCCTGCTGGCTGCATACAGGTATGTTGGCAGCGGGGGTCCAGGGACTGGTGTAGCGGCAGTTTTCACATACACAGCCACTCGCTATTTGCCTGGCGGCGGGAAGCGCTGATGATTTTGAAAAGACTTGCCGGACGCTGATTGGCTGAATTCAGCCAATCAGCGTCCGGCAAGTATTTTCTAAATCTGCTTCCCGCCCACCGCCCGGCAGTGCTAGGAGCCGGAGTTAACCTTCTCCAGTCCCCGGACCCCCACTGCCTGTCCCCAAGGCAGTAATATGGTAGGGTTTTTTTTTGGGGGGGGGGGGCGACCAAATGACTGCCGCCCCGGGCACCGAAACACCTAGTTTCGGCCCTGCCCATAGGGTTGCAGAAGAAGACACACAAAACCTTTAGGGCTAGAAATCGCTGTCGTATCCTGGCCTCGTTCCTCCCCTGGCCTCGTTTATTTCTCCATCTGGAGAAATGGCATCAGACTGGCAGTCTGATGGGTGTTTGTTCTCATAGAACCTGATCACACATGTGTAGAATGGGTCCTGCACATGTGCAAAAGTACAATAAATGCACATGCGTAAAGTACAAACTATGATCAAGGTTAATAACTTATTAATGCTACAGAGAAATCCTTTTACCCACATTGCAAATTGTCTTTCCAATTGGAGTAACGTCTAAGGAAGTCATGACATACAGGATGAATAACTTCAAAGTCACCAAACTGAACAACACATTTATGCATATTCCATAGTTTTACTGTAGTTATGCAGCACATAAATGCCAGACATTTGTTACAGTATATGTGCATGACCAACTTACACATTTGAAAGACACACAGGTGACCTGGAAATCATGGACTGTTTGGGTTCCTGAGAAACACTAAGAATCTAGTTTGATATATTCCTAAACCTAAAGGTCTATAAGGGCTGAATAAAAAAAGTCGGGAAAAATCATATACTGTATGGTGACAATGCAAGACACTTAAATCCTCTCATTGCTTTCCTCTCTAAATAACACTTATGCAAGTTTTATTAGTAACACCGGTACTGGTTTCCTAGCACGGCGCCCACGATTACATCGTACGACAACTCCTCGCATCGCAATATTGCTACATGCGATGCGATTCGATTTTGGCGGCGGAACGTGTCCTCCGATCTTTTCATACCCCACTATCCACGTCGGCGTGGAGTCGATTATATATAGTGTGATGAGCGCAGAGAGCCACCGAGCCCGACGCGTGGCGAGCGCATCGAGACCCATGAGGGGACGTGTAATATGAGCCCGAAGTGTGGCGAGTGCAGCAAGCCCCGCAAGGGGACACTGATTACTTTACATGTATTCCGCATACGACCGCCACGCTTCGGGCTCGGTGCGCTCGCCACACTATCTAAAATCAACTCCTAGTGGGGGTATGAAAAGGTCGGAGGACGCGTACCGACGCCGCTCACCACGCTTCTGGATGGCGTGGATACTGGGGGTTACATCTCATTGTAAGCACCCATCACATGTCATGGCATGGGTGCTTGTACAATGAAATATCGCATTGCATGCCATTTGCTGGCATGCGATCCTATGCGATATTTCACTCCTGTCCATTTAACATGGAGATCGCATTGCAACGCACATCATTCATAACGGTACGCAATGCCATTCGATGGGCGCCGTGCTAGGAAACAAGTACCGTAACACCATGGGGACATTAGGTTTAATTAAACAGAAAACTTTACATCTAGATTACAAAAACATATAAAATCAATATAAGATTTGAGTAATGCTCATGTATTTTAATTAACCTATATACCATGTGTACTAAAGCCAGCATTGTAATGATGTTCGCTTGCTTTGTGTCAATAGCCAGGTCCTCCATAGTACACCACCAGCAGCCAGTATCTCTACAATGTTCCAGCAGTCACAATGTACAGTCTCCTAGTCTGATCGATACGAACAGAATCTACATGCTACATACGGTAACTAGCAGAGCCTTACTAGACAAATCATAAGACACTTTGCTTATTCCCAGCTACTGTAGTTATGTACTTCTTTAGTCACCTGCTTAGAATCTGGTGACTGTGATATGTGGCTTCCACTGAAACATCTGCATCAGCTGGTTATGACAAAGTAAAAAAGATTGTTACTGTTCTAATCACCTCTTTATTCTAATTGCTGAGCTAATATTAAAACATTCTGCTGTAAATTAGTATTTTAAATTGCTACATATAATATATAAAACATAACCAGGAAAAGATCGAATCGCGCCTGTGCATTTCATCAATTATTTGTTGATTTTTAACATAAACATAAAGGAAGAGTAAAATATTCACTGTATCAGCAGAACATATTTACCATTACAATAGCATTTCTTGTATTATACAGTAGGAGTTATTTGAAATTATTTTTCTTAGCTCTATATTTTGTCCGTCAAGATTATATAGTGATTTCATTGAAAATATTATTTATAGGCCACCTATTGATGTCACAGTCAAAATTACCCCACAGGTAGTTAATGGGACACCATTTTTGTGTGTGTGTGTGTGTGTGTGTATGCGTGTGCGTGGTGGTGGGGGGGGGGGGGGGGGGGAGCCATTTAAGTTATTTCTTTTGTTTTACATATTTTTATCCATATTAGAAATCGAAGCTAACAGTGCTCGTATAAACTCTACTTTGTGGGCTGGTTTATGGTCAAATGTGCAGCAAGTTCCAAAGCTAACACGTTGTAAATCAGGGGTTTTTATTCTTGTATCTAAAAAAACACTGATAGTGAGCCAATGTTCTAATATGTTCTTAAGTTAGTCATTTTGGCAGTATTCATCGGTATTGCTTTTGGTAAATAGGCCAATGGAAAAACAACCAAAAAAACACATGGAGCTATACCCCTAAGGGTGGTTTTCAATCCCGGATTCAGACTGTAAGGAAGTCCCTACAGCCCGAATAGGGAGCCATTTTCTCCCAGCGCAAGAACCTTGACAGTCGGAATACAATGTTCTGGCTGTCGAGTGTCGGAAAGTGGGCGCGTCAGCAAAAATGGCTGCGGATTGTCAAAAAACAGCTGTTAATTTGACAATCCACAGCCGTATCTGGCAAAACAGATCTGACTTGTTTTACTGTAAGTCAGTTCGGTTTTGTCGGAATCTACCTTGCTCTCCTGATGAAGTCCGGCCTGAATTTCTAGGCATAAGAGACGAAACGCGTAGAGAGGCCTCTACCCAACCTTCATTCGCACACCCTAATCACTTTATGTAAGTCTAATTTATTTTATGTATATGCACTTTATTAAAAAACTCCTCATTTTAATTTAATTGGAGTTATCCTCTTTTTTTTGCAAACACCACTGCACTAAATTGGAGTACAACTGTGAAACTCACTTGGGGGACCAAAAACAAAAAGGTCCAATCTGGATAGCAGCCGGGAAGATCCTGGTAACCAGCCCAACCAAGGAGGGATAACAGTATTTTGATGATCACTTTATTCTTCATTATATGGTACGCAGAACCGAAATTAAGCCACAGTGAATACACTAACCTATTACACTATAGAGCGCCATTCTCATCACTTTTTAGATTTACCCACACTGAGACGGATCAATAACGTCCCACTAGGAGAATTTTTGGCGGCCGCCTGTCATTCAGGACTGTGTTCTAGAGGGATGAATGATCCTTCAAGAAAAAGACTAATCTCGAATCCAGATCTACCTTGGGGTTGCAGCGCAGGACAGTACCCACCCCCTGAATATATATATATATATATACAGTCACAGGGAAGGACCAGCACTCATTACTAGAGGAAAAAGGGGCTGCTGGGTGCCATCCAATACAATTCTGTAATCCAATGCGGGCAAGAGAGGCACTCCAAGACTTTAGAAAAATATATGTATTTTTAAATAAACATCAAAAAGGTGCAACAATAAACTGACGTTTCGGGGACTAACCCCCGTTTTTAAGGTGCAGATATGGTGACAAATATGTATACTGTATACTGTACCTCCAATAGTGTTACGGGCCAATTAAGGGGCTTCAGAACCCAATCTAAAAGGGTGCGTATATTATCTATATGGCTGTAGATTATGAAAGAATTATATACATATAAATAACAAACGTTTAATTCACAATATAAATCTATTAGGTCCATACTAGGAACTTGTATTGAGGTGAAATAATAAGGTGACTCCTAGCTTCACCATTACAAGTTAAATACTAAAAACTATACTTCTGGCAGATACTGTATACTAATATGATTGTACATTCATGTATATTTTGTATATTTGAAGTTTCACCCCAATAAGTGATAGACCCAGTTCAAATTGGATCATCCATTCTATTTTAGAGCCACCTCTTTATATGAATAGGTGAACCTTTGCAAAACCTATTAAAGGTAGAACATTTATATCCACATTCCTTTAGAATTCTTTATTAATAATTTTTTATTAATTTTTTTTGTATTTATTATCAATTATTATTTTATATAAAAAAAAGGGTTAATCATCCCTAAGGGTATCATCATTATTATTATTATTATTATTATTATTATTATTATTATTATTATTACCAGTGGCTAAAGACACTGTTTATTCATTTGTTCTTCCTCACACCAACTAAATTCATTGTATGTTCATTTGTTCCTCTCTATATGAACTATTCATCCATTGTATGATATGTTTATATTTAGTCTCTCCGTTTGTGAATACTTACCATTGTGTATAAGTGATGTGTGTATAAGTGATGTGTATCGCTTGGATCCCAAAACAAGAGTGCTCCTGTTTTGGGATCCAAGCGATACACATCACTTATATACGGTAGTTGGCTGGGTATAAGGCCATAGATTCTAAGCTCATTTAAGCAGATTCTCTTCCTAGAAGATTCTTTCACCAACGGTTGAATACCTCTGTTATATATGAGATTCCGGATTGTTTGTATGATTTACACCCTATTCAATGATAAGTTCATCGGTTTGTTCTTGCCCCTGAGGAAGTTTTATTGACGAAATGCGTTGGGCCCTACACCTCAACCGACTAACTCCTACTAACAAGTAGCCTAAGACCTTTACTAACATAGGCTAACAATATACCAAAAGAGATATCAACTGTTATCCAGTATCTTGGAAGTGTTCATAAACTGCCAAAACTGTGCATTCTTGTTTTTTTATGTAATTTCATTTGAATTGTATATTTTAGTTTATTAAATATTGTTGTAATACAAATTTGAAACTCCTTTTCTTTATATATATATATATATATATATATATATATATATATATATATATATATATATATATGTTGTAAAGGGCATGGACCTATGCGCCAAGTGTGATCAGAATAACATCCACCAATAACCAATACCCCTGTATAGCAACAAGGGGAGGGGGCACCAAAGTCACTTATGGACCTGCAGCTGCTTCACTCTCAGGAGGGAACTCTGGAATCCACAGAGACAGGCAAATCTAGAAGAGGGCAGAGAGAAGGCGCTTCATGGTGCAATATGATTTTAAAAGATTTATTGGACAGATAACAAATCCAGGCAAGGCAAAATAAAGACTCGTACCACTAGTGAAAGCACTGTGGACTGAGTACCACACGGTTTAAAACAATAGCCACAGGCTAAGCTGCTCACACATCTGCGCAGGAACTGGATCCACCGAAAAAACCGCTATGCTGGCTTGCAGGGAGGTATACAGGGAATATCCACGGACCCAAACAGCTGATGTGAGGAGAGAAGGAGCGTCGTAGGCCACGCCCTGACGCGTTTCGTCACATAGACTTCGTCAGAGGGCGTGGCTACTACGAACGCTCATATGGTATAAATAGGGGTAAACTAATGTATGCATAAAACTATCCATGAACGGCATTGGATGCCGTTAATTAGTGGGCGTACACACGCTATACGTGATGTACGTGCCTCCAATAAAATAAAGCCGGAGGGAGTAAAAGTGACACAGGAGGGCAGCGTCATATGACGCGCGCGGCTGTGAGTGGACGATAATGGAGGTCCGCGATCGACGTGCATGTAAAGCGTCAAATGACGCGCACGTCGCGCGGCCTCACAGAAGGCGCGCGAGTGTAACGTCAGATGACGCGTATCGCGTCAGATGACGTGTGCGGCGTGAGACCTGAAAATTAATGGATTCATCAATTGTAATTCAATATCTGTTATCTACCTTTTAACGTGTGGCTGCGGGTTAAAATATGTGGGTAAGACCAAGAGGTGTCTCAAGATTAGAATTCTTGAGCACCTCCGGAACATCAAGCACGGAGTGCTTAATCATAGTGTCCCAAGGCACTTTAAGGAAGCCCACAATTGTGATCCAAGGTCTCTCAAGTTTAAAGGTATTGAATTAGTACACACTAGTAAGAGAGGTGGGGATCATGAGAAACTGCTGTTAAAACGTGAAACCACATGGATTCTCAAACTAAACACCCTGGCTCCCTTGGGTCTTAACGAGGGCTATGAGATAGTTCCCTTTATCAATCAATAGGGAACCACATACTCTGTTGGTTGCATCTTTTTATATTAATAATCTTTTCTCAAACTGGCATTTTCTTGCTCTACTGCTGGTGAGAAAAGAATTTTTTATTATGGTTTCCTATTTTAGTGTTTTTCATTCATTAACTGTTTTGTAATTATACACATTATGAACCTATGGGTGCCTTCCAGTCACTGTCCTTTGATGTGAATTATATCCTGGATCGTTGTCCCTTGGGCAGAGTATTTTGACTGGCACAGTCCATTATGGTCCTCTTATTGAGTTAGTATTGTATCTTTGTGTATGTTTTATTATGTTTTATTATATTTGTAAAGTCCGGGCTAAAATTGCTCACACACAGCGCTCTTTTTTGCTGTCACACGGGCTATCAGCTGTTTGCTAGCTTCATATACACTAAAAAGTTTTTTTAGCTATTCATATCCTTAGGTTGTTTAATAACTTATTCCTATTCATATACATATACATACTTTTTATATGTCCCTATATACTTGATCTGACCTTTTCAGGTTATGTTTTTTATGGACTGCTTTAACCCTACTTACAGTGAGGCTACATGTGTATATATATACATATATTTTTCAGTATATATTTTTCAGTCCATTTTTTATAGTTTCTCTCTTTGTTTATCTCCGTTACCAAGACGCTTGGGCGTCCTTGGATACGGGTTATTTTTCATGTGTCCTGAGTCATGTAACGCGATGGGCGTCATCTGACGTCGCGCGTCATGGATTCCTCATGTTGCATTATACAGTGAGCGTCATTTGACGCTTTACACGCAGGGCAGTCTAGGCTCTCCTTGTCCCTCTAGCGCCGAACGCGTCATATGACGCTGGCGCCCTCTACGTCTCTGGTACGTTCCACCTCACGCCGCACACGTCATCTGACGCGATACGCGTCATCTGACGTTACACACGCGCGCCTTCTGTGAGGCCGCGCGACGTGCGCGTCATTTGACGCTTTACATGCACGTCGATCGCGGACCTCCATTATCGTCCACTCACAGCCGCGCGCGTCATATGACGCTGCCCTCCTGTGTCACTTTTACTCCCTCCGGCTTTATTTTATTGGAGGCACGTACATCACGTATAGCGTGTGTACGCCCACTAATTAACGGCATCCTATGCCGTTCATGGATAGTTTTATGCATACATTAGTTTACCCCTATTTATACCATATGAGCGTTTGTAGTAGCCACGCCCTCTGACGAAGTCTATGTGACGAAATGCGTCAGGGCGTGGCCTACGACGCTCCTTCTCTCCTCACATCAGCTGTTTGGGTCCGTGGATATTCCCTGTATACCTCCCTGCAAGCCAGCATAGCGGTTTTTTCGGTGGATCCAGTTCCTGCGCAGATGTGTGAGCAGCTTAGCCTGTGGCTATTGTTTTAAACCGTGTGGTACTCAGTCCACAGTGCTTTCACTAGTGGTACGAGTCTTTATTTTGCCTTGCCTGGATTTGTTATCTGTCCAATAAATCTTTTAAAATCATATTGCACCATGAAGCGCCTTCTCTCTGCCCTCTTCTAGATATATATATATATATATATATATATATATATATATATATAATCCTAAACAAGTTTTCAGCTACTAAATGTAGAAAACTGGCATGGTTTTTGTTTTTATTGAGAAAAATGAGTTGCTTCTCTTTCCATATGGCTGTCATCACAAAATGAGAAGATGAAGAATAATAATTGATTTGGCATCTATGGAAAAAGCAAAAGCGTTCTGTCTTCTTTCACATAGCACTGGGACACACTGGAGAATTCAGTCTCTCTAGGATACAATGATGTTAGAAACTGAAGAGTACAGTAATATGGGTTAGAAGCTTTTACAGTAATAGTGCTAAAAAATAGAATCTTCTACCAAGTTAAATCAGAAAACAAAGCTCTTAAAGAACTTAAATTTTTCTCCAATTTTACTTATTTTATGTACAAATAGAATATCAATATTTGTACAGGTTGAGTATCCCGTATCCGAATATCCGTTATCCGAATTATTCCGAAAACCATACATTCCACAAAGTGAACAAAAAGCAAGGATTATACTCACGATAATACCTTTTCTTCGGAATACTTCATGGCAGCCATTACATTGGGTTCATCCCTCTCTCCTCTCCAATTAGACAGGTAGTTTTTCCCCTAGGATCCAGCCCCTTCCTCTATATAATCTGGCACCTCCCCATAGACCATAGTCTTTGACTGTCTCCGTCCTGATCCTAGGGAAAAACACAAATAGGGAGGGCCAACAAATTTTTGGGCTGCCATGAAGTATTCCGAAGAAAAGGTATTATCGTGAGTATAATCCTTGCTTTCTCCTTCATACTTCATGGCAGCCATTACATTGGGATGTACCAAAGCAGTAGGGTGGGTTATACTATACCTCAAGCCAAGGCTTGCTTAAGAACTTCACTCCCAAAGCTTGAGCCCGCGACATCCAATGCATAATGCTTAGAGAAGGTATGCAAAGAAGACCAGGTGGCTGCTTGACAAATTTCTTTAGCCGAAACTTTGGCCTCTCTCGCCCAGGAAACCGCCATTGCCCTTGTCGAGTGAGCCTTAATACCCTCAGGAACTTCACGACCCACCTTCTTGTAGGTGAATGCAATTACTTCCTTTAGCCACCTTGACATTGACTGTTTTGACGGAGCCAATCCTTTCTTTGCCCCCTGGGGAATCACGAACAAGGTTTCTGACTTCCTGAACCCCGACGTCCTGTGTAGATATATCTTGATAGCTCTCAAGACATCTAAGGTATGCAATTTTTCCTCTTTCTTCGTCAGAGGATTCTGGAAAAAACAAGGCAAAACTACTTCTTGACTTAAATTAAATGAGGAAACCACCTTGGGTAGAAAGGACGGCCTAGTCCTCAACACTACCCGATCCGGGAACATCTTCAAATACTGTTCTTTAATGCACAGAGCATGAATCTCTCCTACTCTTTTGGCTGAAGTTATTGCAACTAAAAATAACATCTTCCATGTTAGGAACTTTAAGTTTGCTCTGTCCAATGGCTCAAACGGAGCCTCCATTAGTCCATTCAAAACTAAATTAAGATCCCACTGGGGGATTATTGACCTAACTCTAGGCCGGATCTTCTTGAGAGCCTGGCAAAATCTTTTAATTAAGCTATGCTCTGCTAGTTTCCTGTCTAGCAGCGCACTCAGTGCCGAAATCTGGACCTTAAGTGTTGAAGCCGACAGCCCTTTGTTAAGCCCATCACAAAGGAACTGTAACACTTGAGGAATGCTTGCTTTAGGAAAGGTGAACTTGCCCTTGGACCATTTTGCGAACACCCGCCATATTCTGTAATAGATCTCTGACGATACTTTCTTCCTCGCTTGGAGAAGTACTTCAATGACTTCTGGGGATAAATTCTTATCTTTTAGTTGCCGCCTTTCAATTTCCAGGCCGCTAAATTCAATTTGTGAGGCTCTAGGCAATTGACTGGGCCCTGCTTGAGCAGATCTTGAGTCACTGGAAGAAACACTGGACCCGCAATCGCCATGCTCTCTAACATGGGGAACCAAGCCCTCCTGGGCCAGTAGGGTAGGATAGCTATGACTTGGACCCCCTCCGTTCTGACCTTCCACAATGTCCTGTGAATGAGGGAAATTGGAGGGAACACATACCCCAGGTGAAACTCCCAACTCTGCGATAGGGCGTCCACTCCGCTCGACCCCCAAGCCGGGTACCGTGAGTAGAACTGTGGCAACTTCTTGTTGACTGCTGAAGCCATGAGGTCCACCTCCGGTTGACCGAACTGCTCTACTATTCCTTGAAATACTGAATCCTTCAGCTCCCATTCGCCAGGAACCACGCTTGTGCGGCTCAGATAATCTGCGAGCCGATTGTCCTCCCCCAGAACATGGAGCGCTGATACGGACAACAGGTTTTCCTCGGACCAACACATGATGTTTCGCACCTCTTCTAAGAGCACGTGACTCCGTGTACCTCCTTGTCTGTTGACATAGGAGACGGTAGTGGCGTTGTCCGAAAAAATGCGCAGGTGCGCCCCTCGGATATCTTCGCTGAAGAATTCTATTGCCTTCCACACGGCTCTTAGTTCTCTGTGATTGGAGGAGAACCCTGATTCGTGCCGGGACCACAGACCTTGACATGTCTTGCCCAGACCATGAGCCCCCCAACCGATGGCGCTGGCGTCTGTGGTGATCACCTTGTAACGGGGACTTGCCAATGAAGACTTTCTTGATCGTAGCTGATCGGCCTCCCACCATCTTAAGGATTCTTTGACTGCCTCTGAGATCGTTATGCTCCTTTCCAGTGGCACCAGTCTTTTCGAGTAACCTAGAAGGGACCACTGAAGAGGCCTCATCCTCCATCTGGCCCATGGGATTATGTCCACCGTGGACGCCATCATCCCTAAAAGACTCATTGCTGACCTGAGCGGTACGCGATCCTCTTCGTAGACTTTTGAGATTAGCTGCTGGATTTTCTCGCATCTTTTCGTGGACAAGGACACTTGAAACCTCACGGTATCCACCAGCACTCCTAGAAACTGGAGACTCTGTGTCGGCTTTAGACAGCTCTTCTCCCAATTTAACAGCCACCCGTGTTCCTGAAGAAACTGAATGGTGTAGTCTCTTGCTGTGACCACCTCCTCTTCTGAAGGTGCCACGATCAACAGATCGTCTAGATATGCCCATATCATGACTTTCCTTTTCCTCAGTTCTTCTATCAACACCACTAGAACTTTGGTGAAGACCCTTGGTGATGAGGTGAGGCCGAAGGGCAGACAGGTAAACTGGAAATGATCGTGACCTATGCAGAATCTCAGATATTTTCTGTCTTCTGGGGAAATGGGAATATGGAAGTAGGCGTCTTTTAGATCGATGGAGACCATAAAATCGTTTCTTTTTAACCCCATCAGGATCGATTTTGTAGTCTCCATGTGGAACTTTCTTTTCTTTATGCGCAAGTTTAATTTTCTTAAATCTAATATAGTTCTGTGACCTCCAGAACTCTTGCTGACTATGAAGAGACGAGAATAAAAACCGGCTCCTTTCTCTTCCTCCGGGACTCTCACCACTGCTCCTGAGGCGATGAGTCCTTTTAAACTTAAATTTAGAGCTTCCCTTTCTATCTTCGAAACTGGGATCTCTGAAACACAAAATTTCGCCATTCTTGGCCTTGATATGAATTCCAGGCGATAGCCAATCCTGACTATCTCCAGAACCCATCTGTCCCGGATGGTTTGTTCCCAGACGCGAGCGAAGCCCAACAGCCTTCCTGCTACCTGAGCCTGCTCCACCATGGGACCACCGTCACTGTTTCTGTGTGGTTCCCGAACTCTCACCTCTTTTCTTGACATATTGCCGAAAAAAGGCTCTGGACGTCCCCTGGGCGTATCTGTCCCGGACCGACCTGCCCGGCCTGTAGGACTTGGCCTGTCTATACGCTTGTCTGGAAGAATACGAGGCAAACCTCCCTCTTCTGTCCTGAGGCAATCTGACTGATTTACCACCTGACATTCTTTGAATCATCTGATCCAAACGACTGCCGAAAAGGAAAGCACCCTCATAGGGCAATGTCGCTAGCTTGTTCTTCGAATGAGAATCTGCTGCCCATGACTTAAGCCATAAGGCCCTACGGGCCACCAACCCTGATGTCAGGGATTTTGCTGCAAAGTCAAGACCATCTAGGGAGGCCTCACACATATAGTCTACCGCCAGCTGAACCTGGGTAAGACTCTTGCAAATTTGATCACGGGAAACCTTTTCCTGTATGTCTTCCTGTAATGCAGAACACCAAATCCTGAGTGCCCGGGAAAGGGAGGCCATGGCCACCCCTGACTTTAGTGAGACTGAGGTAGAGATATGCAATCTCTTTAGAGCACTCTCCATTTTTTTATCCATTGCGTCCTTCAGTGACGCCCCATCCTCCAGGGGAATGGTAGTACGAGTCGTCACTTCTGACACTGCTGCGTCGACTTTCGGTATATTACACCACTTAATGAATTCTTCATCCTCAATAGGAAACATTTTCTGAATTCTTTTAGTCGACCCTACTATTTTGTCGACACCTTGCCACTCCTTAGCTAGGATATCCTTAACAACTTTATGAACTGGAAAAGATCTCCCTTTTTTGGAACGATCCTCAAACAATGCGTCAAACTCAGATTTTGCAGGCTGTTTATAGTTAAGTGTCCTATAAAGATTTTTAAGCACTGCCTCTACCAACTCCACATTAAATAGACGCTCGTCCTCCAATACTTCGCCTGACTCAGCCGATGAGCCACCAGACTCATCCTTGTCCACATCATCATGCACAGACACATCCCCGTCATCCTTATCAAGGCTAGTCTGGGACCTGGACCTCTTATTCCCTGCATACTCCTCCTTGGAAATAAAGTTTTTCTTCATCCAGTCCCTCATCTCAGCTAATTGAGCTGATATATTCATTCCAACATCCTTTTTGGTTAGACACTCTAAACATAGCACCGTCTCTCCAACAAAGGTTCTATCACATCCTGGACAGACTTTAGTATTCTTAGTTTTAGCCACTTTCTTTCTGGGCACTGAAGGCACACTATAAAACAAGAAAAAAGATACTAACTATCTGACTAACAAAGGCACTTCTAACAGCGTGTCCTCTAAAAGAGGACTTACCTGGGCGGCGGTGTAACCCCTTTCTGAGAGGCATCCTCCATGGCAACAATTCCGGTTAGATAATTCCAAACAAACTCCTGCAGCCTTATCGCCCTCCGCCTGTAACACCGGCCAGGCGCGTTTTAAACCCCCGCTGCTTCAGCAGCCAGCGTCCCCCTCCCGCCGGCGCCAGCTGGCGCGCACTTCCGCCTTGCTGGAACGCACGCGGCCGTGACCCGCACGCCGCGTGCATCCGCCGGAAGTGACGCGCGCGCTCCTGACGGCACCTGAATGTATTTGCCGGGGAGACCAGCGTACTCCGAGCCGCACGCCGGAGCCTGCTCCCGGACACCGGAGATCACACCGGAGCCTCCAGATAAGTGATACTTACATATATTTAGGCGGGGAGAGACGCTGTGGGTTTTTTTACGATGTCCTTGCCACCGGCCCACGGACACATTTTTAGGCTTAAGGCACCGCCAGCCTACACCGCCCAGGTCTCCGATAGCATAACCAGCCTACCGGGTACAATGGAAAAAATAAATAAATAAGACAACTCTAACTGACTACCTGTCACAGACAGAAGGAGACAGGAAAAAGACTATGGTCTATGGGGAGGTGCCAGATTATATAGAGGAAGGGGCTGGATCCTAGGGGAAAAACTACCTGTCTAATTGGAGAGGAGAGAGGGATGAACCCAATGTAATGGCTGCCATGAAGTATGAAGGAGAAAAATATTTTTTGTGCTAAAAACTCACTTGGAGCATCTGTAACAGCACTACTGAGGGCATGATATGTAACTGGCACTACTGGGGACATCTGTAACAGAACTACTGAGGGAGTGATATGTAACTGGCACTACTGGGGACATCTGGAACAGCACTACTGAGGGAATAATATGTAACTGGCACTACTATATATGTGCAAGACAATGATTGCTTGGCATTTAAATTCAGTGCCTGAGATAGTACACAAACTTTGTTTCATGTTTTGAAACCTTGTTTTATGCACAAATAAAATATATTTGTATTTATTTTATGTGGTTGATGTATATGTACAATATAAATGCAAGATACCTCAAGATACATCATTAAAATCTTAAAATATTTAGAAATACGGAATAACCCATTATCCAAAATTCTCCTGGTCCTGATCATTTTGGATAAGGGATACTCAACCTGTACTTCATTTGGTTATAGAAAATAAGGAGTAAGTGTGCATGCGCGGCAACTCATGGTGTACATCTTTTGCCCAGGGAACACCAGTATGTTTTACATTTAAAATACACCTTGTGAAAGAGGTCAACATGGTTTTGAAGAAGTGTGTGGGAAAGAAACAATTATAGTTAAGGAGTGTTGATGTAAAAGGTGTTTTTTTCTTTTAACTACTAAAAATTTTGAATCAACAATGTGAATGCTAAACGGTTTACATGCTGTAATTGTTCAATGGTATTTCATCTTCTCATGAACAGCTGAAGGACCTTATTCAGGTTCGGCGACCATCAAGTCATGTGGGTTTGGCCCCATAGGCTGTGAATGGATGTTTATGCAAAACATCCATTTGCAGCCATGTGGGCAAATTCACCCTGCAAAAGGTGGCGGTGGCCTGTGCAAGTGGCAGGCTTAAAATGACATGCAGCGCTGAGTGTCAATTAGAATAGCCTCCCAAATGCTATTGAATACCGGTCACAGTGCCTCAAAAACCGAAGCATGAGTGACATGCTGCTGAGGATTGGAAACATCAACATGGAGTTATCCAGGAAAATGGCTGTGCCAAAGACAGTGGCTAACTCCTCGGATGCAGTATGGCTGGCCCAAGCAGCATAGGGGTTATGGGTTACCTATGGGTACTCAGATGCCCGAGGGGTCTGATCTTCATGCAGTGAATCTGATCCTGCGTCTTCAGATGCAGGCAGCAGATCACAGAAGATAGGATCTATTTATATAAGACATTTCCTGCTGTTTTTGATTATTGTTGCACAGTTGCTGCATGCAAAGACACAGCAGTGATGTCACTGGCTTCCACCTCTGAATCAGCCCCTATGATTTATGGCCATGCCCTAATATCCAATGTCTAATCTTCAATTTAGGCAAAGCAGGAAGCAGTAGAACTGAGATGTATAAACATATCGGATGCCGAAATGGGTGAGTGAAAACTGTCCTCTGGTGATTCCTGCCGCAGCCCCACAACAAATCAGCCTAGTGTTGATGCTCTGTTTCTCCCCTTTGGCTGGACATCCACAAGATCTCACTAGCATTGTAATATCTCCTATGCAGTCCACAGCCATCAGCCATCACAGCCATGGATAGCTCTGTCCTTTCTGTGGTGAATGGGCAATGACACCTGCAGCTTTTAAAACTGATAGTTGCAGGTGTCGGAACAGTCTGTGTCACTGAACGATCATACATTGCCCGCACATTGGCATCAGTTATCTTCCAGTAATGAAAATGACTGGAGCTCAGTGCCCCTGTCTTGTACAGTTCCACACACCAGCACAGCCAAACAAGGGGAAGAAGCAATATACTGCACATAAAGTCCGCTCAGACCACTTCTCCCCCATATTAAGAAATAATACATCTACCCCTTAATTTCTTGTTAACTTCTGTTTTTTGAGCTGGTGATATGTGATTATATATATATATATATATATATATATATATATATATTTGTCCAGAGTAATATAAATATGGGGTGCTCCCCAGGGAAGTCAGATTCCAAAAGTAGCAACTAAATCCGGGTTTTTAAGACCAGAGAGGGCACTCACCACCACAGCAGGTAAAAATCCTATTTATTCATAGAAGATCACACCAGCCAGACACATACTGAGGCTGCCAGAGTGTCCATATTTACCATTGCCAATCACAATTAATCAACAATTATACGTTTAGAGGGTTCCCAGGTGTAGGGACAACCCACCTAGTTACCATACCAATACAGCAGAGAGTCCCCGGAACCTCCCAGCTCAACCCTATCTAGCCGGTTGGAGACACACATACACATACAACATGACACAGAGACAACACATACCAACACTTACACTACATAATTAATCCAAAAGTGCACATTACCAAGATCGCCATTACATCCAGCTGTATATCACCTCGCTGGCAGCGTCTGAGACTGCAAGTATCAACCCGCAGTACCCGGAAGCGTGCGTTCCAACTGCGCGTCACCATTCCACAACAGCCGATTGGTCAGAGCAGGTCAGCTGGTAGAGCCATGCAAGCCCCAGAGCCGGAACTCTGCGTGTCACCTGCGTATCAATGCTCTTAGACGGTGCATAGGGTAGTTATGGTTAGCTGACAAGAATTGCTTTAGGCTAGGACCCGGAAGTATGCTGGTCAGTGCGTGTCATCTGCAACATCACAGAATAGACATATACTAGGTCCAGAAATGGACATCATGTCATATAATAAGGACAGACTTATAAATGAAAAACAAACACCATATAACATAAAGTAGGATCCCTGTTCACATGGATATATCCCTGCAGTGTACATGCATACAGTGTATGTGACCGGCATTCCAGCCCACACCTAAGGGGGTGGCCTGCTGTCACAACACCAATCTGTCAGATCTGTGGATAATCCATCGGGGGGAGATGGCACAAGGGTGGCTGTATGGAGTATTCACTGAGCCCTCTACTCGTACTAGGTTCTGGTATCCAATCATTATATTTCTATTAGTACTGGTCCTCTCTGGTCTTAAAAACCCGGATTTAGTTGATATATATATATATATATATATATATGCGCACTTACCTCGAAGAAACGAACCAACAGTCACAAATGGTTAAATGCAAGAAAAAAGTGTATTGAAAGGTACATTACAGCTCATGGCATGTAGGCATACAGCGGCTGACCCAACAGCCGTTTCACCCGGCAGCCAGCCAGTTTTCCTCAGGGGAGCTGGCTGCCAGTTGAAACGGCTGTTGGGTCAGCCCACACATGCTGTAGAGGTGTGCTGTTGCCACCCAGGAGGGAAGGAGGGGGTAGGTATGGGAGGGTCGGACCAGGGCCCCCACCGGGCCCCTCCAGGAAGCCTGGACCCGGGTAATTAGTACCTGCTCTCCCCCCCCCCCCTTTCGGCAGCCCTGGCTGTCGGGGGCTAAAAGTGTAATTAGAGGTCAATGAATTTACACTAAAATTGATCACTGTAGGCATTTTACAACTCTAAAGGTATGGTTTACTTCTATTGTGTGTGAAGATAACTTAACTGGTAAGAGAAATTCTAAATTGCTTTTGGATTCCGATGTATGCTAAAATATAGCTCTCACACAATGTACTCAGCAGGAAAAAATAAGACTGGAAAACATAAATCTTCAAAGGGAAAAGTAATCCTTTTAGGCATGCAACTTCTCCTGAGAATTGTCCTTCACTGCTCCACAAATACCTGATTTGTAAGTCTGCTGTTAGGGGAATGGAATATCCACTAATATACAAAGAGGGAGAAAATATGAAAATCTGTTTTAAAAGAACAACATACAAAGGCTTGAAAAGGCTTAAACAAAAATAAGGTTTACACTTTTTCATTGGCTAGAACAGTATTTGCTCTTGTACATCCAATATTATCATACAAAAACACAATGTTAGCTTAAAAGAGAAATATGTAAACTCTCTGAAAAACCTGAAACACTAATCCATGATAGAGATAAGAAACTCGCTAACGTTCTTTCCCCAAATGCCCAGGATCAAAACTAAACACTCTATAGTATGTTCTACTGGAACATACATTTCCAAATCAATGTACAGTATGGGTAAATTGCTAATGTAACATGAGATAAATACAAAAAGGTGATATCAAAAATGACCAAGTAATAATCAGAAAATTAGCCTTTTGCAGATTAGCATGTGGCCTATTAAATGTATTGGGCCAATCAAAATCTCTGAGCTTTAGATTTATGCAATAAATATATAATTTCATACAGTATTTTGAAATCGATTAGAGCCCTTTGGAACACTGTAGAATTTCTCCAATTGTCTCCATATTTACAAATACAGTACAACCTTAGCGCAATTTGCTCGTTAAATCCATATTCTTAGAATGAACACAGTACCACATATCAAGTTACAGTGCGCTAACAAGGGGTGCACTGAGCTTATGCCCTTTTGGCAATAGCTATGTTTTTATCTGATCTTTTCCAATAACAATGAAGCAATTAAGCATGTTGATTATGTATGTTATTTCATGCTGCTTGATAATGCACATAAAATGTGTGTTTGTGTGTGTGTGAGCAATGAGGGATCCAGATAGGACATGTGGAGACGGGGCACACAGGCCTTTGACGCTCCTGTTGTTTCTGGGGTGTTTTAAAGGAGAGTAACAGCCATGCTTCTGTATCCGTGGGACTGTTTAAAGACAGTGGGCACTAGGACCTGTCTGGGCTCTAACAGCAGGACTGGCGAGCAGCTACCATGTTACTGTACACAAGGGGCCCGGAAGTCTTGATATTACCCCCACAGAGCCCTGATCTCAACATCATAGAGTCTGCTTTAAATTACATGAAGATAAAGAAGGATTTGAGCAAGTCTATATCCGCAGAATATATTTTGTTATATCTCCAAGATGTTTGGAACAACCTCCCTGCTGAGTTCCTTCAAAAACAGTGTGCAAGTGTACTGTACCTAGAAGAACTGATGCTCTTTTGAAGGCAAGGGGTGCTCACACCACATATTATTTTATTTAGATATCTCTTCAGTTCATTCCCTTTGCATTTTGTTCATTGATAGAAATAAACGATTACATTTCTATGTAGCATTAATAAGGCATTCAAATATTATCTCTTAATTTGAGTCCTGTTTGTGTACTTGAGTGCAGATAGATAGATAGATAGATAGATAGATACATACATCTGAAAACTCCTTTCCAATTCTTGCATTTGTCTACTGGATGCAGAAGTAACTTATAGAAAAGAAAAAGAGAATAGTCCCAATGCGCGGTCTTGATCTCTACAATTGAAGAAAGGACCACCACACAGTCCATGGTCAAATGGAATAGGAAAACAATATGTGTATAGCCTGTTGGCCCATAAACTTCTTTTTCCCTCAATTCCTTCGAGTGTAGCTAAAGCAGCATTGAAATATCTCATAAGTAATGATTGAAAAAAGGAAAACATAGCAATGTTTGGAATGTCAGGAAAATAACCAAATTGAAAGAGATAAACCCCAAAATTTCAATGCTCCATTTTATTTGAGTCCCATTCATCTGAGGAACCTTATATGGGATTATAACCAAATATACCTTTATGTGAAAGAACCAACAAGCAAACGTGTGCATACGGTACGATTTACCCTTATACCTTTGTGATCCAGGTGTAAATGACCATACACACTAGAAGACGTGAAGACCTGACACACTAGAAGACCTGGCAAGGGGTGCAGGCATTGGCACGTGCATACACACACTTGGTGATGCCTCAAGCAAAGGTGGTGATGGTGGGGCGGAACGACAGTCATGCTGCTGCTGCAGCATGATCGTCGTTAAAGAGGTCTCCTTCGTCCAAACATGCTTCGAAGAGTGAGCAGTTCGTTAAGGATGCAGGGGAGAGCACATCATTAAAGATTTACAGCGTAAACACTAGGCGATATTGGTCGCAATATCGCTCAGAAAGCCTTTTCTTAATGATATTGTGACCAATATCGTCTAGTGTTATGGGCCTTAAGGAATTTTCATGATAATGAGAGGTGATCTGAGTCCAAAGATACAGTACCTTTATATGAGTGTTCTCTCCTCAGTGTAAGTGAGGGTACCCATTGGAATTTTGGGGTTTATCTCTTTCAATTTGGTTGTTTTCCTGACATTTCAATCATTGTTGTTTTTCCTTCTCCATTCATTCCCTATGAGATATTTCAATTCCTCGCTCGGAGGAATTGAAGTTTCTGGGCCAACAGGATCACAGCGTCTATGCAAATAGGAAAAAACGGGGGTATACTCGAGATTATGTGGCTCAGAGTAAAACGGGTGCCTAGTGAGGTGTTATGTCAAGCTGCTCCAACTAAAGGGGGTGTCAGCCCCTTATGGTATGTGTATAGGGAAAAAAGAAAATAATGTGGAGCGCTAAGGTAGATCAATTGGATAGTACAATATAACAATTTATTAACATTTTTATAATATACATAAACAATATCAATGTAAAATATTAAAATCAATACATGTGTATTATTAATAAATGAAGACACAGGAGGTATTAATTGGATGGTGCTGGAGTTCTGCTGCTTATTGGTACTCCTATAAGCAACTTTGTGTTTGCTGTTTCCACTGGGTTTGGAGCCAAATATTAATGGAAGAGTCACATACCATGCTGGATAGTTGGATACCGCTGGAGGAAGATCTTGGGTACTTGTGTATTATCACGGCGCCCAATTTATTCTAAATTGCATCCGATATCGCATCCGATTTATCGACCAATTTGCGGCTGATTTTCTGCCGATTTTTTGGCAGATTTGATCTGTGATGCGATTTTGCGGCCGATTTGCGTCCGATTTTTTGACGATTTTCGGACATTTCCTGCTGATTTGCATGTTATTCCATCCTTGCACACCCCCAGGTACTATGCGATGGTATGCGATGTGATTTTTGGGAAAATGCCCCTGATTGTACAATTAAATATCGCATAGTAACGCATGCCAGCAAGTGGCATGCGATGTGATGTCATTCGCAATGTTAAATGCACCACCATTGTTAACGCCACCCCCACTATCAATGCCAACCCTAAGCGTGGCGAGCGCAGCGAGCCCGCGAGGGGCAGCGATGCGAATCCTCCGACCTTTTCATACCCCCACTATCCACGTCGGCGTGGAGTTGATTTTAGATAGTGTGGCGAGCGCAGCGAGCCACTGAGCCCAAAGCGTGGCAAACGCAGCGAGCCCCGCAAGGGGACGTCGATTACTTTACATGTATTCCGCGTCCACTCGCCCCGCTTCGGGCTCGCCACACTATCTAAAATCAACTCCACGCCGACGTGGATAGTGGGGAATGAAAAGGTCGGAGGACGCGTCCCGCCGCCCCTCGCCACGCTTCAGGTTGGCGTTGATAGTGGGGGTGGCGTTAACAATGGTGGTGCATTTAACATTGAAAGCACCCATCAGGGTTATTGTACAATTACAAATCGAATCGCTTCACATGCATCACATGCCACTATATTGCATGCGATGCACTACGATGGAAATCGGGGGTGTGCAAGGTGTGCAATGATGGAACAGCATGCAAATCGGCCGTAAAAAGTGTTAAATCGGTCGGAAATCGGCTGCAAAATCGCATCCGATTTTTCCATGCGATTTTCGGCCGATTTCGTGGGCACCGTGATAATACCAGATCTTGTTCTCAAATAGGGAGATGTCCGCACGATGATGCAATATTTTGTAATCCACAAGGGGCTGATATCAATGTCCCAATTGCTGGTGGGAAACCCGGGTGGCTTCCAACAGTGTGTTCCCAGGGTGAGCAAAGGATATTTGGAGTGTTGAGCAGCAGAGTGTCCAGTTGCCTTCTGTGTCTAATGGTTAGATGAAGCAAGTGCTGCCTAACATGTTTCGTCGTAGCCTTACGACTTTCTCAAAGGTATGGCACTTGGTGAGTGGGTCTATATATACCCACCAACAGGAAATACACATTTACATAATTAATTAATTATCCAATTGATCTGAGAACGTGTGTGTTTGTAGATAAACATTCATAATTTAATAGTAGGAGGCAGACCTATAGTATTATTCAAATGTATAATAATAAATATGAGAAACCAAATAGATACCTTAATGGATGGAACGCTAGGAGATGTATATGAAAAGGTGATCACTGCCGGCTGGAACGCACGCTGTGCGCCAGTTTCCGGTAAGTGGAACGCATCTCACTTCCGCCTGAGTGCGTAATTCCGGCTGTGTGGTCTTCCGCCGGCGGAAATCACCCTGCACTATGCATATAGCATCCACAACACTGGTGGAACGCATATGCGTGTCAAAGTATGAGGAAGTGCCCTCCAACAGCAAATGCTGAGACGCAAATGCGTATCATTAGATACAAAAGAGGAATATTAAAATTGGGGTGCTTGTGAGTGACCACTGTACCTTAAATTAAAAATTTATTGAGAGATGTGATTATTTACATGAATATATAAGTATAAGGACGGAATTTTATGGTTTTTAGAAATGTCCTGAACATACACAATATGTATGATTTACAAAAAAGCAGAGTGGGTAAGTTGATGGTTCTAATAGAAGAAAAAAGGGGAGAGGAAGAACATCGTTGAAGAGTTAATGTTTATACAGAGAAAGAGAGTTTTTTACATAGAGAAAAAAGGAAAGTTTTTTTACATATATGTTCAATATATCAAAAATAATAATTTTTATTCATAATTTCTATATATCTGCAACAACAAGTGTAAATACAGTATATAGAGAAAGAACGCGGGGGAGGGTATATCAGAACCCACCTTAAATACAACAGTGGGGGCCACAATTTTTATGTTATATATGGCTAAAGTAACTACTAGAGACAGGATTATTTGCACCTTAAAAAGCTTGAAATATGCATGCAAATATGCAAGACAAATACTTAAAATATGCATGAAAAGTGTTAAAATATGCTACATTAAATAATATAAAAAAGTAATTTTTTACTTATTTATTTAAAAAATCAGCATAAAATTAGTTGCAAGTAAACCTCAAAAATAGGCACACAGCATCTGCAGATGTCTAGTGCTATAAACAGGAATTGGTACTTGTTTCCTAGCACGCTTCGGGTTCACGTTGATCGTGGGGTGGCGTAAACTAATTTTGGGGGCCATTTCACTGTTCAGGGGTGTTTTGGGGGGTTTCTGGCCCATTTACCATTGTTCCCTATGATGATTTGGGTAAATTGAGGCATTTAACATTGTTCCCTATGGGAAATCGGGGGCATCGCGTCTGGACCATTTAAGCCTATGGGAAATCGGGGGCATCGCGTCTGGACCATTTAAGCCTTTTTTAGCCGCCTGCGATGCGACCGACCCGATTTTGACTTTTTTCAATGCATTTCAATGGGAAATCGGGGGCATCGCGTCGGTCGCGTCGCAGACCACTAAAAATTACACCCGATGCCCGCGATTGTGGCCGTGCTAGGAAACAAGTACCCAGGAATTTTTTTCTTCCTGGCTGCTACAGCATACTGCAGCATCCAAAGCTCTTCTTGCATCAACTACATGGACCCTCATCTCCAGAGCCGATGGATCAAATGTCAGCATAGCGTGTGAGGGTGGCGAAGTGAAAGGCTTCCTCCCTGCGCCGCATACTCACTGTGACACAGCATTTCCTCTTTGCCGCGTGATGTCACAACCGTTCTGCCCGCCTCCTCTGCTGCAGAAGTCTGTCTCTTGGTGTAAAGTCCCAGGCCAGGGGCAGGCAAAGGTTCAGGAGTTTCGTAATGGCATCCGCCCCAACTGACTTTTATCAACATGGATTGACAGCCCAGAGCAGTGTCAGACATAGCGTAATTCCAATTGCCCCAGCCTGTACAATCTACCACTACCTGGCCAGCAGCAGCAGGACAAAGCAGTGCTGTGACTCGCGGGTGGAAAGGGGGCAGGGCCTTAAATATGCACCATCACTAGATTTTAGGTAAAATATGCAAGAACCAGTGAGAATGGGCAAAATATGCAAATGCATATAATCCTGTCTCTAGTAATTACTTATAAATAACTTATAAATAAACTTTAAACTCAACTCAAAAGCCCCTCTGGGTGGATAGTGTTCATTTTGTACATCCAGTATATTTCCTGTTGGCATAAGGTTTTAAATCTTTCTCCTCCCCTTGAAGTACATTTTATGTGTTCCAGGTCTAGAACTTTTAGACATTGAGGATCGCTTTTATGTTGAATGGAATAATGTTTAGATACACTGTGATTAGTGATGTTATTAACTATATTTCTCCGATGTTCACGGAATCTTTCTTTTCTTTTTCTATATATATATATATATATATATATATATATATATATATATATAAATATATATATATATATATATATATATATGTAGAGAATAGCAGCGGCACTCAGGACTTAATCCAATAGACAAACGACTCGTAGCCAAAGACCAGTGACGTTTCAGCCCTTCAGGGCTTTTATCAAAAAACAGCTTACCCTGAAGGGCTGAAACGTCACTGGTCTTTGGCTACGAGTCGTTTGTCTATTGGATTAAGTCCTGAGTGCCGCTGCTATTCTCTACATGTTTATGGGTTCCTGCTCCGGCGTTATCCCCGCTGAAGGCACCAGGCCCTAAGAGATTTGTTATTGATTGGAGTGCCAGCCGACTACACTATATATATATATATATATATATATATATATATATATATATATATATACACTTGTTGTTGCAGATATATAGACATTATGTATAAAAGTTATTTTTGATATATTTAACATATATGTAAAAAAACTTTCCTTTTTTCTCTATGTACAAAACTCTCTTTCTCTATATAAACATTAACTCTTCAACGATGTTCTTCCTCTCCCCTTTTCTTCTATTAGAACCATCAACTTACCCACTCTGATTTTTTGTAAATCATACATATTGTGTACGTTCAGGACATTTCTAAAAACCATAAAATTCCGTCCTTATACTTATATATTCATGTAAATAATCACATCTCCCAATAAATTTTTAATTTATGGTACAGTGGTCATTCGCAAGCACCCCAATTTTAATATACCTCTTTTGCATCTAATGATACGCATTTGCGTCTCAGCATTTGCTGTTGGAGGGCACTTCCTCATACTTTGACACGCATATGCGTTCCACCAGTGTTGTGGACGCTATATGCATAGTGCAGGGTGATTTCCGCTGGCGGAAGACCACACAGCCGGAAATACCCACTCAGGCGGAAGTGAGATGCGTTCCACTTACCGGAAACTGGCGCACAGCGTGCGTTCCAGCCGGCGGTGATCACCTTTTCATATACATCTCCTAGCGTTCCATCCATTAAGGTATCTATTTGGTTTCTCATATTTATTATTATACGTTTGAATAATACTATAGGTCTGCCTCCTACTATTAAATTATGAATGTTTATCTACAAACACACACGTTCTCAGATCAATTGGATAATTGATTAATTATGTAAATGTGTATTTCCTGTTGGTGGGTATATATACCTAGACCCACTCACCAAGTGCCATACCTTTGAGAAAGTCGTAAGGTATGATGAAACATGTTAGGCAGCACTTGCTTCATCTAACCATTAGACACAGAAGGCAACTGGACACTTTGCTGCTCAACACTCCAAATATCCTTTGCTCACCCTGGGAACACACTGTTGGAAGCCCACCAGCAATTAGGACATTGATATCAGCCCCTTGTGGATTACAAAATATCGCATCATCGTGAGGACATCTCCCTATTTGAGAACAAGATCTTCCTCCAGCGGTATCCAACTATCCGGCATGGTATGTGACTCTTCCATTAATATGTGGCTCCAAACACAGTGGAAACAGCAAACACAAAGTTGTCTATGCAAATAGTGTTCTCCTATTGCAGATGTAACTTAGTACAAGTGTTTTATACTGTAGGAGTGAACACTACATAATATTATAACCATAAATGCCAGGTTTAGCTTTAACTTTGATCTAAATTACCAATAGGCTGAGTTTGTATACGTGTACAGTTGTCCTATTTACTGTTTACCTGGGATTACATTCTTTATTTTTTTTTATTTTTGAGATTTGGTTTTGTAATCCAAGACTCAAATAATAAGTAAAAATGTAGACTGAAAATAAAGAATTAGGCACACAAGACTCAGATTATCTATGGTCTAATAGTTAAAATTTCCCTTAGTCTTCTAAATGTCAGCAATGCCTCTCTACAAATTTTCCATGGCAGTTTGTTATTGTCTTATAATTTCTGTATTTTAAGTACCATTCTTTATACCAGCTAAATTATAATGGTGGATTATTTTCATCATTAATGTATACTTGCAGTTCCAAGATTTACTGCAAATCTGCTGGAAGTGCTTTTAAAAATTAATGCTTTTCTGCCATGTTTCACATAATTGTTTTTTTCATCTACAAAGCACTATGTCTGATTTTATAAACTTCAGTGTTAACTTGTTCTATAACATCCTTTAATTATATGTTTAACAACTGAGTGTTCTTTGAAATGTAATTATTCTACTTGTATCATCTATTTATAGATATCTGACATTTTCTCTATCTTACAGTACATATATACCACAAACAGATCTTTGTATTGGGAAGATTTAGATTAAGACTCCCAAGAAAAGAATTAACACATTTTCCATCTAACAGATCTCATCCACTGTCCCAATTATTGGTTCGGAAATGAACTGGATGTAAACTCTATCTATTAATACTTCTGCCAACTTGTTGTTGAAATTAAACATGAAATAAAAAAATAACACCTTATATGGTGCACTTTCCCATGCAGGCTTCCTTTTCCAACAGGAATGCTGTGTAGAGGCCTTGCTAAATACTAAGGGCCAAGTGTATCAAGCTTCCACAAGTGATTAAGTGGAGAGTGATTAAAAAAACCCAGCTAATCAGCATCTATCTGCCATTTTTCAAACCAGACTAACATGGCAGTTAGGAGCTGGTTGTTTATCACTCTCCATTTTATCACTTTTTGAAGCTTGATACATCTGGCCCTAAATGCACTTGGCAGAGGCCATGATTGAGGTAGCGGGTGCGATGGGGTGAGGCAGGTGAGGCACAGCCTTTCCTGTCATACTAACGTATATGCTGGAGTTTTGTATTCATAAAGTATGTCAAAAATACAAAGAATACATAAAAAAATTCTTATTTTTATTATTCTAATCATTTTTATAGTCAAAACTCTGGAGTAAAAAGTCTATGGCAGGTGAGGCAGTGCCTCACCTGGCTACCTTTTCTGTGCATCTCTTATCAAAACTCATCAAATCTCCAGCAGTGTATACCGCTGCACATGTGTATAATGCCGGCATGTACTCCATGGCTCATATATTGTGTGCAAATCTGGCTCTGGTACTTGTCAGGGACTCCTTCACTATTTACCTCACCGCATGTCCCTGGGCTGAGTTATACTGTAACCCCTCCCCCACCACACCATTTCTGTTTAGCAGTGATAAAACAAACAGTCTTTCTCCATGTCATCTGCTCAGCCTGGTTATCAAATGTATTTTTATTTTATTTTTAACACATTTTATTGGGTGAATCACGAGCAATTGACAAGTGTAACAAAATACCTTGACATTTAGAAAACAACATTAAATGGGCTTACAATAAAGTGATTCAAGATTTTTCCATTTAAGAAAGAGAACCTTGCGACGGCGGAGTGGCCGACCGCCCGGAAAGACATTTCAGCGAGGCGAGTATAGGAACCAAAGGCGAATGGTGGAAGAAAAAAGAATTTATAGAAACTAAGAAGAAAGGACAGACAGAAGGACAGGGAGAGAGAAAGAGCGGGAGGGGTGGCCTCGGAGAGATGTTCTAGAGACTAATTGAGGGGGGGGATATTTTGAGAGGTCAGCCAGGGAGACCAGGTTTTATTAAATGTTTTGAAAGAATTACGTAGATCAGCCGTCATGTACTCCATTTTGTAAACATACCAAATACGGGACATAATCGTTTGCATGGGGGCTGGGGAGGGCTTTTTCCAGTCGACGGCAATTTGACATGTCATAGCAGATACTATGTGCCGGAATAGTTTATTCTGGTGATGAGTGAGAGGGTAGGGCTAAGGGAAGCAGAAAGTATTTGGGATCAGTGGGGACAATAACGTCAAATAGACTGGAGAGGAAGGTGACAACTTCTTTCCAAGTATTGGCAAGTTTCGGACAGGACCACCAGATATGTATAAATGTGCCCTCAGCTGTGCAACCCCTCCAGCACCTATCTGAAACATCTGGATACATAGTTTTTAAACGTGAGGGTACGTAGTACCAGCGATATAGCAGTTTGTATACATTTTCTTTAATCCTCACACATATCAAGCTGGAGGCAGCATTATCCCAAATTTCAGACCATTCTTCGGAATCTATAGTGTGTCCTAAATCTCGTTCCCACGCTAGCTCGTGCAGATCATGGTTTGTACCTGTATCCTCTCCTAGGAGTGAGTAAATGATAGATATCAGACCTCTAGTAGATGAGCGTTTCCAGCCAATATATTCAAAGGAAGTTAGGGGTCTAGCAGTGAGGGTGGTTACAGTTTTAGAGTGAAAGTGTCGAATTTGCAAGTATCTAAAGAAATCTGTGGTCGGGACAGCCGTTTTATCGCGGATAGCTGAGAACTGAGGAAATTTGGTATCACTGGCTACATCGTTCAGATAATAAATATTTCCAAGTCTCCACTTAATAAAGGCGGATTTACAAAGACCAGGAGGGAAGTCCGGGTTATGATATAGTGGGATCAGTGGGGATAGGCTTGGGGCTAAACTAAAACTTTTGTTAGCGGAGTCCCAGATAGCTAATGAGCGAGAGACCACTGGGTGGGCGAGTGCCATACTGGGACGCTTAATCCTGGGGAGCCACAGCAAGGATGACATTGTGGCTAATCCCAACTCTTCTGCCTCAATACCCACCCAGACCTTCTCCGCACCCCCGGGACTGCTCCATTGGACACATTCGGATAGCTGTGCAGCATAGTAGTATTTCCGAAAGTCTGGGATACCCTAACCTCCCTGTCTAGCTGGGCGTTGAAGTAGTTTGAGTCTAATCCGTGGGCATTTTTTGTCCCATATAAAGTGGGTGGTTTGATGTTGTAGAAATTTCAAAACGTAGGTAGGGATATATATTGGAAGGGTTTGAAATAAGTAGAGGAGATGGGGAAGGATGTTCATTTTGACAGAGTTTATTCTACCTATCCAGGAAATATAATAGGTAGACCATGCGGTGAGATCAGATTTAATGGTATCTAAAAGGCGGGGGAAATTTGCCTGAAACAATTGATGATGGTGGTGAGTTAGGAAGATCCCTAGATATTTGATTTTCCTTTTGTGCCAGTCACAGGGAAGCATGGCCTCTAACTCTGGTCTGAGTGTTTGTGGGATGTGGAAATCAAGGACCTCAGTTTTTTCTACATTAATTTTATATCCTGACTGTTCAGAGTACAGTCATATTTCAGAGAGAAGAGAGGGGAGGGATCAAATCGGGTTCGAGACGGATATTAATACATCATCGGCATACAATGCAATTTTATGTTCGGAGGGTCCGGTACGAATGCCGTGACACTTTAGGTAGGAAGCTAGGAAACTCTTACATATGATGAACTCCAGGCACAGATGAGTGGATTACAATCAGGGGAAATAATTAATGGCCTTACTGTATGGAACAGGATGCAGTTTCCGCTGACTGACAGCTAGGTCTGGAGTATTCATAGCACAGCAATATGCAAGATATACTCCACTTATGCCCAAATGAGAAAGTGCCATAGTCTCCTGGACACAGGTGCTGACATGAGAGGAGAGGGCCTGCAGGTAGAATACACATGGAGTCCTCCCTCTGTTACAATGCAATGCAAATTGGGAGTCAATATAACATCACAGACACACTAGAAGTCTTGCCTCTATCACCTAGGGAAAGCACAGCAGAACTCAAGCCATATCACAGGACAAGGGAATCGGCATAAAGCAATGGAGATGGAGGCCTAATCTGGGAGCCCATTAGCCCTGTAGAGAGGAGACCAGAAAATCGTACCACTGCAAGGGAAACTAAAATTAGATGCCATGTCACCGGATGCAGTATGTGACACCTGGTGCTGTATCATGGTAGCTACATGGTGGTATGAAATTAATGATTCCATGCTGACACTACATAGATGGCATGATCTACCTGTGTTGGCATTGGAACATATTTTGCCAAACAATGGTCATTAATATCATTTAAATGTGGGAATATAAAACATTAATAACTTTTCTGAAAAATTACTTACAGCATGTTAAGTTTTAACATATATATATGGATGAAGAAGTGGCACTCGGAGACTTGATAAGCTGTGTAATCAGTGGATAAACTTTAATCCGATATCAATGTTTCGGGGCTCTGCGGCCCCGTCTTCAGGATACAGTGAATGTATCCTGAAGACGGGGCCGCCGAGCCCCGAAACTTTGATAATGGATTAAGGTTTATCCACTGATTACACAGCTTATCAAGTCTCTGAGTGCCACTTCTTCGTCCCCTAAACATTGGGAGGGTTGCCAGCCCTCTTAAGGAGGCACCGAAGCAAGAATTGATCAGGAAACTAAGTCCTGAGTGACAGGTCCCCTGCAGAATATATATGTCTTGATAAAGGGATTTGCTTCCCGAAACGTTGGCAAAAGCTTGCTTACAAAAGTTGTATTTATTCAACCATATATACAAGTCTTCAGAGTGCCGCTGATATTACAGTGTATATATATATATATATATATATATATATACATTGTATGCTGTCTGTCCCTGACGAAGGGGTACCTGCCCGAAACTGTTGGAGTAAAGGACTTCATATTTACAGCCTGCTGAGTGCCGCCTCGTTTCTTGTACTTATATATACATACATATACATTTTATTACACATGCCAGGTATTTACTTAATTACTGTAAGTACCATTCAAAATAAAGGTTTTATACACATACCTGAACTCAACATCCTAATATTATTATGGGGCACTGCAGTTAGCGGCTTTGTCCAGCATCGAGGGGAAGCATGGTCATTAACTATCCAAATGTATTACAAAAGTAATTGCAGTAAAGGGAAGCAACTCATCTCTGCTACCTACAAATTCTCATAAAACTTAGTTTCCTATCTGCTGGGATAAAAGAGTGCTTTAATATTCAATAAATAACTGCAGCTTGTGTGTAAAGAATGGAGTTTTCCACTGAATTCAGGGTTTAGTTTTTATCCGACTAGGTGGAAACAATACAGTAGCCTTTATGAGGATAAAAGCTTTGGAAATAACATGTCAGCACACAGCAGACCCCTTACACTTTACTTAGTGATGTGAATTAACATCAGAAATCTTCATTTTTACCGACACATAAAACGCTGCTACCAAAACACATAAGGGACACAGCCTAGAATAATACAAGACCTCTGCTGATCCCAGACCTTCTGGGAGACACTGACCTGTTGACTTGTTTCATTGAATAAATTAGGAATGGGCTGCCTGTGATGCCAAGTGTCATGGTGTAGTCAGGGAAAAGCAAGAGATACTGTACAAGTGGAATGTATAAACATGTTTTTATACAGCAGGTTTGACAACAAAGCCCCAGACCCCTAACTCTGTGCCGTTGGGTGACCCTGCTTTTATAAAACTCAAATTATGTGGCTTCATTTCATTCTCACTGTCACATTAAACGTCGGCCAAATGCAGCCATGCCTTCATAGACGTCCCACGACATCACTACTCATCTCCTACTACTGTGAACCTTCCAATCATCTAACAGTAAAGCAGGAAATGAAGAACACAATGGTGCCAATGTACAGCCCCTGGTACTGGGTGTAAATTGTGCACAATGTCATGGTGTATGATGAACAGCATTTCCATTTGTTAATGCCAGCTGGTTGTGGGTAAGGCATAGGTACCACTGCATCACCTAAATGTGCTAATAGGTGTTTTATGCAGGAAGGAAAGGAAAACTGCTTTATTATTAAAGAAGGATTTTTTTTCCAAAGGTATTTTTTTTCATTGTTATCTTCTTTTAATATTATTATAACTATTGATCAATTTTCAACAAAAGTGGATCTGTTTGTGCATTCAATTTTTTTTTCAAAAGTAGCAAAAGTCCTCTTAACACTAAAAAGACAATATTGTAGCCTTGGTACAGTACCAATACCACTTAGGTGCCTGGCAATGTTATATAATAAATTGTGGCAATATTCTATTGCCTATCGCCATGTGCTCATCAACATTGTAATATATATTCTGCTCTCCCTCTTATTATTCATTTCTGCAGTATCTGGCCTGTGCTGTATTCCATCAACAAATCTCTTTCATCTCTCTACTCACGCAATTCATTTCCCATATTCTCTCATCACTGTGCGCCTATCAGACATTTAAGTATTAACCAAAATGGACTTAATTTCTTTTGGAGTACATCTAATTTATCTCTCATCCACAATAGATATTATGTCTGTCTGAACCCATATATATATATTATAACCCACATTTCATAGTTTTCTAAAAGAAAGTTAAGTAACATATATGCACAATGCTAAAGTGCAAGACTAATGGCCATGCAGGAAATCAGACTACAATGACCAAAGGATGATTTAAACATTATATACAATAACATAAAAATAGTGTCAGCGCTGGTGTTTGTGCAATACCAAAATGGAGCAAAACTTGAAATGCTCAGCCAGGCAGTATCTAGTGACTGCCAGCCCCAAAAACACTAGAAGCATCCCGATAGAGGTGAGGAGCAGCATTAGCCTTTTATTATAAAGGATTTAGTACGCATTCATCTGTAATAAAGAAATAAGTATTTTTGTTTAACTTTCACAGTGTTTGTAAAAAAGTTAAGTTGAAATACAGTGGTGGCTCCAGAGGTGGGGCTGCAGCTTGGTTTAAAATTAAAATAGTGAAGCCACACCCACTGCAAGTGAGTCAGTTTGGATTGGCAGTTGGCACGGCTCCTCTATTTGAATTTTGAACTGTGCTGTTGTCCCACCCCTGGAGCCACAACTGTTTAAACACACATCCCACGTTTTGTTTATTGCAACAGGACAATGTTCTCATACACAATGTTTCATACACAATACACAGATGCTTAAAGGCCTGAAAGTTTAAGGGGCAGATGTATTAAGCTTGGAGAAGAGATAAACTGGAGATCAAGCGGAGAAAAGGTAAAAGGAGATAAAGCACCAGCCAATCATCTCCCAACTGTCTTTTTCAAACACAGCTGATTGGCTGGTGCTTTATCTCCATTTACCTTTTCTCCAGTTTATCTCTTCTCCAAGCTTAATGAATCTGCCCCTCAATCTTTACTTATGATAAATAATTGTTTTGCAGCAAGTTTGCAAATAAATCAGGTAACTGATGTATGGAAAGATAACTGAAAAATATCTTATTTACACAATACAATGTTTTCATTAGTTAAATTAGATGTTCCTTATTTTATTAAAGATGTTAAGATTCTACGCAATTATCATAACAATACAGAAACTGGTTTCAAACAAATCTTTGAATCTTTATATTCATTTAAATAAAAAGTAAACATTTCCCAGTGTTTTAGTAAAATTCAGTCTCGACATGATGAAGTCTAAATCTTATAGCTAAACTGCGGATCTCGGCCAAAACCCATTACAGCTTTATCGTATAATTTGCCAAACTAAAACAGTGTCAACAATATTCAGCTTCATGATAATGAAAAGAAGGAAAGTCATTTTCACTCATATTCCTATTTGAATCTCATAAACACCAGTGAAAACTATTTTAAAACCTCATTAGTTCTGCTCATATAAGCAAACGAGAACTATTTCAAAATCACCTTGTCGGGAAAAAAAACCCTTTGTATTATTTAAAATGAACACATAATTAATATAGAAATCACTATAGAAAACACTCAAAGTATAGCACATCACATATATATACATAAATGTCAGAAAGTATAAAATAAAAATTGAAAAAAAAAAATGCTTAAAATACTCCGTAAGTAAATTACATCAGTGACCTTTTCATTAACAGTATTACTGTAAGTCTGTTTTGCGATACAATAATTTAAAGTATCTTTTTGATGCTCATAATTCTCATAAAAATGTCTAATTATTGTGAGCAGGGCCTCCGCAGGAGGGAGTGGGTACCATAAACCCAAACCCAGGCTTCTTGGAGGGACCTTGGTCTGCGGCCACCAACCTGCTGCCCATTTTAGCTGTTATTCCCCAGCCCAGCAAACGATGATGTGTGCTTGACTGCAGAGGGGCAAAGAGGCTGCTTCCCCATGTCTCTGTATGTTGAAGGGTGAGAGATTCACATTGATCATGCCCCCCACACCATAGATTTTCACCTGGATGAGGGGCTGACACCCCTACCCCCTATTTTTTGCACAGTGGTGACATGGCCACTCTTCCTGCAATTAGTCATTGCTCCCCAGAAAGCACATGAGCCACCTCTCTATAGTCTGTCCTTAACATGGAGTCTTTGGGACCAATGCACAGTGAGTATTTTGCTATGTGATATATTCTACACTGTGCATGTCCAAGGCAGAACTCGCTCTCCATACAGATTTGCAGGTTGCTGCCACTTGCACTTGGCTATAAATAGATGGGCGCTGCGTTTTAGGATAGAAGTGTTGTGTGAATTTATCCCAAAGCATTTAAGTATGTTTTCAGTATATTAAATGTTATTTTGTTGGGAACATCGGACTGTCTGCAACTTGTAGGCACTGAAAGAATGGTGTATATCGAGCGCTTGTATATTACAGACCAAGTGTGTGCCATTATTGTGTCTCATGAAAGTTAAAATTGGAAAATAAAATAAAAAAATGAATAAAAATAAATATAAGAATAAAATGCTGTCTTTTTGTAGCATGTGGTTTTGACCCTATGGTCAAATCAATATGTGTTTACAGCTCTTTATTGAGCAATGTGGGGAGTGCCGTTAGTCCAATGCGGTTGCCTGCCGGAGCTCGTGGAGGTATCCCGGCAGGGTGGCTTGCTGCGGGGAGAGACGGTCTAGCTGACTCTACTCTTACCTAGTCTCTTGCCCATTGCCTCGATGTTTCTTGGTGACCCCCTGTTTCTTCTCCGTCCCCGCCAGCTTGTTCTTCTTGCAACCAGAAGTGCGGGTGGCACGCACTTGGTCTATAATATACAAGCACTCGATATACACCGACCAACACTCTTTCTTTTCACCAACTTGTAGGCACTGCCTATATTTATTGTGATGTCTTCCATACCATTATAGCATTAGCCAAATCATTATGGACACCAGATACTCTAATTAAACAAATGTGTTTAACTAAATAAAAATGACAAAAAAAATCTTACCCACTCCTCACTAGCAGCAGCACACTATGGATGTGTTCACACCAGCACAGATAATTAGATATCTTATGTGTGTGTGTATGTGTGTGATAATGTGCTTCTGGTTTTGTCCATTTTGAGAACAAATCTGTCCTATTTCACACGCTCCGGCTCCTGCGAAACCCCGCACTGCGAAAAGCTGTGCCACACACCGTAGTAAATAATGTACACAAATGTGTCCATTGACACAGGACGGCCACGGCCCGGCCGCCTGGTTGCAGCCAGATCCCACCACTGGAAGGGACGGCTGCCGGGCTGTGGCCATCTCCACCATTATAAACTGCTGTGTGCGGCATGGCTTCCTGGCTGTGCAGGGTTTCGCCGCCTGGCAGGAGCCAGAGCGTGTGAAATAGCCCTATGTCAACCACATCAGCATACTGGTAATACAAATGTAGTTATACACTGTACATCCAATTTTTAAATCTATATAACAGCCAGAGTCTCATCAAAACATCCATCGATCTGTGTAGCTGATTGCAATTATGATTTCACATTTTAAACACTAACCTATTTACTGAAACTATTAACTGAAACGGTCTTATCTTATGTTACAGTTTCCAAAAAATGTTTTGTATTCCAAACTTTAGTATTTAAAATATGTACTGTATGAATTGATCAGGAGAATGTATTTTTCTGTAGGAGCTGAGGTTGGAGACTTGCAGCTGTGAAAATATCTTGTTCAAGGTCAAAAGGTGATCTTGTATCTGGGCCTGCATTTTTTTTATATAGATCAATTTCTGGGTACAGACCTCTGGTATATGTATAGTAACATGGATTTTTGATAAGTGCTACAGTCACATAGGGATATAACATACTACATAAATTACTAAAAAAAAATATAGCAATTCAGACTGTAATCAAGGTCCCAGTTGTGCAATGTCAAGGCTTTATTTAGTACGTGCAAATCATACTGTAGTACAAATTACTAGTTAGAATGCATGATGTTATATTATGTGAAATGCAGCCAAGTGTACTCCTTTTGTGATTTCTTTTTATAATGTTTCTTTTCCAACATTACTGCAGAATCAGTGGTAGAGTATGGAAATCTGAATATAATAGAAAAAAATACCATCATCAAAGCTTGTTTTCTTTTCATTGGTATGCTTGTTTGAATGCAACACAACAGTAATACTAGTGTAAATTCCTGGTCAGTCAGAGTGCATTAGCAGCATTTATATGTGTGTGTACTGTATATGACTTGCACCAAAATGTCCACTAAATTTTCTTTAATATGTTGGATGCAATATGGTTTAGTTTTGGAAAGTATATTGATTGGATATGAGCAGTAACAAATACAAAGAGTCACATTCTTAGATTTAGGGGGGATTTAATTAGCCTAATATATTACCATGCACTATTGTAATCCCTGGGCTATCCAATTCATTTTCATTGATCCATAATTAGGCTTTTTGTAGAAGTCAGTAGTCCATCTGAATAGCCCCAGATATTAAAGCCCAAGTTAACCTGCCATTTTCATCGGCAGTACTTACTGTGGGTAATTCAATACCACTCAAATGTTTTCAAGTGTTTTGTAGAGAACTGCTTTCAAGTTTCTTGTAGAAAATAAAAATGCTTACAGTATATAATGTATATATTTATAAAAATACATAGAAAGATATATATATATATATATATATATCTCCAAATACATACACACTTTTAGATATGTTTTATTTTCCCATTCATTTTTCTTTTTTAAATATGACAGTTTGAGACAGTTAAAACCAACAAATATTAGATAAGTGGTTAGACCTACAGTAAATATATATAATTTGTACAAGTTAAAGATGAACATAGAAACAAGCATATCTATATCCTAATGCAACAGAAGATATGATTTGAAATGAAATGTGCATTCTAGAAACCGGTTTCTTAATCTATAAAAATTACACAATGATAGCAGTTATTATAACAAACATAAAATAGACTATGGTATCTTCCAGAAGAACAATATAAACCGTCCATTCTAAGTAATGAAACCGAAACAACATTTACCGAAAACAGAGAACTGAGCAAACATAACAGAATAATATCCCCCCAATGTAGTCGGGTTAGGAAATACACAGGGGCCATAGGGAACATGTAACCCCCTTCCTGCACCATTGTACTAGTAAACAAGTGGTTCCCTCCGTTATCAACAAAAAAAGGGCAAAGGATCATTAACACTGTAAGCAAAATTTTCATATTAGCATATTCTAAAAATACCAATAATTTATAAATCAATATTACATGAAAGCCAATTATACACCTTAGAAATAATTAACAAACAATATCCATTTACCATCAGACATAGCAGGGCCCAGGACTGACAAAAGAAGAGGCAGGCCCCCACCAAAGTAAAATGGAAAGCTGTATTCCCCTCTACCAAATGGTGCATGCACCGTAGGGCAGCTCATGGGGGGGGGGGGGAGATATTAATCCTGCCAGTCGATAAAAATCTCCAGAAACATTTCTCAGCTCTCTTCAGCCTTGTGTCCCATTTTTATGCAGCTCCAGACCCACAGTGTCTGTCCAGCTCCAGCCCCCTTTTTTTAGAATCCTAGTTTAAAATATGATATTCTAAGCATACACATGGCATAAAAGGTGCACTATTCAAAATTCCACATGTGCATTAAAAAAGTCCAGTTGCATTCTTTGTAGACAGGGATTGAAGTGGGAGGGAAGAGGTGGAACGAAGTTCCACAATCTGTAATGGTGAGGTGGAACTAGTTTAATGCTTTTCTATTAGAACTAATGTGTAGGGTCAAGGTGAAGGTTATAGTTTGCAGGGGTGGTGTGCCAAAAACTCTACCACTGGCCCTGACTCTACCTAATGAAGTGGTGGTGGGGGGGGGGGGGGAAGCATAGTAAAGTGGCATAGGGAAATGTGTTCCACCACCTCACCAGGACCACTTTAAGCCCTGTTTGTAGGTATGATTTTGCTGGAGTTTTATATAAATTATTGTGACCTAGTTGTAGGACTAAATCTAGTATGCTTGTGTGCACTGGTTATAGGAGTGTTTGAAGTGTGCTTTTAGTACAAATATAATTCAGTCTCACATCCCAACTCCCTTGTAAATTTTTCTCTCTGTGTTCATATTATGGAGGTGAAAGGGTCCTTCAACACAGAAGAAAGTGGAGAAAGAGGATGTGTGGCACCACCCAGCTGCAAGATGTATTGTAGATGTGCGCATATTCAAATCCTGATAGAACATAATACCGGCCATAGCACAAACAATACCCTGAGTTGAGTCATAGTCCTTACAAAGATATAACAGAAATCCGTTGAGCACAGATAATCCTCTATGGTTTCCGAACATGTTAGCCAACCTCAATCCTCCTTATCTTATTCTATGCCATGCATTACATCAAAATGTTCACACCCCACTTATTTGGGTCCGTATTCCTGGTTGTGTTCAGACATATTCTATAGACAGATGCCAGCTGCGTTCTTATCCACGATGGTGGAGACATCATCATGAATTCCGTAATTAGTATAGTGTCCGCTCACTGTACAATTGGAAACTGCCATAATTTTCAATTAGAGCCTTAGGGGTACATTTACTAACGCTTCTTAAAATTAATAGAGGTGATGTTGCCCATGACAACTAATGAGATTCTGTCATTTCCTTGAGTGCAATAGAGAAATGAAAGACCGAATCTGATTATTTGCTTTGGGCAATATCATATATCATTTATATTGGTGGTTATCAATGCAGGTTGAGTATCCCGTATCCGAATATCCGTTATCCGAATTATTCCGAAAACCATACATTCCAGAAAGTGATTTTTTTTTTATTTTGCTAAAAACTCACTGGGGACATTTGTAACAGCACTACTGAGGGAATGATATGTAACTGGCACGACTGTGAACATCTATAACAGCACTACCTAGGACATGATATGTAACTGGCACTATATATGTACAAGAAAATGATTGCTTGGTATTAAAATTCAATATCTGAGATTGTTCAAAAAACAAGGTTTCACAACATGAAACAAAATTTGTGTACCAATAAAATATATTTGTGTGCATTTCATGTGTTTGATGTGTCTATACAGCATAAATGCAAGATACTTCAAAATACATAATTGAAATATTGAAATATTCCGAAATACGGAATAACCCGTTATCCAAAAGTCTCCTGGTCCCGAGCATTTTGGATACGGGATACTCAACCTGTATATATGGCACTTTCCCTAAATAATTAAATTGTAGATTATAAATTAAGTGAATATTGAAGTAATATACACATTTATGCTAAAGTCATTAAATACTTTCATGAAAACAAATACAATTTTAGCAACTATAGCATATATTTAACACTTTTGTTGTGTCCTTTTGTCCTTAGAGTAAGACGCATGTATTCAATCAAACATGATATACACTTAATGTGTTGGTATACGAAAGCTTAGTGAATAGCAGCATCTATCTTTCTCTTACAACTTACTTTACAATGTCTCCTTCCAGACCAATCACTCGTTTAATAATCTTCTGTTCTGGGTTCTTTGGAGACCTACAGAAAAAAAAAGGATATATGATCATGTAATCAAGGATTAATGAAGCGTTGGGAAAAAATGAAGAAATGCTCAATAAAGCAGACAATACTGAAATAGGTTCTTCAATCTTGTGTTGACATTGTATCAATCCAGTTTAGATTTTTAAAGCGATGTCAGATTATAATGAAGAAAAATCTAACCCCTAATATTATTAGGATTATATAGAAGTACTTAATTACAGATTACAATGTAATTGTATTATAAAAAAAAAAAAAAAATCAATCTGATTAACAGAAAAAGTAATAATCTTATTACGTAATAAGGTTTCAGTACAATTATATGGGAGCACACTGCTGGATCTGCAGGTGTACATTATTCTCTAGATAGCCATGAGACCAGCATTCACAAATAACCAGAGAGAACAATGCAACGTAAGTGCAATAGAAGATACTGTAAACTCAATGGTGACTTGGGAAATGAAAGTTGTTATATATAATGATACTGCATATACAGTATTGCCTTCATGCTTTCATTAGATTAAAGCAGAGGACAGTGCAATAAGTATCAATTTAGTAACTACACATAAATGTCAGAGACCGGCCGGGCAGCGCTAGCGCTGCTCCGGCGGCCTCTGTACGGCGCGACGTACATGTTGCTAAGCAACATGGACGCGGCCGCATCATGTTGGTGCGCCGCGGCGTCACCAGGAGATGCCGCCGCGTCACCAGCCCGCATCACTCCCCGGGCGCTCACTCGGCGGCCGGAATCCAGGCACCGCCTCCTCCTCCTCGGCCTCAACGGTTGCCTAGGCGACGGGGGACGCCAGGCAGCCGTACGGAGGAGGAGGGTTCACACACTGCCAATAGGAGACATTGCTGAGCTCCGGCAGCCATTGGTCCCAGTCCCTATTTAAACACAGGGATGGGACTGTTTGGCGCCGGTTATAGCTCTTGCTTCTCAGAGTGTTCCTGGTTCCTGGTCCTGCTGTGATTATCCTGCCTTGTCAGCTCTTCGTCCAGTCTTGGTCCTTACCTCCCCGTGCAGCTCCAGCCGAGTGGATCATCCCATTATCTGCAGTATTCCATTCTCTCAGATAAGTGGGAATTCTCTTACTTTGTGCTGGGTTGTTATTTTCGGTATTGTGTCAGCTTTGTGTATTGTTACACCTGTGTGCCTTGGCACTTCCCAGCTCGGGAGTCAGAGTCATTTATTATTATTGTGTCAGCTTTGTGTATTGTTACACCTGTATGCATAGGCAGCTCCCTGTTTAGGGTTCTGGTTATCTGTCATTATTATATCAGCTGCACTGCGTATTGTTCCACTGGTGTGTTTGGGACTACACCCAGCCTGGGTTCAGATCCCTAGTAATTCCTGGGTTTCCTTTCCTTTGTATACTTTAGTACAGGCTACCTGTTATTACTTCCCTATAGTAGTGGTATCCTTACATCTCCCCTTCGGGAGCTGGTCAGTCCTCGCCTCCGGGTTTTAGCTAGGTTGCCCCTTGTTTATCCTTGACCTTGGCGGCGGCGTTGTCATCCATAAGACCTGGTGGCATCGGGGGCGGAGCCTGACTAACGGGCTCTGCCGAACGCGGCTATTAAAGGTGAAGCCTAGCTAAGCACGCCTCCGCCAATTTCAGTCGGTGACAACGGAGTCAGGGGTGGCGAGGACACCCGGCGACCCTAACATTATAACCGGCCAAACACACTACTCAGGGAGTCCCGGTGATCAGTCATGGACCCTGCCCAACAGGCCGCAACCCACAATTTGGTGGGTCAAATGCACACTATTACCCAAAAATTGCAGGAGCTTACACTTAGGGTTAACACACATGAAGAGAGGGTACATGGGGCCTTATCCTCCGCAAGAAACCCTGAACCAAAGATAAATCTCCCAGATCGCTTCTCTGGGGATCGTCTGCAATTTTATAACTTCAGGGAGGCCTGTAAGCTATATTTTAGGCTCAGACCGCTGTCCTCTGGCTCTGAGGCCCAACGTGTGGGTATTATTATTTCTCTCCTCCAGGGAGATCCGCAGACGTGGGCGTTTGGCCTACCTGCTACAGATGAGGCTCTCTCCTCGGTTAATTCCTTTTTTAAGGCAATGGGGCTATTGTATGACGACCCGGATAGGGCCGCATCTGCTGAAGCTAATCTCCGTGCACTGCGGCAGGGGCCAGGAACTGCCGAGGTTTATTGTACCCATTTTAGGAAATGGGCCATAGATTCAGGCTGGAATGATCCAGCGTTACGTAGTCAGTTTAGGATTGGGCTGGCAGAATATCTCAAGGATGCTCTGGTTCATTACCCCACTCCCACTTCTCTGGATGAGATCATGCAATTGTCCATTCTAGTAGACCGGCGCTTTCGGGAACGCCAAAGAGAAAGAGAGTCGGGGGTGCTCCCCTCATCTGCCTCTGGGGATTCTTCGGAGGTTACCAGAGAAGAACCCATGCAGATAGGAGCAACCCGTCTTTCTACCTCTGAAAAGAATCGCAGGAGGCTCAAGGGTTTATGCCTTTATTGTGGGGGACAGGGTCATCGTGCTTTGGTTTGTCCATTGAAGGCGGGAAAAGACAGGGCCTAGGTGAATTCGGGGGGATTCACTTGGGCCTATCTCGCTTTAACCCCATAGACTCGATTATCATGCAAGTTACTGTTTCCTTTTGTGATCAGGTGTTTGAGGTTCCTGCCTTTTTGGATTGCGGCGCGGCCGGTAATTTCATGGATGTTCACTTGGCCAACTCGCTAGGGTTCGATCCCCTTCCCCTTGGGAGCACCCTTTCTGTTTGTGGTCTGGACGGTCTCCCGCTCTCCAATGGCAGTATTACCTCACACACTCCTCCTGTAAGACTCTCAGTGGGAGCGCTGCATTCTGAGGAGATTTCTTTTTATCTCTTCCAATGTCCCTGGGCTCCATTAGTCTTAGGTTTGCCGTGGTTACGGGAACATAATCCCTGTATAGATTGGGCTTCAGGAGAGATCACTCAATGGGGGTCTTGTTGTATTGATAAATGTCTTTCGTTACCCCTCCGGGTTACTCGCCTGGTCTCTCCTTCGTTACCCCTCTCCTATAGGGATTATTCAGATGTATTTTCCAAAAAAGAGGCTGAAACATTACCTCCACATCGGCCTTTTGACTGCGCTATTGATCTCGTCCCCAAATCTAGACTTCCCAAGGGAAGATTGTATGCTCTTTCGGGTCCAGAGTCACAGGCCATGGACCTGTATATCAAAGAGAGTCTCGAAAGGGGTTTTATCCGTCCTTCTAAGTCCCCCGTGGGGGCGGGTTTTTTCTTTGTAGAGAAGAAGGATGGATCATTACGCCCATGTATTGATTACAGAGCTTTAAACAAGATCACCATAAAAAATTCTTACCCATTGCCTCTCATTTCTGTTTTGTTTGATCAGATTCGAGAGGCTATTGTTTTTTCCAAGATTGACTTGCGGGGAGCCTACAATCTCATCAGAATTCGACAGGGAGACGAGTGGAAGACAGCTTTCAATACCCACTCAGGCCGCTATGAATATCTAGTGATGCCTTTTGGGTTGGCCAATGCTCCCGCAGTTTTTCAGGATTTTATTAACGAGGTGCTTCGTCCGTTCCTGGGCTTATTTGCAGTTGTATATCTTGATGATATTCTGATTTTTTCTAAAAATCTTTCTGAGCATCGGCAACATGTTCGCATGGTCTTGCAAAAACTGCGGGAGAATCAGTTGTACGCCAAGTTAGAGAAGTGTGAATTCGAAGTTCCTCAGATCTCTTTTCTTGGCTATATTATCTCACCCAAGGGCTTCTCTATGGATCCATGTAAAGTGCAGGCCATCCTGTCTTGGGCTCGGCCTTCCAACCTTAAGGCGGTTCAAAGATTCCTGGGGTTTGCCAATTACTATCGGAAGTTCATTCGGTCCTTTTCTGATATTGTGGCTCCCATCGTCGAGTTGACCCGTAAAGGGTCGGATCCCCAGAATTGGTCCCCGCAGGCCATGGAATCATTCAAGAAGTTAAAGAGTGCTTTTTGTTCAGCTCCCATTCTCCATCACCCTGATCCCAGGAGTCCATTCTTGGTAGAGGTCGATGCCTCGGATATTGGGGCTGGGGCGGTCCTCTCTCAGAAGAGTGAATATGACCAAAAAGTTCATCCATGTGCTTACTTTTCTCGCAAATTTTCGGCAGCAGAAAAGAACTATGACGTGGGTAATCGGGAACTTTTGGCCATCAAATGGGCTTTTGAGGAGTGGCGGCATTGGCTGGAAGGAGCGAGGCATACCATAACGGTAGTTACGGACCATAAGAACTTGGCCTATATCGAGTCGGCTAAACGTTTGAATCCGCGACAAGCGCGATGGGCCTTGTTTTTTACTAGGTTTCGATTCATCATCACCTTTAAACCTGGTCCTAAGAACACCAAAGCAGATGCGCTCTCCCGGAGTTTTTTAACCACTCAAAGTGGTCAAGTGGATGAAACTCCCATAGTTCCGTCCTCGATCATCATGGCAGGATTGACCCAAGATTTGGCTTCTCGTATTCTTGACTCTCAATCCTCAGCTCCTCAGGACACTCCTCAGGATCGTCTTTTTGTGCCCAAGAACCTTCGAGAACGGGTCCTCAGAGATTTTCACTCCAGTAAAGTCACTGGTCATCTAGGAATCACCAAAACCCTGGAACATCTGTCCCGAGCAGTTTGGTGGCCCACCATGAAGCAGGACGTTTCCCACTTCGTTTCCTCTTGCTTCATCTGTGCTCAGCATAAGTCCTCTCGATCTTCTCCTGTGGGTCAACTTCTTCCTTTGTCTATTCCGGAAAAACCTTGGTCCCATATTTCCATGGATTTTATTGTTGACCTTCCCTCATCCGCCCATTTTACCACCATTTGGGTTACGGTAGATAGGTTTAGTAAGATGGCACATTTCATTCCTCTGCCTAAACTCCCCACTGCCAGGGAGTTAGCCCAATTATTCATTATTCACATCTTCAGGCTTCATGGTCTCCCTGTGGACATAGTGTCGGACAGAGGTTCCCAGTTTGTGGCCCGGTTTTGGAGATGTTTTTGCTCTAGTCTAGGGATACAGGTCAGTCTCTCTTCCGGATATCATCCACAGTCCAATGGACAGACGGAAAGAGTCAACCAAGCTCTAGAGCAATATTTACGTTGCTTTGTGTCTAAATGTCAGACCAATTGGGCAGATCTGGTACCATTGGCCGAATTTTCCTATAATAACGCCTACCATGTGGCGTCTAAGAGCTCGCCTTTTTTATGCAATTTTGGCTTTCATCCCAAATGTAATTCATTCGATATTCCTGGGGAGAAATTTCGTTCTCCCTCCGCTGTGGTGTCCGCTTTAAAAAAGGCTTGGAAGAAAGTCCACCTCGCTCTTAGACAGTCCTCAGCACGGTCTAAAGTCTTTTTTGATAGACACAGGAGACCATGTCGTTTTAAGGTGGGCCAAAGGGTCTGGTTGTCGACTCGTCATATTAAAATTCGCCAGAAATGTCCTAAACTAGGACCTAAATTCATTGGTCCATTCCACATTATCAAGCAAATCAATCCAGTAGCCTTCAGGCTACAGTTACCCAGGTCCTTAAGAATCAATAATGTCTTTCACTGTTCTCTGCTCAAACCCGTCTCGCCATCGTCTCACTTTAGACAGACTTGTAAGCCAGTTATGGTTCAGGGCCATGAAGAGTTTCTGGTCGAACGGGTCTTGGATTCCAAAGTTTCTCGGGGCCAATTAAAATTCCTGGTTCACTGGCAAGGTTTCGGGGCCGAAGAGAGATCTTGGGTGCCCGATAGGTTGCTTCATGCTCCCAGATTAAAGTCTGAATTCTTTAAAAGATTTCCTTCTAAGCCTGGCTGTAAGGGTTCGGTGACCCCTCCTCAAGGGGGGGGTACTGTCAGAGACCGGCCGGGCAGCGCTAGCGCTGCTCCGGCGGCCTCTGTACGGCGCGACGTACATGTTGCTAAGCAACATGGACGCGGCCGCATCATGTTGGTGCGCCGCGGCGTCACCAGGAGATGCCGCCGCGCCACCAGCCCGCATCACTCCCCGGGCGCTCACTCGGCGGCCGGAATCCAGGCACCGCCTCCTCCTCCTCGGCCTCAACGGTTGCCTAGGCGACGGGGGACGCCAGGCAGCCGTACGGAGGAGGAGGGTTCACACACTGCCAATAGGAGACATTGCTGAGCTCCGGCAGCCATTGGTCCCAGTCCCTATTTAAACACAGGGATGGGACTGTTTGGCGCCGGTTATAGCTCTTGCTTCTCAGAGTGTTCCTGGTTCCTGGTCCTGCTGTGATTATCCTGCCTTGTCAGCTCTTCGTCCAGTCTTGGTCCTTACCTCCCCGTGCAGCTCCAGCCGAGTGGATCATCCCATTATCTGCAGTATTCCATTCTCTCAGATAAGTGGGAATTCTCTTACTTTGTGCTGGGTTGTTATTTTCGGTATTGTGTCAGCTTTGTGTATTGTTACACCTGTGTGCCTTGGCACTTCCCAGCTCGGGAGTCAGAGTCATTTATTATTATTGTGTCAGCTTTGTGTATTGTTACACCTGTATGCATAGGCAGCTCCCTGTTTAGGGTTCTGGTTATCTGTCATTATTATATCAGCTGCACTGCGTATTGTTCCACTGGTGTGTTTGGGACTACACCCAGCCTGGGTTCAGATCCCTAGTAATTCCTGGGTTTCCTTTCCTTTGTATACTTTAGTACAGGCTACCTGTTATTACTTCCCTATAGTAGTGGTATCCTTACATCTCCCCTTCGGGAGCTGGTCAGTCCTCGCCTCCGGGTTTTAGCTAGGTTGCCCCTTGTTTATCCTTGACCTTGGCGGCGGCGTTGTCATCCATAAGACCTGGTGGCATCGGGGGCGGAGCCTGACTAACGGGCTCTGCCGAACGCGGCTATTAAAGGTGAAGCCTAGCTAAGCACGCCTCCGCCAATTTCAGTCGGTGACATCGGAGTCAGGGGTGGCGAGGACACCCGGCGACCCTAACAATAAATCAGTCCTAAAGTAAAATAGGGCCACCAAAAGATATAAAAACAAACAACATATATGGTCAGGACAGGGGAACCTTCCTTTGGACTATAGTATGATCGACAGGTGACAGAGCATGATCAACACTTATATTATTTAGAAAATTTATAAAGGATGAGAGAACGATATATATATATATATATATATAGATAGATAGAAAGTATATAATTCTTTCACATAACACTCCGAGAGACCTCACCTTTATGCAGCCTTTACAAACGTGCCCACATTCCCAAGGTTTACACAAGTAACATTTGGAATTCTTCTATTTTTGTTTGCCTTATTCAAACATGGTTGAAATATCCAGTCATCGCCAGTGTTCTCTCTATTGAGAACACTGGCAGTGACAGAGCACTGGTGCAGCTCTGTGTGCTGAGTGAGTCAGTGCCGCTCACCACAAAGCTCCCATCGCTACTTGTGGGGGCGAGCTTTAGAGGTTTGATAAATCATCTTATAAATAACCAAGAATCATGGTCATGCCAAGGCAGACAGAAACCAAGTGGTGCAGATGTGCTGTGTGGCTTCTCAAAATTTGTGTGGAGAAATCAGCTGGTTGTCTCATTTTTATGCCTACTGTGCTTCCCAAAGGCAGAAACAAAATAGGATAGGATCCTTGTAGGAATTTTAAGTATTTTTGCCATAACTCCTTGGAATTGATGCTTTGATATTCAACATTACTTATAGCACTTCAGAGAGGACCTTAAATGTCCCATTGGTGGCATCGACCTTGCTGTAGCTGTCAGTCTACATCTGCCAGCGACAGACTGCTGAGTCATGCATAATGAACCATCTGCACGTAAAGTACCAATAACTGTCTATTGATGGTTTAAGCAACAGTGACAAACAGCGGTAATCTTAGTTTACTATTATCTGAAGAATATGACATAACCTCTCTAGCAAAAGCTAAAGCAGTTATTTCTTAAATGCAGTGGTGGGGCTTCAGTACAGTCCAACAATCAAATAGGGGAACCACACCAACTCCCAGTGAGTCAGTTTTGAATGGAAGTTGCTGTGACTCCAATATTTGAATTTTGAACTGTGCTGCAGCCCCCCCCCCCCCCCCCCCCTCTGGAGCCTCCCCTGCTTAAATTGGATCCTTATTATGATACAGGCTATAGCTTGTTAAGTGTTAATTATGCCCTCATCATGGTTTAGCTATTTACAGTTTCTTATACAGCGCAGCAGATTCCGTAACAGACAGACTTGGGCACTTGAATTAAAGTCAAGCATTGGCATATTTTTCTTTAAAAATCATTCAATCCCAGAGGTTGACAGACAACATATTCAAGCCCTCCTGGTGGAGGGGCAATTTAAGAGAGGAGGCCCATGTTCAAGCTCACCCGTGAACAACCTCCCCTTTTCTGCCGGCAGGGCTGTACAGTCTGAGCACTAGAGGGCTCAGACTCTTATGCGCCTGTGCAGATCTCTGGAAAAATTAATACATGGTGGTCAATTTCCCAGTGACTTTACTACTGCGCATGTACAAAACACTGGGTATATGGCAGCTGCACCATTTTCTTGGTGTTTTCTACAGCACTGCTGCTGTCAACACAGGACTCCAGAGTTGTAAGCAGTGGCGGCTGCAGAGGTGGAGCTGCAGCACAGTCCAACATTCAAATAGGGGAGCAACACCAACTTCCAGTGAGCTAGTTTGGGGTGGCAGTTGATGTGGTTCCCCTATTTTAATTTTAAACTGTGCTGCATCCCCACCTCTGGAACCTTCCCTGGTGGCAAGTATTCTAGAAATAAGTGCAGAGTGTGTGGTGTTGGCCCCCTGTGGACCACAGACATTGCACCCATTATAAATATTCTAGTGTGCCGGTATGAAAAAGAAAACCAGTTTGGCTAGAATAAGTACAGTGGCTCACAAAAATAATTGGGGGATCAGGGTATGCCTTTTTATATACAATGTATTTTTTGTACAGTATATAAAAAAATTAGTGACAACAGTAGGCCCCCAGAACATCAAGTAGATTGACATAACTCATCTAAAATGTCAGCATTTGTGTTTAAAATTATTTAATTTTAATAATGTTACAGGAATATGTGACTAACATGTATATTTGAATCTGATTATAATTTGATTTATATAAGAAAAATATATTTCAAATGTGAAAATATTTTTGCTATATTCTGAAAACTACATTTAATATATGGGACAATGAGACAGAAATGAGAAAATATAAAAACACATACCTTAGCATAAACAGAACAGGGAGAGCGGGAGCATAGGATGTTATAGATCAGGCATGTCCAACGTTGGCCCTCCAGATGTTGTGAAACTACACATCCCAGCATGCTTTGCCAGTTTTGCTATTAGAGAATGCTAAAACTATTGCAAAGCATGCTGGGATGTGTAGTTTCAAAACATCTGGAGGGCCAACGTTGGACATGCCTGTTCTAGATGGTACTCAATCCAGGATTCCAACTGTTGGAACGTCCCGTGTCGAGTGTCGGAAAGTCTGTAAATTGTGAGAAATGACCGCCAATTGTTGGAAAACAGCTGTGAATTTGACAATCCCCGGCTGTTTCCGACAAAACAGATCCGACTTTAAAAAATTTGCATCTGACAGCCTTCAATGCTGTCGGTAACGGCAGCTTTGAATCGGTGAGTGCTGATATTTCCCCTGTCGGGAAATATCAGCACAAATTGAATAGCTCTCTATGGCTCTCCACCAGGAGGGCTTGAATCAGAACCTGCTTATTCCATTTGTGTTATCATTTTGTAGAATCATAAATACCGGTAAATTGATATATCGCCACATCCGTATTTAATAAAGACATGGTAACCTTTTAATTACTTAATTTCAAGTTAAAACATTTAACTTAAATCTTATGTAATCTCTCACAATCACATATTTTATCTAAAATAAGAACAGATGATAATGTATACTAATAAAATTAATTGCAAGGTATCGATGACATGAGTGCTTGTAGTCGATCTAGATCTGGTATTACCTCTGAAAGCCTTCTGAAATCTATCCATTGCCAATGCCTGTAGATTAGCATATATGCTACTCTATGTAACCTAATTGCTTCAGTGTTCATTCACACCCACTCAGCAATGCCTTTAATGTCCTTCAATAAGCATCATCTTAAATCATAGGTGTGAATATTCAATCACTATGTGGTCACTTTTTGCCAATAATAATATCGTACATTTTAAACTTTGATTTATCAAAGTCGCTCCAGGGAACCTTTTCTATATAAATTATGTTCCTTCTAAAGGGCTTAATGTAGGATTAGCTAGCGTAATTTAATTAAAGTGTTAAATTAAAGATTTGGTAATGAAACTTTCACTCATTTAATGAACAGATTTCAGCAGGGAATGTCAAAGTAATGCTCAATAGGTGGCATTTGTCAATTGGTCATGCTAAGATTTTTTTCTTCTTTGCATCCTCAATGAATCCCTACATTCCCACAAGTATTCATCTGCCCTCCACACAAACACCCTTAAAAACACTAGAAGAATTGCCATAACATGTGTGCTAAAGGAGAGAAACTCCCTGTGGAGCCAAAGGTTCTTGGCTTTAATACTCAATATTCTTTACTTTTTTACTTTCATTCATCTACTAGTAGATGTGTAAACACTTGAGTAAATGCCTTTATGTTCTAACCATGAACTTCAATAACAAATAGAAATCCCAATAAGATAACGGCTGTGGCCACCATAAAAAAATATATATATAAGCTACAGTATATCAGTGGTTCACCAACTTTTTTTAAAATAACAATAGAATACCAGAATTTTTTTTCACGGCACCCCTAATGTTTCTTATTGAAAAATTAATTAAGAAATATAGAATTAAATAAATTATATTTATACTGTATGTCATCCTTAGGTTTAATTATGCGGGTTAGTCCACATATGTTATGATCACCAGCCACAAGCGCTGTTTTTTTGTTATTACATTGACCACATATAATTTCAATTGGACCTGGACCATCAGCCCAGGGCACACCTTCATGTATCCCGAGGCAGAATGCAGCATGTCCTATGCTGACCCAGCATCGGCAAATATGTACTTTGTTAAATCTTTTGTATCGAATACAGTGTTGCATATATATATAAATCACTGATCTCTTTTTATTAAACATCTAACAAGATCAAGAAGTGTGTCAATAAACCTATGGCTATCCTCATAATAGTCGCTGGAATGGGGACCGGGTGAGCTTGGCGGAGGGATGCAGTGGGAGCCGGGATTGAGCCTGAACAGGGCTGCTCTCACTCGGCCCAGCGGCAAGACAGGCGAGTGCGGTGGGTGGGTACAGGAGCCGCCGGGTGGGTGCGGGCAAAGGTGTACAGGAGGACAGCGCCATGTAAGCTGCTGCTGCTGCTCACCCGGTATCGTCCTCTCTGCCTCAATCCGGCATATTTTTATGTATTCTTGAGATTGACAGAAACACAGCCAAAATCTTTTGGTTTTGGCTGTGTTTCCATCAAAAGCAGATGAATTAGCAACTATTCCATCAATCCACCTGGTTTTCGGCAGGTCTAAACATTTCGACCTGCTGAAAAAAAAACAATTAGCATCAAATCAATCGGAACCCTCCTATCTAGTCATGTACAAAACTGACGTCTTTACGGCAAGACAGCATTTTCGACATCAAGTGAATATACCCCATAATGTATTACTGTATGTCCATGGCCAGATTAAGGGCCTAATGGGCCTTGAACTGAAAATGTTCAATGGGGTATTATGAAAAGGGAAGGGAATAATGCTGTCCTGATGATTGGGCCTATTTATAGGATCATTGTTAATGTCTAGCCCTGATTAATAAGACAGGGATATAATGTAAAAGATGCATACAGTCGCAAAAATCATTGTACTTTGTCAACATTAGTATTTCATGCAACTCTGGGTCATGCCCAAAATACCCAGAAGGCATTACAGTATTTTTATCTCCCAACATGTTACATTAGTATGGATTGCAGCCTGAAAAAGATCAACAAATATGAGAACACACTCATACAGCAAACATCACACAGTATAATTCAGTTATCCAAAATAGTAAATACACTTCATACAGTGCAGTTAATATCTGTCATGCTAAGGAAATCATGTAACTAATAACTATTGTTGTACTCACAATGCAAACATAATAAGATCCAGTAAAAATGATACCAATTAAAAAAAATTACATGAATTTCACATTAAAAATATACACAATTAATATTACATTGACAATGTGCTTAATTACAACAAATATAATCACAAATGAGTTGAAGTGCCATAGCATATTGTTAATATTCAGTACTGAACTTGAATGTGGTATCAGCTTTCCTACAGACTTACTTCTAAGCTGCATTACTGAACTTCTTGGAATGCAGATACAGTTGCGTCATTATGTGCACTTGACCTCATGTTTGTTAACAGAGTACAGTATATATTAATTATTTTCTTTTAAACTGTCTGTTTACCTTCTCGTTTATTTAGTCTTCACTACCAGCATATGCACTGACTTCACGAGTTTAACCTTTACACTAGAGGTTTTAGCTTCCACATATCCATCTGCCACCTGCTTAGTATGCATTACTGATCTGCCATTTTTTGTTAGTTACCTAGCATACAATACATGTAAAATGGAATGACCGGGGTGTAAGGACACCAGTAGGTGAACAGTAGGCAGTAGAGACCAGAGCACAACTTTTTTTATTATTCCCGTAAACCTCCTACTTCTTTGTTTTAATTACTGTCCATTATACAAACAATGCTTGTTCTATTCAATATATTATATAAGTTATTAAAGGACTACACAAATTCATGTACAAGCAGCAGTACAATTATATAAGGAAAGCATATGCATGCAACTTGCATTTTCATACAGTGGTCCAGATTTATCAAGCTTCAAAAATTGATAAAATGGAGAGTGAAACAGCCAGCCAATCAGCTCCTACCTGCCATGTTACAGACTGGGTTTAAAAAATTACAGGTAGGAGCGGATTGGCTGGTTGTTTATCACTCTCCACTTTATCACATTTTAAAGCTTGATACATCTGGCCCAGTATGTATACTTAATTGCAAGGGTTGCACATGACCCAGTCACGCAATCTCCTAAGTGGCTTTTATCATGCTTACTAGACACAGGTATAAAGTTAAGTGACTGTAATAAAAAAGGAGGTACTTGTGTAGTTTCATGGCACCAGCATGGCCCCGCAAGGGGACCCAGACACACGCTGGTGCCATGAAAGTACACAAGTACCAAAAAGGACATTTTTTTATTAAAATACATTGATGCTGTAGTCACACAATGGCTGAAAGTGCAACTTCACAATACAGTTAATTAAAACTCATCAATATTCACTAATTTTCAAGCAATTGTTGTTCAGATGAATGTGTATTCTGGCATTGTTAATGGGTTTAATGCAATGGCAGCCCGGTTGAATATGGCTTTATGTCAGTCTACTGTGCTTGTGCAAGTCTTCGAGACATCTCTTCTGCACATTCACAAACTTTGGCATATATTTATATGGGTGCAGGCTGTGCTGTGTTGACGACCGCCCCCCCCCCCCCCCCCCCCAGACCCAAGGTTACAGAGCATCACCCTTTACCCATTACATAGCCGCCAATGAATTAATGATTTACAATGTACTGTACTGGCCACCATACCTACTGTATGTGTACATTGCAAATACCGGGCCAGAGAAGCAGAAAATATGCTGACCTGTATCTTTGGGGAAGTGGTGTATAGCTCAGCACCCTAAGAGACATACAGTACAGTGCAAACATTTTAGGAGGCTGTGGAAAAAAATGCTGCCAAGTTTTATCAATTAATAAAATGTAAAGTGACTGAAGATCAGATAAGTCTAAATCAATTCAATATTTGGTATGACCAACCTTTGCCCTCAAAACAGCATCACTTATTCTAGGTACACTTGCACACAGTTTTTGAAGGGAATCTGCAGGGAGGTTGTTCCAAACAACCTGGAGAACTGATCACAGGTCTTCTGTGGATGTAGGCTTGCTCACATCATTATGTTTCTTCATGTAATCCCAGACAGACTGATCTATGCTATTAGGGCTATGTGTGGGCCATATCATATCTTCCATGACTCTTCTTCTTTATACTGAAGATGTTCCTTAATAGCATTGGCAGTAAGTTTGGGGTCTTTGTCCTGCTGAAGAATTAATTTACTCAGATACAGATGGCGCAGGCCTTATGCTTGCTGGCGAATCGCCAGCAGCATGCTGCTGGCGATCCGCCAGCAACACGGCGCGCCATCTGACTGAGACGCGCGTGCGTCCCCCACGCACGCGCGTCTCAGTATCCGGGCGGCCGGCCGGCGAGGCGGACGCAATACTGTCCGCCTCCCGCTCGAGGGGGGCTGGGGGGACCCGAGGAGGCTGTGGGGGGGTGCGGGCGCCCGGTGTGGGCACCGGGCGACCGAGGGCAGCACCGTCGGAAGGGGACGCGCGCGCACCTCGTGCGCGCGCGTCCCCTTCCGACACACAGATGGCGCGGGAGCAGGGAATGGCGATGGCGACGCCATCGCCATCCCCTGCAAAGATGAGCCCGGCCCCATCTGTACCTCCCTGATGGTACTGCATGATGGATAAATACTTGCCTATATTTCTTAGCATTGAGAACACCATTAATTCTGACCAAATCCTCAACTCCATTTGCTGATCTGTAGCCCCAAATTTACGATGAACCTCCATCATGCTTTACTGTTGCTGCTTACACTGCTTATTGTACAGCTCCCCAGCCTTTCAGTTAACAAATTGCCTCCAGTTCCAGCCAAACATTTAAAGCATTGACGTGTCAGTCAAGAGCACCTGCTTCCATTTTTGCCACCCCAGTTCCTATGCTTTCATGCATAATTGGGTCACTTGGCATTTTTTTCCATGCAAAAGGTAGTTTAGCCACAATTCCTTCATTTCAACCTCACTTGTAAGCAGAGTTTGGTTGTTCCTCCCCGATTTGAGCATCATACACAGCTGTTTCTGTTTCAGTTAATGCCTGTGTTTCAATCTACTGTACATATGAAAATAATAACCATTATCACTTGTTTGGTATGATTGGTTAACCATTCATCTGACTATAGTCATACAAAACCCATGACTCTGTGCAAGTTTACCTAGAAAAATGTATGCTGTTTTCAAGGCAAAGATTGGTCACACCAAATATTAGTTTGATTGAGATTTCTCCTCTGTTCTTTCATTTTTATTTTTTATTTTTTTATTTTTTTATTTTGTTAATCTTAACACTTATTTTTTTTTTAAAAAAACATTCTCACTTTGCAGCTTTTTCCACACCTGCCTAAAACCTTTGCACACTACTGTATTTTTCCTAATTTGTTGCCATGATCAAAAATAAAATAACAAAGTGTTCAACGCCATTGTGAGAATGAAAATACGGGTGTTTCTCTGCTTCCAACCCCTTACTTAGCTGGTATCCCTGGATTTGCTTTTGGACTTCTAGTCCTAATTTAGATTAATCCTATTCTTGCATCTGTGGATCAGTGACACTAGTGCCATTTTCAAGTTTGTTCTCAATATTCTCTCTCCCCATCGGGTTATATTTATCTTCTTCTGAAACATTATTTTGTGTACTCTGTTGATTGTAAGGGGTAGTAATATAGACATCCATCTTTGTCATTTGTGTGTGTGTCCTCCTCCACTCTCCCTTTTTCTTTTCTGTATCCAGCTCCCTATTTGATTACTTTAGAATACCAATAACAATAATAATAATAATAGTGAGACTTATCATTGCAATTAGGGACATTGGGAACATACTGTACTGAAAACCACTTGTTCGTAGTTGTGCTGCTCTCTTATAAAAAAACACATTAAACATCTTCCATCAAGCCATTTCTGTTTTTCTACAGTAAAAGTAGTCTCTCCCATTTATATGCCTGTCCTCATTTTTCTAAGCCCTACAAAATATTTTTAGAATGTCATCATAAATTCACTATAAAGCCACAAATTCACTGAATACATACCATTAAAATGTTTAGGTAGGTGTTCTTCTATAATGGCAAAGTAAAAATGATGTAATTCATTTGAAATGAAATTCAAATCTAAGATATCAAAGAAGCAAAAGTGTTCGGTATGTAAATGCTAAAACGGTACTTGCTGGGTGCACATTTTTCATTTTCAACAGAAGTCTTTTTAGATTTGTTCAGCTATGAAAAAAATCCTTGACAATTGCATGGGTTTTCTCTGAATCCTTTCCCGACACTTTCGGCTTATTTACAAAAAAGGACTATAAGAATATTAGTTGCTTTTCTTGCACATTTTATCAGTTTACCAGCTGCATCCTGTTATTAATCCTTAAATCTAGAAAGCTAGGAATTCTGGAACACTCACACCTGCATTTTTATTCTCCCTGAATACGGATATTGCATTTATATAAATAGTAAGAGAACCTGCTTGGCTTGCTTATTTAAAAAAAAAAAAAATCAAGTGTTTTTGCCATCTGCATTGTGGCTAAGATGTCACAGCCAAGCCTCACTATCCCAGTCTGAAATACAGGAGCAGAAAATGCCAGCCTCTAACCCAGGCATGTCCATACTATGGCCCTCCAGTTGTTGTGAAACTACATATCCCAGCATGCCTTGCCATAGTTTTAGCATTCCCTAATAGCAAAACTGTTACAAGGCATGATGGGACTTGTAGTTTCACAACAGCTGGAGGTTCATAGTTTGGACATGCCTGCTCTATCCCCTTGCTAGCTAAAGACGCAAATTATGACGCAAGAGAGAGAGCGAGAGGTGTGCAGGGGTGCCAGGTCATGAACACCTCAAGATTTCATGACCATATATACTTAACGGTGGCCTACGGTACATAACAGGAACATATGTCATAATGGGTTGTTGATGTGACGACCCCTGTTTTTCTACTAAGACCATCCAATTTCAGTGCAAGCACAATGTCTGAACAGCCCTGCAGAGTGGCATGAGAAGATATAGTATTTTGATGATTAAAACTAGCCCTCCCAATTATTCAAGTCAATATATCTCAAGATGGCTCTTTAACAGTTTGTAGTTATATAGCTTATATGAATCCTCTCTTACTGATGTGTAATATGTCTTTGATCCAAAGCAATGTAATTTTACCGAACATGAGTCCTAATTTAGCATGGATTGTTAATCAAATAATACGTAAATCGAGGGATTGTCGAATGACTAAGCATGCGCAGCATTTGCATTGTGAATGCATGGGTCCAAATAGCGATAAAATATCCACACTTATCGGTGGCAGAAAAAAACCTGTAGTTTGATTGACAGGAAATTAAAGTTATGGGGCAGATACATAGTGGTGTGTGTGTGTGTGTGTGTAAAAACTCAGGCGTGCATTTTCGGGTGGGTTTCTGATGTCTACATTGACCACTTCCAGCAGCTTACTGATCAGAACCCTAGACTGTCACAGATGGAAAAAACTGTTTTTTTCCCCAATAGTTCTACTAAATACTAATACTGTACATGACTATTTGTGATGCATTCGCAATTTTGCAAGAGGCGTCTTTTCTTTCTGTCTGGCCATGCCTTTCTGCTCGCAGCCCACTGCAAATTCTCTGATCAGCTATCCATGTTGAATTAGGGCCATAATAAATGAAATGCTTACATGCTGGCAGCAATGACCAAAATATAAAACATGTTTAGGAAATTGTTCCAATTACACAGGATATCTTCTGCTTACCTTTGCCACCTGATCTGGCCCACTGTTCCCATACTAGATTATGGGGAACTACATCAAACAAATACTGTATTTTCAGAACATTACTGAAGGTGGTTCCAGTTGATAGATTTACACTAGTCTATATAGTCTAGCAATAGGCTTACCCCAAAAGGTTGACTGGGTCAAAAAATCAACATGGGAAAAGATGACATACAATAGGTCAACAGGGTCTAAATGTCGACATGGAAATGCGGCAAACGAAGCAAGCCATGCAAGGATATGCGTTACACCAATTGAAAGTCCATGTCAACAATTGTCAAAAAATACTGTATGTGAAAAACTCATGTTGACCTTTTTTGCGTGTCTACCTTTTTCATGTCAACTGTTTGACCTACTGACTGTCTACCTAGACACTGTCTACTAATCCAAACCCACTGCAGGAAGATTAGCCATCTCAAGATTTATTTGCAGACTCCACTCCCATAGGTTGTGAAAATGGACCTGTTCAGATTCCTCTGCCACTGCTCTGTTCCATCAGCCTAAGGTAATGCATGAGCAGCAGCATTGTAGGAAATTGTGTGGGGTTCCAACACCCAGCGTTGAATTGAAAACTAATTTCAGGGACCACTCGGTCCCCAATGACTGATATAATGAACTATCACATTACAAGCCCCACACAGTCCCAAAGCATGAACCATGGGTGAATTAGGGTGTATTATGCACAATGTGATGTTGTGTCTTGTACAGATCAGAGGCCGAGCTTATTTTGACTGAGAAACTGTTGTAAAGAAAAGGACAAGTACCAAAAATAAAAAAGTTTAAGAGTACCACAAATTGTTGTGTACAGTATTTCGACACTTGCTGTACATAGGTAAGAGTACTAACAACAAATACAAGAGCCAGGTGTAATGGGTTGCGAGTCTGGCAGCTGTGTGTGATGCTGAATGAAATAAGTTATTTTAAAAGAGCAGCCATTTACAAGGCACGGTTTTGCATTGAAAATAACTGCCCACTTAAAAACCTCTGAGTTCATCTGGCATCCTGCACCGCCGCCACACTCCCACCACATTCCAGATTTTTCTTTTCAATAAAGGCAACCTTTGGTGCAAAATGTATTTCTTTACTTAATGGTGCTACTGTCAAAAATAAAAAAGTACGGGGACAGCATGGTATTGATTCATTTGCTTTTACAGAAAATATTATTGATTTATCTGGAGAGGTTTTTTTTACAAGACATTGGAAAGCTACATTGCTTTGCTGCCCCTATCGCTAAAACTGGTGTCGATAAATATTTTTCAAATACTGTGAAACAATGTGTCTGCTCATTATATATTGCTGATATGTTTTGTTAGGACTCACGCGCGAACCAGTTCAATGGAGTCCCTGTCCGCCAGCGCTCGCCAGAGGGGAAGTTCTGGCGGGCGCTGAGCAAAGTTGACAGGGGCTCCATCTGTATTTGTATATTGTTTTGCGTCAAAAAAAAGGTGGGAGTTTACAGTTATGGTTAACTGTAAGCACAGAGAGAGTCTACATATATGTTCTTGTACAATCCTGACAAAATCAGTGTATGCAATGTACTATTAGGATTCCCTGAGGACTGCATTTGGGAAACAGTGGTCTATATGCATAATACAGTACATAAAACAAATAAATGAAGAATACTTCCATGGCACAGCATATGTAGATGTATGCTGTGTTGTAGCATGAGTTGTCTCACTGACATCTACTTGTTATTCCAGTAGTGCCTCTGCAGAAATTGTTCTGTAAAGCTGCGTACACACGGGGGAGATATATTGTTCAGTGTCTCCTTTTCATCAGCGACCAGAGATGGTCGCTGATGAAAAGGAACCTCTGCCGCAGAGGGAATCAGCTGGTCGCAGGAGCAAGCGATCATAAGGGGGCTAAAAACGGGAGCGTGCACCCGGTGATTTATCGGCGACCATATTGCCAGTGATAAATGCCCGTTATGACTGCCTGCAGCTAGAAAAGTCACACTTCTGCAGCTGCTCAGAGTCATCTGCTGTATTTTACAGCATATCTATTGGGTACATACCGTATGTTTATAATTTATTTATTAACAGTTTCTTATATAGCGCACATATATTCCGCATTGCTTTACAGAGAATATTTGAACATTCACATCAGTCCCTGCCCAAGTGGAGCTTACAATCTATATTCCCTACCACATGTACACACATTCATTCTAGGGTTAATTTTTGTTAGGGGCCAAATAACCTTGCAGTATATTTTTGGATTGTGGGAGGAAACCGGAGTACCCGGAGAAAACCCACGCAAGTACGGGGAGAATATACAAATTCCGCACAGTTAGAGCCATGGTGGGAATCAAACCCATAACCTCAGCGCTGTGAGGCAGTAATGCTAACCATTACACCATCCATACTAATATGACTGAACTCAGCCATAGTCCATCTGCTTGCTTAGGAGACATTGTATTAAAATGTTTGGATGTGCTTACAATGCTAGTCTTCAGCTTGCTCACAGCCAATCAAAAGACTTCACTCTTTTGACTTCTCTCTTGTAGCTAGTCTGGGAGAGGACTGGACAATGTTTCCCTGCTGATGAAAGAAACCTCTTCTACAGGTATGTGAATAAAGTTAAAGGGGAGGCATAATATCAGGTGGGAGTGGGACAGATGAGGGAAGGAGGGGGGAGGGGGGAGATTGATGGAAAAAATAATGGGAAGGAGATTGATTACAGAGAGGATAATGTAGATTGTGGATAGGATAGCAGAGAGGACATGATGTGGGTAATGGATATCAGAGGACAGGAGAGGTAAGATGAAGTACAAAGGAGAAAAGGATGATAGAGCAGACAGGAGAGGAGAAATTAATGGAAAGGATTACAGCAGTGGAGAAAAAAATCTATTTGAAAACATAAAGCTTTATTAACCCCTTTGCCCTTCATCTCAATCCTGAGTTTAATGCTAGTACTGTATTTCAAGATTGGAGCCTAGAAATCTTGAAATCTTAAAATCCTAGAAAAAAATGATTTTGGAATTAGAATCCCTTTCTACAGGGCATTTCTTGCACAAATAAGATCACCAGCTTTATGTGTGGGTCTAGCCCTCTCCAATTTCCTCTGAATACCCTGCTCATTTTATTATCACAGCACACTTAGGTTGCACTTCATCTTTGTAAATGACACTTAAAATGTGTTAATTTGGCTGAATTCTATTTTTCATTTAGTTTCTATAACACAATACATTGTATTATTATGGACACTGTAAAGTCTTTAAAAAAAAGTGAAATACGTATAAATGTCTGACAGTACAGGAAATCTTTATATGGTAAATGAGCATTTGGAGATGAGCTAATTTGACATTAAAGTTCAATGGCAGAAAGAACATTGTTTGAAATTATTTATATACAACTATTCACAGTACTATGAGAAAATTAATACAATACAGTACATTATTTCTCATGAGTACTTGTTATTGCATTGTGCTTAAATAGAGTTCTCAGTTTACCTTATCTCTTTCAACATGAAAAGCTTTGAGAGAATAAATGCACAAAAAAGAACTATGAATTATACACTCTGACAAATTGAACGCATGTACTGTAGTAAATCATTTCAGCTCACAAAAACATATAAGGGTTTGTTCTAAACAAGAATACAGAAACTACATAAAAGGATTTACAAAGATAGTGCAGCAAAATGTCACTCAACTAGGAGCAGATGCTGGAATGATAATAACCATGGCATATTTGTAATGGTTGCAAGGGATCTGATTTAGGATGTCGTTGGGGTTGTTATTGCTGCTGCTTACATGGAAAAAGCAACAAAAGCAACAATATTTCAATTCAGCAGGAGGCATCTAACAGATACTAGCTGCATGCATTAGTGAGATGCTACACCCTACGTGTCATCGGCCAGCTGCATAAACCATGGGGACACAAAAGCCAGCCACTGGAGATCCATCAAAGTTGCAAGAATATCTGTATTTTAATGTATACTTGGCCTCGTCATCCCCCCAAAACGCTAAATGGCAGCACATTCTTAATCAGTGACAAACTACAGCCAATTTGTATCCAGTGTTATAAACACTTGTATTTTACGGCATGCAAAGCAGATCCAGTGGCAACTGAATCAGGCCCAGTGGAGAAGGGAATCATGGCGCAACCTGCACCCATATTCAATGGTGGCACAAGATTTCTTGAGCGCCATTTTCTCAGTGACATCTACGAGAAGATTGTTCTGCACTGTGAAAGCAGAAAATTACTGAATAACACTACAGACATTGCAGCTGCATTACAGTCCAGTTCTCAAACTCTCCAAAATAATCATGATATTCCTACATTTTTGCCGTAGTTACTCATTATGTTACCTCCCCCCAAATGGTCCCTTGAGTCACATTATTATGATCCCCAGCTAATAGTCTGAAAAACTGCTATACAACAGCTAGATGGGCTGAGAATGACAATCAGGTGCAGATAGGTTGGTACAGGTATCTGAAGTAACGCAGACTGCAGTACATCCCACAGTTGCTGGAGAATGTGTGTGGTGGAGGATCCATAGAGAGAACATGACGATCCAGGTGATCCTGGATATGCTCAATTGGGTTGAAGTCTGGGGAACTTAGGGGCCAGGAAAGTACTTGGAAATCTTGGATATGCTTGTCCAACCACTGCCGGACATATCTAGCCAAGGAACAGGTCGCATTGTCTTGATGGAAGATCTCATCCGCCCCAGGGAAGACAATCAGCATGTATGGGTGTACAGAATCTGAAAGGATGGATTCATAACCAAATCAGTTCAGAGTGTCTTCCACCTGGATGAATGGGCCCGGAGAGTGCCACAAAAACATTCCCCAGACCATATGCTACAATGCTTGCAAAGTGCTCTACAAAGTTTCTAACCTGACAAGCCAACATCCATCCATTCTATGAAGCTGAAAACGTGACTCATCACAGAAGGTAACCATTCACCAAACAGTAGAGGTGCAATTATGATACTGCTATGCAAATGTAAGCCTTTTCCGCTGATGCACCTTCCTTAGCATAGGTGCAGTGAATATCCATTTGCTTCAGGTTGGCTGACCAGTAGCATAAACACATGTCTGGTAGCACCAGGTTAATTTTGACAATGAACTGCTCCATTGTAGCATGTCAGTCGGCACACATGCACCTTCAGAGCGATGTTCATCTCTCACATCAATGGCATGTGGTGCTCTGCAGTTTCCATGATGGTTTCTCACAGTGGTGCCAATTGTCCAGGCACGTTATACCTTCACCACAACAGTGAACAGTTCACCAACTGCGCGGTTTCAGAAATACTGCCACCATTGTCCCAAAATCCTCCTTTCTTGCGACCCAGATAAATCGCCCCTTTAACCCACGACAGCAATGAGTGACATATGTGCAGATGGTCTATCGCATAATATTTCCCCACCAAGCCAGCACATGACAAGTGTCAAATGTAGGAGGTGGTCATAATTATGTGATTCGATTGTGTAAATCCTATCTGCAACCAGCGTTGCAAGACCATTGTGACTCCTGCATGGTGTGACCTACTGTAGTGATCACGCAACTGTGAAGAGATCGGGTTGGTGTACATTTCTGAATAAAACCCAGGGATACTCCAGGGGAATCTGGAGTGGTGAGCACACATTCGGGGCATGCTAAGGGAATTAGAGGAATATGGATAACTGTAAAAATACACATGCTCAGGAAACACAAAACTGAAGGATTGTGACACCTATTGGTTCTCAGATATAAGGGGTTACTTATTAATGAGCACAAAAGTAATCTGTCACATTAAAATGTCACACTGCCATTTATATGATTACAGGAAGAAACTCAGAACGTTTGATCTGAGGGTCCATGTTCTTCACTTAATAAAGTTAAGTTCCATTCCTTTTTCAGATTAATAAATGCCAAGGACATTTTGTCATTAATTTACAGCCAAAGTTGTCACATTTCAAATACGATTTAGCGTGGGAAAAATGTGACTGCTGCATTTAATATGCAATCAGCAACTAAAGACTCATTTTTGTGTTATTAAATTTGGGGATTAGAATAATTCTTTATTAAACAGTAATGGTCTGTTTTAAATGTAATTTTCCAAATGTTTCAATAGTATTGTAGCAGTTCATGTGGTTTTATTTAGAACTTAATTTTCTCCTGTGCAGGTTTATCTACGACACGTTACAAAAAAGCAACAGAATTTGCTGATGTGGATAATTGTTATCGCTTCCTTTTAAATTGTACAGTAAATGCCAAACTTGGTTGACCTTTGGTAACTTGCTTGAACACTGCATGAAACATACTGTACACCTATGTACTTTACTGGGTTCCAAATTCATTTAGTTATTTTATTAATTATTATCAAGTGGCAGAAAGTTCACTTCATTTATCTGGGCAGCATTATGTACTTCATCATCTAGCAACATTCTGCAACTACATGTAAAGAAACATAGTGCTACTTGGCCATACAGGTCTAATTACAGCTACATTCACTACAGTTCATTACAGCACTGTATATAGCATTTTTCTTGTTCACAAAGCACATTCAAATACAATACAGCTCACACAACTCTACCATCTACACTATTGATCTCTATATGTTGCAAGCCCCTCAAGCACATACTGTACATTTCTTACAACACATAGGAACCACCCAGGACATTGATTACAAACCTCACACACATTACAAAGAGGATAGGTCATTAGGTCTACAGCAACAAGGTCGACATGGGTCAAGGTCGACAGGTCATTAGGTTGACACAAGCATTAGGTCGACAGTCAAAAGGTCGACATGGGGGTTTTCACTGTTTTTTGAGCCAACATGTTCCGACAGGCGGTATTTCATGCCCTACCATCCACTAGCTCATTGTGGGAGAATAAAATAGTGCCTGAAGCCTTGCGATCGATGTGAGGGGAACGTTTCCTGCAGCCAGTTCAGCTTGCACACTTTGCTTCAACCAGAAATTGAGCTGTCTACATTACGTACCTACACTACAAGTGAGCATCGGATATTGTGGATCCGGTTGTCTATACTCCATAGACGGGACAGTCCCTAAAAGTTTAGTCACCAAATACTTGCACCAGAAAAGGTATACTAAAAGGATCGTGGACACCCCATATGCATGTATATGCATCCGTCCCACAAATGAACATCCGATATCTGGGATCCAACGTTTACCCAATTGACGGGAAGGCCATAATAGCCAACAGTCACTAACCTATTGCACCTTAAAGGTGTAAGAAGAAGGTTGTGGACACTCCACACGCATTTGAAGCGTTTGATATTGTACCTAGATTTTTGGATCTTGTGGAACAAATCCTTGTAAAGAACATATGTTTCTTCATTTTTAAGATTGATTTCCTAATTTTTGTGTAAAACCCCTGATGAAGTCTTTTTCAAGACGAAACACGTGGGGTTACTGAGGTCACATTCCGAAAAGGAAACAATGTCCAGATGTGGATCTTGAAATATAATAAAGCACTCTGGTTTTAAGATTACACATTGTATTGGGTTACTGCATTCTGTACCATTGTTATTAGTGGTGAAAATTTTGTTAGGTGGTGATAGCGCTCTCTATACTTTCTGTTTATATACATATATATATATATATATATATATATATATATATATATATATAAGCACTTACCCCCCACACTCGGTGAAGAATCCAGACCGGCACTCGGTAAAGGTTGAAGAAAGGGGATTTTATTCCATAGTGTGCAGTAAATACATACAGCAGCTGCACCCGACAGCCGTTTCAACTGGACTCAGCCGGTTTTCCTCAGGAAAACCGGCTGAGTCCGGTTGAATTGGCTGTCGGGTGCAGCTGCTGTATGTATTTACTGCACACTATGGAATAAAATCCCCTTTCTTCAACCTTTACCGAGTGCCGGTCTGGATTCTTCACCGAGTGTGTGTGTGTGGGGGGGGGGGGGGGTAAGTGCTTATACGTTCCCTTTATGGACCAGGCACCGGAATACTGTTATTATATCTATGTGGAGTGCCGACCTGCTACCCCTTGTGTATATATATATATATATATATATACACATATACACACATATATATATATATATATATATACACACACACACACACACAATTAACCCTTTAAGTGCCAAAATCTCTGTGAGAGATGCTTAAAAATATCTGCTAAAATGGCAGTGGCACTCACATTTGTTATATAAATTCAAATAAAAAGTGCTATATAAAAAAACATTGATTCCTTTATAAGGTAAACATTAGAGGTCATTATGATGAATAAAAATGTATGCTTGGCAAATTTCACACCAATTTTAACAAATTCACTTGGCACACAAAGGGTTAAACTTGTATTTACATGACCTATTAACTGTGTACATAACTGCAATATCACGATTTCAAACAAACTAACAGTTGTAGCAACCCATTCTCTGGTTATATGGAAAGAGAACAAACACATGAAAGGCTATTTAAGGTGTTTGTTAAGATGTATATGCTAGTAAAAGGAAAGTAGATTGGTCCAGATATACAGGTTTATAAGTAACATAACTTACAATGTTTGAGATGCTGTTGCCTCAATAAGCAGCTAAAGTAGAGATGAGTAATTGTGCATTTACAGAAGCATAATGTAAACCGGTCTATCACAGAGTGCTCTACGTGTTCCCAAGTATAAGAGAAAAGCTTTTGGAATGAGTTAGGTTTCTAAGCCATTGTGACACGGTTATAAAATTAGTAGATTTTCAGCTACATTTTACTATATAGGGAGAGTGAACAAGGGTCAGGAACTCAAAGGCAAATTCCATCTCAAATGGACAAAACCATGTGCACCGCAAGGGGCAGATGTAACAGAGAAAATTAGATTTGGGTGGGGTTTTAATTCATAGTGATATCTATATTGGGAATGGGATCATTCGTCAGACTGCATTTAGGTCTACAGTCATTAGGTCGACCCCACTAGGTCGACTGGCAGGAAGGTCGACCTGACTTAAGGTCGACATGGGCCAAGGTCGACATGACTTAAGGTCGAATTTGCATTAAGGTCGACATGAGGAAGGTCGACTGGTCATAAGGTCGACATGGGTTTTTCACTGTTTTTTGTTCCGAATGTCGACACAGTCGACATGGACACAGTTGGCAATGAGAATCGGACCCTCGCATCGCTCGCTTCGCTATGCTTCGGGCACGGTGCCTCGCTGCGCTCGGCATACTATTTTATTCTCCCACCACGCCCTAGTGGATGGTAGGGCATGAAATACCGCCTGTCGGCACATGTCGGCTCAAAAAACAGTGAAAAACCCATGTCGACCTTATGACCAGTCGACCTTCCTCATGTCGACCTTTATGCAAATTCGACATGAAGTCATGTCGACCTTGGCCCATGTCGACCTTAAGTCAGGTCGACCTTCCTGCCAGTCGTCCTAGTGGGGTCGACCTAATGACTGTAGACCTAAATGCAGTCTGACGAATGACCGCATCCCCTATATTGCAGTGTAAAAATAAAGCAGACAGTATTTACCCTGCATAGAAACAAAATATTTCACCCAAATCTAAATGTATGCTTGGCAAATTTCACACCAATTTTAACAAATTCACTTGGCACACAAAGGGTTAAACTTGTATTTACATGACCTATTAACTGTGTACATAACTGCAATATCACGATTTCAAACAAACTAACAGTTGTAGCAACCCATTCTCTGGTTATATGGAAAGAGAACAAACACATGAAAGGCTATTTAAGGTGTTTGTTAAGATGTATATGCTAGTAAAAGGAAAGTAGATTGGTCCAGATATACAGGTTTATAAGTAACATAACTTACAATGTTTGAGATGCTGTTGCCTCAATAAGCAGCTAAAGTAGAGATGAGTAATTGTGCATTTACAGAAGCATAATGTAAACCGGTCTATCACAGAGTGCTCTACGTGTTCCCAAGTATAAGAGAAAAGCTTTTGGAATGAGTTAGGTTTCTAAGCCATTGTGACACGGTTATAAAATTAGTAGATTTTCAGCTACATTTTACTATATAGGGAGAGTGAACAAGGGTCAGGAACTCAAAGGCAAATTCCATCTCAAATGGACAAAACCATGTGCACCGCAAGGGGCAGATGTAACAGAGAAAATTAGATTTGGGTGGGGTTTTAATTCATAGTGATATCTATATTGGGAATGGGATCATTCGTCAGACTGCATTTAGGTCTACAGTCATTAGGTCGACCCCACTAGGTCGACTGGCAGGAAGGTCGACCTGACTTAAGGTCGACATGGGCCAAGGTCGACATGACTTAAGGTCGAATTTGCATTAAGGTCGACATGAGGAAGGTCGACTGGTCATAAGGTCGACATGGGTTTTTCACTGTTTTTTGTTCCGAATGTCGACACAGTCGACATGGACACAGTTGGCAATGAGAATCGGACCCTCGCATCGCTCGCTTCGCTATGCTTCGGGCACGGTGCCTAGCTGCGCTCGGCATACTATTTTATTCTCCCACCACGCCCTAGTGGATGGTAGGGCATGAAATACCGCCTGTCGGCACATGTCGGCTCAAAAAACAGTGAAAAACCCATGTCGACCTTATGACCAGTCGACCTTCCTCATGTCGACCTTTATGCAAATTCGACATGAAGTCATGTCGACCTTGGCCCATGTCGACCTTAAGTCAGGTCGACCTTCCTGCCAGTCGTCCTAGTGGGGTCGACCTAATGACTGTAGACCTAAATGCAGTCTGACGAATGACCGCATCCCCTATATTGCAGTGTAAAAATAAAGCAGACAGTATTTACCCTGCATAGAAACAAAATATTTCACCCAAATCTAAATCTCCCTGCACATGTTACATCTGCCCCCCCCCCCCCCCCCCCCCCCAGTGCAGCATGGTTTTGTCCATTTGATAAGGAATTTGCCTTTGTGAGTGAACCATAATAAGCACTTCTATGTATTCAGCATCTATTGATGACAGTAGCTTTTGCAAAAAACAGTGTGACAGTGTTTTTGTAAGCTTGCGAGCGGGGCCCTCCTACCTCCATGTCGGCTTGTATCTACCATTTTTGTTTAATCACTGTTATTTTCAATTGTAAAGTGCAACGGAATATGCTGCGCTATATAAGAAACTGTAAATAAAATAAATAAATACATTTTTATTATGCGGTTTATTATATCAGACAGTGTTCTTCCTTTGGTGTTATAGAATATGTTGCCCATCACCTTACAAACATGGGCGCTTTTAGGGCATTTTGTTAGCGATCTGAAAAATTCAGACCTTTAGGAATACAGTATGGAGATATATTGTAAGCTGAGCTTAGCACACCCTTACAGAGCTAAGCTCGGCATACTATACATGATGATGCAACGCCTTCCAACACTGCGACAAGCGGTACTGTGGATCAATTTGTGAGCAGATGACCATAGGTAGGCCAGATGAGTGTGGATATATCTGTACGGGGTTGATCCTATTAATTGTGATGGATGCACAGTGCTATTGCTGCGGCATTTAAACACCAGCAACAGCTGCTGATTTTGCAGGCTGAAATCAGTTAAAATTAGGGAAGTGAGCACAAAAAGGAAATTATGGAAGTGAGCACTTACTGTACGTATGAATTTCAGCCGCTATAAAGTGTGGCCACGATGATTTGAATCAGTGAATTCATTGCAAACAATAGGATCAACCCCAAAAATGCAAAGAATATATTTTACACGAATGGGGAAAGGCATACTTGCCTAAATCTGCACTGTACTCCCAAATGGGAGATCCTGGACAAAATGTCCAGGGGCATGTGCAGAGGGCAGAAGGCCATGGCTCTGCTTCCAGGTGTACAATGCCAAATTGACAGCGTTGCATTGAGATTGTGGCGCCACAAACTGTAGCATTTCCTCCTTCACATTTCATTAGTTAAATGGACCGAGTTGAGCATCCATGCTGAGAAATCTAGTATCGCTGAGCGATCTGTCACGGCCAGTGCTGTCAATTGAGAGAATCCTGGCAATGACTAGATTTGTGCTACATGCAGTATAAATCTAACCGGACGAAAGCAATGTGCAGGACCACGCATCGCCAAGGCTGGGTGCCATACACATGGAGCGATCCATTACATGACCAAACTGCTACATACAGTACAGTGAGGGAGAGCACACGCTACACACAGCACAGCACAGGGAGGGAGAGCACATGCTACATACAGAACAGTAAAAGGAGCGGGAGCACATGCTACATATTGTACAGTCCACAGTAATGCCTCCTACACAAAAATGAAGTTGGAGCGTGTGTGCTGCCTGAGGGGTGTGACAGTGTTATGAAGAAGAGATCGGCATTTGCTTACCTCAGCCCCTATTGCAGCAGTTCCCTCTCTCAGGTCCCACTTTCCACCATGCTTAGGGAGGGGGCGTGTAGCACAGTTAGAAGCAGATTTACAAATTCCCGATACATGCGAATTAGAGCAGGGGGTGTCATCAGAGCAGGGGATGTCACATCAGTGAATGGGGAAGGCGCCTCTCTCAACCTGTGCCAGCCCTGCTTACAACACCAGGCATCTAGCCTGGAAGCTGCTGTTGTGAGCTGCTAATGGCAAGCATACCCCCCGGAAGTGCCTGCTAGCCAAAGCACATTACTTTCAGTTTTCATTGCAAGTGAACTTTAAGTACCGGATGTGCGGAGCCAGCCAACAGTGTGAGGCAGACCATCCAGCAGTGTTAAACGGCCCAGCCAATGGGGCTATGGGTCCAGCCCACCGGAACCTGGCATGGTATCCCAGTGGGCCAATCCGTCCCTGTTCAGGGGCATCACTGAAATAGCTTTGATTTAGAAGATCAAGGAAAAAAAGGATAAATGGAATATTATTGTTCGGAACATTCTTATTTACACATTCTTATATCTTGCTTCTGAGCAAGTGGGCCATTGACAAAACAAATAGCGGAGTTTGTTATCGCCCTCCTAACATTTAAGGCTTATGTACATTCCTATTTACTTAAATACCATATAACACAATTATTTTATTGCCCGTGTCATTAGGTTTTTGTTATCAGTACCAATTAAATTCAAAGTGTGGATATCAGCTATGGATGCATATGCTAATAGCATTGAGAATGAAGTTATCATTTCCACAAACATAAATTTTAAAATAACACATTAAAAATGAATTTATATTGTCAGTTCACATAAAAAAGCAAATTAGTATAGCTTGGGATTCGGTGGCACATTCAAGTTTCAAATTAAATGCAGATAATAATAAGTAAATACATTGAAATATATCACATTATTTAAATCCTTTTAATTAAAAAATCTGGAACTTGGAAAATGAAGTTCTAAAAGCAGTGAATCATTGTTCAGTGGCTCTGAATAAATACGGAGAAAATCACATTTTACTCACTGTCTAATAGGATAGCAATTCTCTAGATCCCTCATTTTAACAGTGTACTGTACATTACTACCATTCTAGAAAATGATATATTTAATTATTGAATAAATGGTGTGCTCTTATGCATAAATGTACACATTTTAATGCATCACTATGACATCAAATGACCTTTATTATTTTCTCTAAATTAATCTGTAGTCCAATAATGGTATAAAGCATAAAGATAGAACGGAATATCATCAATGAGGTATATGGGTGCAAATTAGACGCATGGCAATGTAAACTTTCCTATCACCATAGGAATTGCACATGGCAATTGGCGTGGCTACATCTGTAGATTGTCTAGATTAAGTTGAAACCATATTCCATACAGAGTCAAAAGTTTAACGGGTAAAAGGTAGACAGTGGTTTAGGCCAACAGTACAAAAGGTTGACATGAAAATGGTTGGCACTAAAAAAGTACACACAATTTGTTTTAAATGTATTTGTTTTGTATGTTCAACCAAATCTAAACACAATCAGGTGAAACGTGTACCCTTGCAAGATTGCTTCTCTGTCCATGCTTTGAGCAAGGTTTACTAATCCCAATAGTAGTCTACATGGATAGCACATGAAGAAAATACTTGTGTAGGCCATTTGTACTCAACCATCGTCATGTTGTCCTTTTGATCATGTCCATTTTTTGTATCTGTTGAGGTACCTTTTACTGGTTGACATTTTGAACATGTTAACATTTTGTACCCATTGACCATGTGAGCTTCACCTATTGACTGTAGATCCATACATTGGACCTGTTGCAAATATTTGAATATAGGAAGTCCAAGCAGTTTATTTCCATTTCCTAATAAATGTGGCATATCAACTGAAACTCTACTGCCATTGAAGGTGTAATGCTGGATACACATTAGATGTTGTGTACCCACAATTATATTATGGGTGAAAGGAGCCGGCATGGGAAAATGCATTTGGCAGCCTGGCCTTGTTAATGGCATCCATGTAGGGCCAATGGAGGATGTCACTGATACCATACATGAGTGTGCATCATTAACTACAAAGTGCATAATCACTGGATAATATGAATATTTTGTCATTCCAATTCATCAGAATTAGCCAAATCTTCTAAAATGTTACCTAAGAATTTTCAGCAGATATTTTGCACATCTCTCACAGAGATGTTGCCACTCAAAGGGTTAAGTATTCCTAGATGGATTTGTCATGGTGACTCTGTTAGAGATTTGCACTATTTTCTTATAGTCAGCGTCCAGAATTGCACAGGAGAAATATGAACTCCCATTGTAATAAAGTAAAGCTCATTGAGCCAGTCACAAAAAGGTTTCCTTCAGTCAACCAAAGATCATATATGCCACAATGTAAAAAAAAAAAAAAAAACTTTTTTTTAAATAATATTCACTGGTTTTATTAAATACAGGATTTGTTTCCTTTATCCAAAATGTTTGGCACCAGAAACAAATTAGATAACAGATTATTTAGTATTTTGGAATATTATTAAATTCAATAAGGTATCTTGAGGACGGGACTCATGTGTGAACACAAAATGCATTTATGTTGTATAAACACATCAAACACATGAAATACACACAAATATATTTTATTTGTGCATGAAACAAGGTTTCAAAACATGAAACAAAGTTTGTGTACCATCTTAGGCACGGAATTTGAAGACTAAACCTTTGTTTTCTTGCACATATTTAGTGCCAGTTACAGATGTTTCCAGTAGTGCTTTTAGCAAAAAAAAAGTACATTCCGGAAATATGGTTTTCGGAATAACTTGCATAACATAGCTGAATAATCCAAATTATCGGCAGTTCTTAAAAAAGGCATTTGAGTGGCTGTTTGCAGCTCAGTCAAATATGAATTATAAATGCTGTAATATAGAAAAACAAAAAAAAATATTTCTAATCTCATGCCAATATAAAAATATGGTACTTGTTTCCTAACACGGCACCACTGATTTTAATTGTATGAAATCGGGTCGGAGAACGCGTACCGCCGCTGCGCTCGCCACGCTTCGGGTTCACGTTGACCGTGGCGTTGCGTTAACAATGGGGGGCATTTGACATAATTAACCATCAAAGTGGGTTTACAATAAAAAATCGGGTCTGGGGGGGCATTTAACATTGGGTCCAATGTAAAATCGGGTCTCAGGGACCATTTTTACATTGAGTCCAATGTAAAAATCGGGTCGGTCGCATCGCATGCCATTATAATGGCATGCGATGCGACCGATTTTTAAAGTGCGTTAAAAACTTTTTTAAAGCACGAAAACCGGGTCAGTCGGGTCCCATTGCATACCTTAAGTTAAGGTCTGCGATGGGACCCGACGGGCACCATGCTAGGAAACACGTACCAAAAATACCTTCTAGATAAACCCATTTTGATTAAAAATATCAAACTCCTTTTCTATAAGTAAACTGGCCTGCCAGGAAACTGGGCTATTTCCCTGTGGGCCGGTCCAGATTCCCACCTGGCTGGGCCACCGACCATGCTATCAGGGCCGCATAGGATGATGTTACCCGACTCCTGCACCAGCGGCCATGTGGTGGTGGGACTCGGCATCGGTGAGTAGCGCGAGTACCCGCACCAGAACCCCCCCCCCCGGGCAGTAGGGTGAGCACCCGCAAACTCACCCCCCCATCCCGGGCAGTAGCGCGAGCACCCGCACCCAAACCACACCCCATCCCCCGGGCTGCTTACAGACTGCAGATTGTTCCCGGGCTGGTTATCTTTACCAATCCACCCATGGTAAAATGTGTCACATGATTGAACGGTGTAACCTATTATTACATGCAAATTAAGTCTACATTTATATACGATTTATTGAAACCGTAATTTGTATATCACTGGTTGAACACTACATCGCTGCTTTCCAGAGTTGACAAAATCCCAATGTTACCACTTTCTATTAAGCTATAGCCAGGGCCGGTGCAAGCCATTTTAGTGTCCCAGGCAAAACAGGGGGTTTGCGGTCGCCACTCACCTGCACCATGGGGGGGGAGCTGCGGCTGATCCGATGCTCACCTGCTCCAGCACCCGGTCCACCGGGAGTGGGGGCAGATACCGCTCACCTGCTCCAGGAAGGGGTTGCGGGCACCGCTGACCTTCAGCAGCGCCCACTCCACTGGGGTGGGTGGAATGCCGACGCCGTAGCCCTGCTCCAGCACACACGCTATGTGGGCGGGTGAGGATGACCTTACTTCTTGCCACCCTCCAGTGGCCAGCGCCCACTGGCAATTGACTAAAGCTGCCTAGTGGTGTAGTGGTGGTGCTGGCCCTGGTTATAGCTCTGAGAGCAGGGGTGGCCTAATGTTGGTGCTACAGTTGTATTGCTTTAGTCAGCCAGACCTGCTAGCCCAATTACTGGGTGTCTGCTAAGATGCCTGATGCACAAACGATATGACTGGCTCTAGCTGTCCCTAGCGCCATCTCTTTCCCCATGTGACCAAGTTTCCCAGCTCAGTTGCGTTACTCCTGTGATGTACACCTCAAATGCACAGTGTTCTCTCCTTCTGATTGTTAGCCCTGGAGGATTATGATTACTTTTAAGTATCACCAAGGAGATTAACCCCATTACTTCTGAAATGTATATGGCTGTGTCTGAGCTCTACGAGGCAGTTTACATAAGTGTTTAGCACTACATATATTGTCACATCCTATCCATATAGGTTATCCCCGTCCATGTAATTCTACATTACTCATGGAATAACGCAATGTGTTGCAAGGTGTGGTTGGAGGATAAGATTACAGGTCTATTGATACACCATGATAAATTATATAATTTTTTTGCCTAAATGATACTCCGCAATCCGTTTTTAGTATACAAAAAAACCCCAGTATCTAATGGGTAAAATAAAAAAAACAACTTAGAGCAATACATTTATCTTTGGACATAAATTTGAATATAATTTGAATTTTATGGCGTATTAGTGACCTTGTCATTTATCGGAGCCTGGCAATGTCCTCAGGGAGGGTAATGTAGCATTTAATAAAGTTAATAGAGCTACTGCTTCATTCCCTTTAGTCTTATCTACAATATGTTTACTAGAGTCCTTACAGAGAAAGAATTGTAGCTAAATACTGGGTGCTTTATAAAACATTTATAAATTGTTCATTTAAATCTTCACTTAACATATTGTATAATGAAATGTGCTGCCCACAAAGCCACACTAATAAAACAACACAATTTTCTTAAAAACGTAGAAGCATGCAAATACTGTACATAAATGCACATGTAAAATGCATCCATTATTAGATATATAAAAAAAAGCATTAGGAATATCACACTATATAACAGCTAGGCAGAAAATAGGCAAATGTATTTCATTTTTTAGATATTACTCTACAACCATAAAATTACACATAAAAGGAAAGTGTTGATCCGTAACAAAACCTTATGTTCAACATGAAGCAAAAAGCATAACATAAAGAGACAATTTACAACATTAAAGAAGCTATCATAAAATAAGGATGTGTTCGTATACACTCATCAGCCAATTTATCTCTCCAGGATGTAAATATTGAGAATTCAATAAAAACACAATAAAAAAAAATTGCTTTACATTTTTTTTTGTTTGCTAATCATTTAAAAAAAAAAATTGTTTCCATTCCTAAAATGTAATAATGTAAATATTTTTAGTAATTCTAAAAGTTAATACTGCTGCTACAAATTTTTTATAAAAATTACATTATAAAAATGTTCTATAGTTCTATTGGTGCAGTAATGATAATATGGGACCCTTAACATCTATTTTTACATCTCAGGTGACCAAGTCCCAGCTATAAATACACATATACTGTAGTTCAGCTTTTAATTAACTAATTAATTTCATCACTTTACTCTTGATTGCAAATAAAAAACTTGCTTGTTGTGATGGGCAGTTGTCCTCTGCCTAGGCCTTGAGCTGTTGGCGGGGCTATGATGGCACAATTTTTTGCACATTGTATTACCTCACCTCTAAGTCATGATCAGTAAGAAGGGGTGTTTCAGTGGAGGGGGTGTGAGCAGATAGTGGGGGTGCGGCCAGGAGTACAGATGCAGAAGACCCATTATTGGGCGAGAACCTTTCGGGAGCTTTACACATGTTCTGGGTGCGTAGCCAGGTATGTTTATAGTTAATACTGGGATTGATGTTTATAGTTAAGTTTAACCTTGGTAACCTGGTTATAAAAGTGGGCTATTTTACTATGGTGTTTAAGCATCAAACATGCACAGATAGTATGAGAACTTTACTGTGACCAAAAGTGATAATTTCCCCATATTGAGTAGCTTCTCAATACCACTCAGCCTGCAGCTAGACTTGTCATTGCTTCATTGATCTTAATGTGTTTTTAAAGAAATAAAGAAATGTAAATTATGGATATATGAATTGTCTTTTAAGGATAATCTGTTTTACTAAAGAAATGATGATAAAAGAATATTACTTACAGTCATTTCAATCTAATCACCCCACAATGCAAATTGTAGCACTGATCAACACTAACAATTATTATGGGATTTCAAGAAAATGAGACAGACGAGAAAACAGTAGTTTTATAAGATGTTGAGGAAAAAACCACTAGGCGCCTTACGTACACAAAAAAAAAATACAATTTAATAACAATTTGGTAATTCACAATAAAAACAATTAATTGCATGCATGCAAATTATGGCTAAAACTGGGAATATATGTACTAGCAGTTGGTCTTCCACTATAATTTCATAGTTACCAATACTGGTCCCAGGAATGCAACAAATTTCAGAAAAGTTAATTTCACAAAAGACACAGCAACTTGCTGTCAATCCCTAATGTGGAGATGGTGTCCCAGCGATTAGCGGTGAGGTGGTAAAGCTTCACGCCGGGGTAATTTGTGCTTCCACTTGTAAACCCCTGATGGGGTAGCTGGGGTGCTCTGATGGTAAGTAACATCCCGAATGTGGGGGAAAGATGACAATCACAAGTGCGGTACTTACTGCTTGTCCGCAGTTAATTTCAGTCCGTCACTGAGCAGCAATGTCCAGCGGGGAGCCTTCTGCGTGTGTACGGGATCCGATAACACCTCACAGCGCCCACCTGGGTCACGCAGGAGGGATGCAAACTGTAGATTGCGCTGATCACAGGGGCTGCGTCCTCTCCAATGTCCTGAATGATAGCGGGGCTGTGTGGCCGCTCCGCCAATACTACGCATGTGCTGGTGGACTGAGATGCTGCCAAAGTTGGAAAGCGGACATTACCAGGTCAGTAGGTGGCTAGTAAGTCTCTCTGGTCCTCAGCTTTTGGGGGATACAGGGTCCTCAAAAACGCATTTCGTGGCGCTCAGGTCGGCTTTTTCAATTCAGAATGAGGAGTTCCCTACTGTGTCCGGTCTTATACCTGTCTCGCAATCACCGCTCAGACACCAGAGGTAAAACTTGCCGCAGCTCTGCCCTATATGCAAGAACGTAAGTGGCATTCATAGGGCTACAAACATTTTATGATAAGTGCTGGTGCAATTTAATGTTAACATTTTAAATGTATTCCTGTCCCCCAAACCAGCACTTTTCTTAAAATGGTTGGTTGCTTATGAGTGCAGCAAACATTCCTGTGACTGTATAGAGGGGATTTACCCCTAAAAAAGGCACCCAAGCCAGACACCCAGGTTAGGGACGTCCAAGTGCCAGGGACAATAATGTTTACTCTTGGTTAGAAGTCCCAAAATTGCGCTCACCCTACCTTACACTAACAGTGGAGGTAGCGGGATTCCTCAGCACTGCTGTCCGCTCCTTCGTCTGGTGTGGCTGTAATGTAGCCGCAGTGCTTTGACTTCTGGGATGGGGTGAGAGATTACACTGTGCATGGCAGTACTGCCTTGACAGCGGAGGTAGCGGGACTCCTCTGCACGGCTGTCCACTACTCCGTCTAGTGTGGCTAGATGGCAAGCAGCGTGATGTCTAGCGGGTGTGGCGGTCGGCGGCTTGATGCGGGGGTGACCGTGCAGGTACTTTTTGATGGGTTTGCAGAAGGTCGACACAAGCAAAAGTTAAACAGACATGGTAGACACAAATTTAATTTTTGGGGGGATTTAGCCCGAATTGGTACATTCTATACCATCCAAGTGGACATAGGGCCTTATTCAGATCTGGTCACAGTACAAATTTCTCAAAATGGGCAAAACCATGTGCACGGCATGTGGGGCAGATGTAACATGTATAGAAAGAGTTAAATTTGGGTGGTGTGTGTTGAAACTGAAATCTAAACTGCAATGTAAAAATAATGCAGTCAGTATTTACCCTGCACAGAAACAAAATAACTCAAATAAATTTAACTCTTTCTGCACATGTTACATTTGCCCCACCTGCAGTGCACATGGTTTTGTCCATTTTGAGAACAAATTTGTACTGCGATCAGATCTGTATAAGGGCCATAGAGTGAATAGAATAGTTTGCCGAGCACAACGAGACGCCATGCTCAAAGCATGTCGAGTGCAGCAAGCCATGCGAAGGGACGCGGTACACATACATATGGGACGCGGTACACATACATATGTCCATGTTGACATATGTAGACAGACACAAAAAAAAACCATGAAAAACTTGTGTCAACCTTTTCAATGTCGACCTGTTGCTTGTGTCAACCTTCAATCAATGTCGACCTTGAGTATGTCAACCACTTAAAGGTTTTGACCTACCCACTGTCGACCATTAGTGGTAATGACTGTCGACCTAGAGTCAACCTATCATTTATACCATAATCGCACTGTCCCATGCATAAAACCTGACAATGCATTAAATTATAAGAAAACATTGTACATGGCACTTTTTTCAGAAGATGAGAGTTAGGCAATATACAAATATTGATGAGCCCTGGACCACACTTTATGTTACTAGTTGAATATAAATTTTTGTATTATTGCACTAGAGAGTTTAGGAGCTGTGGAAATAGACCACATATTACACGAGGCCTAATAAGGATACTAAGGGTTTTTTTCTTGTTAAAATATATTTTAGACATGTGCCCTGTTCAGTAATTTCAGCCATTGTTACAAGACCAGTTGTGAAAGAGGTATAAATAGATCTTTACTCAGAAGAACTTAATTTGTTTTTACGCTTGTCAGATTTCTGTTTAATAGAAGCATGCTGAGAATCAAGATTAGAACATCTCTTTTTTTCACTGACCAGTTATTGAAATGTCAAACAAGCCACAGAGTGCTTTCCATTTGCTTTAATGCTTGATGCAGCATTTAAAAGATGACTTCACTGAAACAAATCCTCTAATAGTCACTGAAACATTGCTTCCATTAACCGCTCATGATGTAGTCTGGTTTGAAACATGGAAAATGCTCACAGTGATTTCAGTCAAAGGAAAACACAGCAGAGCTTCATATTTTGACGGAATTGGGAGGTCAATGAAACAAAAATAAAATTTCTACAGTAACTTTGCTCCAGGGGAAACTAAAATGATTTCAGATACGTGTCTTTTCCTTCCACAAAGCTGTAAAAGCTTGTCTCTAAAGACAGTGAACTTATGAGAATGGAAAACCCAATTAGATATATGCAGGGCAAAGTAGAGACACAAAGTCTGGGCCTAGCCTGATGGATGGTTGCTAAATAACTAGGTTAAGTGGCCTTATGGCTTCAATTTGGATGAGTTACAGCACAAACAACTACATATACATATATATATATATATATATATATGGCTCATAGCATTACAGCTTATAACAATGTATAACTGACCTATGCAAGATTATATAGTAAAAGCAAAGATGTGTAAAATCATATCCAGATGGCGTATTGATCAAGTAAAGGTCAACAATACCTTGGTTGATCACCAGTGGTCGAAGGCGTCTAGTTAGATGCCTAAATGCAGACTGCGTCTAGTTGTTGGAAGATCGACGCCTGTAAATAGCTGACAGGAACATGTTAGACAGTAGTAAGGTCGACATAAGATTGTCATTTTTTTGGTGCAGGTCCACTTGGTCATACTTTACTATCCAAGTGAACATAGAGCAGGAATGTGGAACCTTCAGTCCACCAGCTATTGAACTACACATCCCAGCATGCCCTGCTACACTTATGCTATTTGGTTATGCTAAAACTGTTGCAGGGCATGCTGGGATGTGTAGATCAACAACAGCTGGAGTGCCGAAGGTTCCCCATCCCTGACCGAGTTAGATTATAGTAGTGTGTAGTGTGTTGAACATAGCAAGGTTTCGTGCCTGAAGCACAGTGAGCCACACACAGGGACACTGTGCACATATACAGTGACATTCTGCACCAAAAAAAAACAGGAAAAACTTGTGTCAACATTGCTAGTGTCATAAACATTCCCATCACCCATTCACAGGCATCAATCTCCCGTCACTGTCTAACTGGATGCGCTAGACCAAGTTTACACATCTAACTAGAAGCCGACAACCACTAATGGTCGATCATGGTATTGTCAATCCTATATACCATAGCCGCCTAAAATGATATCAATTAATAACTTATGGTAAAGATATACAGCATATTAAAATGAAAGGTTTGCATTACCAATGGTTTCATATTCATCAATAAAACCTCTCTATTTTAAAAACATAAGCAAAATTAGTCACAAAAGTGAATCTTTCCACTAAAAAAAAATTCAAAGGAAAAAAACACTGTAGTGAAGTCTTAAATACCCTTCATGGAAGACTATTGAAGTTGCTGTTTAACTTTATATTCTTCATTTTAACATTTATTTACAAATTAAAAAAAGAACACAGTAATGCATGCTTTTCTGAATTTTGTTTTCATTAAAATGTAACAACTTTAGGATAATATCTACTCTAAAATATGTCTGCCTACAACAAGCATTACAATAAAAATAAATACTAATCCCCATTTAAAACAGAAGCATCTGAGTGTTAAAGCTAAATAAAATCTGCAATAATATGATATATTGCACTGTTTTAATAAGCAGTCACATTACATTCTAAATATAATGTGCTGAGGCTATCTACCAGGCTCATGTGCTACCAAGGTTGGCAAAGCCACTTAGCATTTCTGGAAAATGCCATAAGGGCTGTGGCCTCTTGTGCCATCCATCTACACAGAGAGATGGACAAGCAGCGCAGCTTTAGGAATCTTTCCCTCCCCCTGCTTGCCCGTGAGTGTCAAAAATATAGATGAAGGCACCCCTCTGCCTTGTGTCATGCCCTGTGACTAGTAGTTGAGCCCCCCTTGATGTGCGCTACACATACTGTCTGCATTTTTAGCAACAGAGTTATCATTGACATAAGATTAGCTGTGTCTAAAATACACAATTTTTTCATACTGTAGTTACAGGTAAGTATTAAATAAAGACATTTCTTTGTAGTGCTTCTATTCTTCCATTATCACCAAAATGCTTGACCGGTAAATTATACAGAGAAAAATTAGGTACTTGTGTAGTATCACGGCTCCCACGATGGGCATCGTATATGAAAAAATTGCATCGCATTCGATGCGATGCCATTTTTCACAGAATTCATTGACATGTGTTAAAATCATGATAAATGCACCCCAAAGGGCATTTGTTACTGTAGCACCCCCACTATGAACGCCAACCCGAAGCGTAGCGAGCCCGCGAGGGGCGGCGGTACGCTTCCTACGACCTTTTCATACCCCCACAATCCACGTCGGCGTGAAGTTGAGAATAGAAAGTGTAGCGAGTGCAGCAAGCCACCGAGTCCGCTTCGGGCTCGCCACACTTTCTATACTCAACTCCACGCCGACATGGATAGTGGGGGTATGAAAAGGTCGTAGGACGCGTACCACCACCGCTCGCCATGCTTCGGGTTGGTGTTGATAGTGGGGGTGGTACAATGTGTAAAAAGACATTTGGGGGCCATTTAACATGTTTGCTACTAATTTAAATGCATTTGGATGCATTAGTGATCAAAATCGCATGCCATCGCATGGCATGTGATGCGATGGCATGCGATTTTTACATCAAATTCATAAAAACCCCGGAAAAATCGCATCACATGCCACTACATATGGCATGCGATGGGAGCCGTGATAGTATACAAGTACCAAAAATGATCATCTTCATAAGGCCAAAACAGCCACACAGTGCCCACTATAAATATTGTACAAAACAATTGAGTGCAAACCATTGTAAAATACTGAACTAAACTGCCCCTTTTGATCACCGCTGGTGCCTGGACCTCTGAGTTCAGCCACTGAAGTTCCTCTGTGCTTACAGTGGATACTCGGGGGATGAAACGGATCCATCTAGATTGATGTGGACAGAAGCCCACATCGCATTGGAATCCCGGCTTCCAAGGCTTAGTACATACATTATGGGAAATTAGGTAACACCCTGTTTTTATACGGCATTTTCCCATTAGCACTTCCATCAAATACAGGGTCTGTCAGAAAAGTAATGAAGGAGCCCATACACGGTCCGTTGTGTATGGCTCCGTTCTGTACTATGCGATGCACGCTCCCGCACATCACCTAGTACGGTACAAAAAGTATGTGCTGCACATACTTTTTGTACTAGCTATACATCGGATCGGATCGCAGTGCATGCACACTGCATGCACTAGGCATGCGATCCGATCCGATATGTGCTGTTTAAGCACACAACGGATCCGATTAACGGACCGTGTATGGGGGGCATTAGACTGATTTTTTTTCACGCCACAGAGAACACGCGAACGGCGGCACTGTAGAGTGGGATGTGTGAGGTGTGTCTCAGCTACACATTCTTGTCCATGGTAGTTGCATGTGAACCTTTACAGCGTATGGATTGAGCTGTAAATGGAGTGTGCTTTTTTATTTCGGTCGAAGATCAAGATGGTGTATACCATCGAGCAATGATATATGATCAAGTTTTGTCTAAAACTCGGGAGATCGGGTATTGAGACGCTTACCATGCATTCAAAAGGCCTTTGGGGAGAAATTATTTTCCAAGGTAAGAAACGGTTAATAAATAAATAATAAATAATAAGGTGCAAGTTTACCTCTGATTTAAATTCTTCAAGTAGGGCAGAGAAGTCGTTAATGTGACAAATCACGTTTTGGATGTCCTTCATCAAGCTGAAATAAGCAAAATGTGGAAAAAGGCCCCTATCCAAACACCACCCTCTGCCCGCATGGCCACCAACCCTCGCATGCCGCGATCCCCTGCAGGCATGCGAATGGATGTTTTGCATAAACATCCATTTGCAGCCTTGCACGCGGGGACAAACTCATTGAGGATTGCCTATGTGGTCTGAGATCTGCAGGTGCCCTGTGCAGAGAGCGGACGGGCAGCCGACATCCGATGATGTCAGCTGCCCGCCCCCCACGTTATCAGGGAATTACCATGAGAACGTCCAGCACTGGGCGTTTTCATGCCCCCTTCCCACACTGTTGTGTGCGAACGCCCAGCAAATAGTCTAATCGTCAGGGCCACTCACACACAGCGACTGCACAAGCACATAAATGACTATGCAGTCGCAAAAAATTGCTCCCCTGCGAGTACAGGCAGGGGAGTGTGGAATTTAGTTTTCACTAACTGTTGTTTGAGTGTTAGAATGTTAGCAGAAAGGTTGGGACTTCCCCAAAAAACTACAGTGCAAGAGATTGTGACGAATTAGTGATGCGAACAGAGTGTGCCTAATTGGTTCCAAGGTTTTCACTCATGATCAAAAAGACAAGTGTGTGGCAGTTTCCCACAAATTTATGGAGTGAGTGCAAAGTGAGCCTAAATGTTCACAGAGTTATAATAGTTAAGGAAACATGATTTTTTAGCACATTTGGAGACCAAAAGGCAAAGCACTGAGTGGCAAACACCATCGTCATCTTACCCCAAAAAGGGCCCAATTAGCAAATCAAAGACTAAATCCATGCTCATGGTCTTTTTCGACTTCAAGGGTATGTTCCAAGGAATTCTACTGACTGGCTCAGTCTTTTGAGATAAAAGGTCCTCCGGGTCCACAATGAGATTGTCCACCATGACAATGTGCCAAGTCACACATCACTGCAAGTGAGAGTTTTTGACCAAGCATAACATGACAACGCTGCCTCAACCACCCTGGATCTGGCCCTGGCTGACTTCTTTTTGCTGCACCATTTTCAGACCGTAGACAAAGTGTAAGCAGTCAAGACAAGGGCACTCAACCACGTTCCGGTTGATACCTTCCAGGAGGCATACCAAGCTTGGCAGACATGCATTAAAGATAATTAACCCTAAATATCTGAAAGTTTGATAGAAAAAAATTGCAGTTTAAGTCTCATTACTTTCCGGACAGACGCACTGAGTACCATTTACTTATCACTCTGACAACAGTCTGCATCAGTATGAGGAGCACAATAATGGCCTACAACAAAATGACACAGTGAGTACAAGGGAGAGGGGACACTTCATGCACAGGTTTGGTTTCTCCTAGAGGGAATGACAACCAGAACCAGCAAAGCAGTTTAATTTTAGACAAACAGCAGGGGCAAGTCTAGGAACCAACTGAATATCATGCTGTGTTTGTTAGCTTGTCCTACATGTAAGTAGCTCAGTGGTTAGGAACTAAGAGTAAAGGCGTCTATACACTGGGCGATTTATGTGCAATTTGGGCACTTTTACAGTGATTGTTCCTCAGTCACCTCTGCTGCAATAGCAATCTCTAGGCCTGCTCTTGAAATAGGGAGGCTTGTCTAGGATTGCTTGTGATATATCACATGCAAAAGGACTGCATGTCATTGATGGCAACTTCTCCAAGGACAGAAGTCACTGTAATATATGTGAGCCTTAAGGTTTATGCATAAATAATTAAAATGGGTTGGATTGAGTGTTTGGTTAAGAACAAATTAATCCTGGCTTTTTTTAGGAAGCATAAACTTTTGTAAAAAAAAATCATGGTATTTAGATGGTTCAAATCCATAGATTTTGCATAAGCATTTTGGGCTTATGCAAAGAGCATTTAAGGAGAGTAAATAAGAGGATGTTTAATATTTAGTAAATAATACAAAGGGACAAACAGTAAATTAGTACATAGTGGTAACAGGGTCAAGCAATAAGCATACCATGATGAAGCAGGACGGTGTGGACATGGACACAGCAAAGAATACTTTTTTTGTTTGTTTCCATTTATCCCTTCTACAAAGTGTCTAGAGATGGGCAGTATAGGGGTTGACAGAAAAATCAAGGTCCTGCATTACAATACAAATGATATAGTAAATGTTACATGTAAAATCTTTCAATTGGAGTAGAACGCTGTTCCAGTAATCAGACTGCAAACAAAATCATTAAAATAGTTTACATATTGAAACATGTCTGAACTAGATTAAATATAGTCACCCTTTTTTGCCTTGTTCAAAATGAAGTCAAAATTATTTTCTTTGGCCGCCTAAAGGTAGACGCTTGAAACAAAAATTTATTTGAGCAGTCTCTAGTCACAATGGCAACAAGAAAACCTATGCAGGATATTTTACTCTGGGTCACCTGATGACAGCACTTTTTATATCACCATGCACAATGGGCACAGAGTATAGAATAAACTGGTAGTGCAATGCAAAAAAATACTAATCTTTAATAATCTTTAATGATTTAATGAATTCGACATGCAGCATGATGGAATGTGGATAGCCCTTTATTTTTAAGGTGGGCAAACATGTTTACACTCAAAACAAAACGGACAGTTGGCAAGGGGTATGGGTCATAGTCGACAGTCAATGGATCGACCACTATTGGTCAACAGACAAAAAGGTCAACACATGAAAGGTCAATAATCGTTAGGTCGACACAAAAAAAAAATCTAAATGGAAAAGCTCAACATGAAAAAGATAGCCATGAATTTTTTAGGGTTTTTTGCCTTAAGTCGACATGGACACATATAAGTGTACCACTTCGCTCACCATGCTTTGGGCACGGTGCCTCACTTAGCCCGGCACACTATTATAATCTCACCCTATGCCCACTTGGATAGTAAAGTAGGAAAAAAACATCTTTTAAAAAAAATATTGAAAAATGTAAGACAACTTTTTTCATGTCGAACTTTTACATGCCAAACTTTCCCTAGTGTCAACCGGTTGACATTGTCAACCTTATGCATGTTGACCTTTTTCTTGTGTCGACCTATTGCTGGTTGACCAATAGTGGTCAACCTACTGACAAGTTGACCTAATTACTGTCGATATTTCAAACGCATCCCGTTTTCAGGAATAGGACATACTGTAGCAAAAGAAGAACTGAATTGCCAGATGGTTCCTGGTCATTAGAACCCTGTTATTATATCTACATACTATATCTGCTTTATTAGGATGCAATCTGTGCCAATCTATCTAGATTTTTGCAAAAGTGATTTCAAGCCCTACTAATAGTACTGTTTTATATCTCCCCTATAATATAGGATATTTTCTGAATGGGGGATGCAACAGCCACTATAAACGGCAATGTGAAAAGCATCATTATAGCCCCACAAACACAGTAGCACAAACCACTGAATCAAATATCAGAGCAGAGCTATACTGATGTGATTCACTCTAAAGTCTGTCATGGTGCCCCCCATGCTCCCCATTTACTAGGAATTGGACAGTATACATGAGGATCAACTGCACTCTTCGGGCAAGGCCATCATGTAGAGGTTACACCTTCACAGGGAGAAAGGCATTCACTGTAGCACCCATGATTATATAATGCTACTGAATCAGAATCTTTGGCACCAAATTTCAGGCAGATTCTCACCTCCCAGGTTTAGCACTGAATCAGCTGTACTTCTCTCAGCACTGGCTTTGATTTTCTCTTAACTCAGATCTCATACTATATTTGCATTTGCAGCATGTAGAGCCACCTGGAACATCTAGGCAGCTGTGCATACTGATGAAATGAAAAAGCTGTAGTGAAGGTTAAAGTAAGTAAATTGAAGTTCGCCATTCTGAATTTCCTGGGGTCTTACCCTAAAGCACCCCCAAAATGAACACAATATATACAGATTGGATTCAGATGCTAGGCGCTCTTCATATGGGCATAAATCTATAGATGGTAGGGAGATATAATCCAAAGATTTATACTTCCCTTCGCATTGGGGTGGGAACCTCCTCTAGCGATATTCCTCTCTTCTTAGATTTCTCTTGTCCTCTCAGACGAATTTTGGAATATGTGGAAAAGAGTATACATATATAATGTGTTATATCCTTTCCTCCTCAAGTTTAGGATATATTAAAATAGATCTTTCTGGCAGTATAAGAGCATACCAAACTCACTATAGAAAGTGAATACACAAATATATCAAGGTGTCTTTCTACTGGGTGACACGCACCCGTACTCACGATGTAATCTGCTGTGTAAAGCAATTAATTCTCCAAAAAAGACTTTTATTGATATACACAACAGTAAAAACTGGAAGTTTTAAAATATTTGTCCAAAAAGTGAAACTGTTTGGACTGCAGTACCGAATCTGATGGTGGTAACATGAAGTCAACTCCCCCAAAAGGTATTCTGGACCCAAATGGTGGTGGACTATCACCTAAACACTCACCCGATCCTGATTGCAGTATCGGGTGATAGATTTGTATTGAAATAGTTTCAATGGTTATATATGGGGCATTTGTGTGGTCTGATGCGACGCAGAGAGATCTAGACACACTGCAATGTAGAGAGGACAGAGGAGCATGTGGGATACAGCACGCACTTACTCCAGGCAGCAGAACTCAATGCCATACCTCTGGATCCACCATGCCTTTGATCAGAGAGAGAAGAGGTGTTTGTGCTCCCTGGGGTGCACAAGCAGGCGCTGCCAGGGGTGTTTCGCTAATAGCAGCCACGTGATAATGGGGTTGTCAATCCCATACAGGCAAGTAGCAAGAAAAAAGAAGGAAGTGGCACTTTGTTTGATGAAAAGAATAATACATTTAATAATAATTTAAAATTTACATTTGGAATTTAATTCCAGCATCAGCTGAGACCGAACTAACTTGCCCCCCCCCCCCCCCCTTTTTTTTTCCAATTCCTTATCCCAGTCTGGTCCAATTCCACCACCTGTAGTGCTTAATGCACTTTCCGTATCTCAACGGGTTAATTTTTTTTTTCATGTATATGTATCAATTTTTAATTGTTATTAAATGTATTATTCTTTTCATCAAACAAAGCGCCACTTCCTTCTTTTTTCTTGCTACTTTGATCAGAGAAAACTGAGGAGGTGGCGGACCCTTTCCTTTTAATTTATATGGCAGCCTCGCTCCTGGGAGTCCAAGGGACTCTCCAAAATGCATTTCACTTGTAGGCAAGTATAGTAAATTATTCTTAATTACTGCAAAATGTGCTGTGATGTTAATGTAAAAACTAATTTAGAGGTAATAGGTGTTTCTATCAGATACTGGTAGAGAGTATTCTTTATACTGAAGGAATTCTACTGATAGATGACAATTTGAAAAAAAGTATTGGTATCCACCAGCTCAGACTAGCACTACTTTAATGCTTAAGAAGTAAAGGCATTAAAATGTAAATATTCTATCTCGCAGGCCTCATTTACCTAGATCTATGAGTGTGTCCTGTAGATGAAGATACTGGACAGTATAAATGGCAGATTTATGACAAATGCCAGTTGTACTTATTTCTTCATTATAGTCCATATAGTGCAAATTTGGTTTTAATATCACTTTATTACTTGCACAACAAGACATTAACTTAATTTGGCACCAGCATGAAACGCCAGTTATTCTGTCATGTTTGTAAATGGAGATTAGTGTGCAGCAGTTAAACCAGAAGTCCTGTAATCTATTTCAGGAAAATACTTAACCACAGAGTTTGTATTTCAGAAAACTCTTCAGCGATAATATGGCTGCTGGCAAAATACATTGAAAATCAGCAAGTCAGTATGTTGGGAGATCATTATGACATTTAACATTTAGTCTGCATTCCTCCACAAAATGACTAAATTAATCTATCATATAGTGTAGTATAAGCTGTCTAGTATACAGCGAGATGTACTTTCTTCATAAGGTCACCTACAGTAATAACATGCATGCATTTTTAATTAAAAACATGATTTCAATGCTTCTGAATGCTAGTAAGGCTAAAAATATGAAACAAACACCTCTGTAGACCAGCTTGCATATTATAATAATTTTAAGTGATTTATACTCAACGAGGACGAGGACATTATTTTTATTATTATTAGCAAATTAATGTATAGTGCCAGCATAGTCTGCAAAGCTTTATAAATGGGCATAATTACAATAGCACTGCAAGACTTGTGGGTTTATTTACCAAACCATTCTTAACGCTGCCGCTAGGCTCATCTTTCTCTCCCGCCACTCTACCTCCGCCCTCTGTCTATCTCTTCACTGGCTCCCCATTCCTTTCCGAGTTCTCTTTAAATTCCTCACCACCACCTACAAGGCTCTCTCCTCCTCCACCGCTCCTTACCTCTCTTCACTGATCTCTATCCACACTCCCTCCCGTCCTCTTCGCTCCATCGCTGATCGCCGACTGACCTCTCACCTAATCAGTCTTCTCTCGCGCTGCCCCCCTGCACTGGAACAAACTCCTGACACCCATCAGGCTTTCTGATTCCCTTACCTCCTTCAAGCGCTCCCTCAAAACCCACTTTTTTCGACTAGCCTATCCCTCCTCCTAACCTCTTTTGATCCTCCTATCCTGCTCACTTCCCCTCCGTTCCTACTTATCCTGTTGTTTTTCGTTCGTCCACCCACCTATTTTTAGTATGTTAACTCTTATGAGTAGGGTCCTCCTGCCTCACGTACTCACCCTACCTCTTTACCTCACCTGTACTCCTGTCCTGTTCTTCCCTTCCTCTACTTCATCTTCAGTCTCCTCGACAATTTTGACACCTACTTCTGAACTGATGCTGATTTTATTTCTACCAGCTATACCCCTATTTATACTGTATTTTTCAACACACCCTGTACGTTACCTTGTCATTTGTTTTTTTGTTTGCTATGTACGGCGCTGCGGACACTTTGCGGCGCCTTATAAATAAACGTACTACTACTGCTACTACCAAGATGGGAGTCCTATTTCAGATGGGATGTTGCTATGCGCAACCAATCAGATTTTATTATCAGAAAGTGCTAAATAAAGAAGTACATCCTGATTGGTTGCCAATAACAACATCCCATCTGAAATAGAACTCCCATCTTAGTAAATAAACCCGACAGTGTTCGCTAGATTTGATTTTATTATCTATGGTATTATAAGAGTGGTTATTGTGATAATGTTCTAGGAAAAAGCTTATTGTATGAGGGAATTAATTCCATAGAGAAACCAGAAATGGTAGCAAGTATTGACTGTATATGTGAAGTATAGATTCAGGTTTAAATTGTTCTAATCAGGCAAATAATAAAATTGATCCATCTGCTTATGGGGGCATGGAATCAGACACTGTTAGGTCACAACTAAGCCAAAAATGAAAATATTTAGGAGTATTGTGGCTCTGGAACCTAAAATGGGGCATAAAGCTTCTTCACCCCTCATCTGGAATAGTGTGTTCAATTCTGGAGACCATAAGTCTCCAGAAGCCTATAAATACATTGGCTACAGTAACCTACAAAGAAGGCCAACTAAAATGGAGTACGGCCTACTGTACATGAAAAAACCTACCCAGAAAGGGTCCTATTATGTCTTAATATGTAAAGTTTGGAGAATAGAATTGAAAGGTGGGGGCATGATATACTGTAAACGTTCAAATAAGCCAAAGGTTTTAACAAGGTCCAGAAGGGAAATATTCTTATAAGGAACAGAAGTATTAGAAGTCAAGGACATACACTAAAAATGGAGAGAGGCAGGTCCAGGGGAAATTTAAGGACAGAAAGAGTAGTGGACAAGTGGAATAGCCTTCCAGCAGAGGTCGAAGTGGCTAAGACAGTGGATACATTTAAACATGCTTGTGATAAGCACATGAATAGGCTTATCACCTCACCTGCTTGCTCTGAATTTTCATCTCCTGCTTGGAGAATCTGCTGGATCTACTGTACTGCGGCAACTATTGGACAAACATACGCCTGAACCGTATGCAGAGCATTAGAATTTCATCTGGCTTGGCGCGTATTTAAAGTGTGCATATTAACACTTGACAGACATTTGTTCCAACATTGAAGACCAGTACCCTTCATCTACATTTGTCGACTGTCGATAGCTGCAGCAGATAGTAGTTAAACACTTTACAATAACCAACATGTGTGCCACTACCAGCTTTTACCATAGGTAAAATACCCACCATTATAATATAGCAGTGAGATTTGGGAGTTATTGCGGAGAGTCCTATAATTACAACAAAGTCTTTTGTCTGGAGGATTATTATGCCCTATCAGTAAGATTCACCTTTTCGTATAAAAAGAACCAGTATTTATATATTTCTATATAAACAGTAAATAGAGTAGCAGTGACCTAATTGTTATATTACCATCAATAATTGTGCTATTAAAAGAATATGCCCAGTGACTTTTTAAACAATATTTTTAAAAGATATATTTATTTTACAACATACGATAATAAATTGTGAGTAAAAAGTTGAGTATAAAAGAAAACAAATTAATTACATATAAAAAATATACACAAGATGTATATAAAAGAAACTATGCGTCCACAGGATAATTCATAAGTATACAAAGCAATTGAGTAAAACACAAGGATTGCTTAACTCAGTGGTTCCCAAACTGTGTGCCGCGGCTCCCTGGGGTGCCTCGGGACACATGCAGGGGTGCCGCGGGTTGGTGGTCCAGGACCAACTCAAATTATTAATGGTTAATTATTTATGAGCAAAACCAGTGCTGGTGGCTGCCAATCATAGAATGTGTACAAACAGAAGCAAATCCTGCCCTTTACCACATAACTGCCGTTAAGAATCGCATATAAACCCAATCTACTTAATTTTTTTGGGACCTAGGGGTGCCGTGAAAAAAATTCTGATTCTCTAGGGTGCCGTGAATCAAAAAAGATTGGGAACCCCTGGCTTAACTTATAGATTCAGTAGGACAGGCATTCCCAACCACGGTCCTCAAGGCACACCAACAGTGCAGGTTTTAGTGATATCCAGGCTTCAGCACAGATAGTTTAATCAGAATCCATCAGATACTAATTAAGTCACCTGTACTCAACCCTGGATATCTACAAAACCTGCACTGTTGGTGTGCCTTGAGGACCGTGGTTGGGAATGCCTGCAGTAGGAGGTGAGAAACAAAACCCGCCTGTTTCGTCTGTTGACTTCATCAAGTCAACAGACTAAACAAGTCGGTGTTCCTCACCTACTACTGAAGCCATAAGTTCAGCAATCCTTGTGTTTTATTCAATTTGTTTGTATATGTTTGAATTAATATGTGAACGCATATTTTCTTTTATATATAATAATTTTATATATTTTTTCTTTTATACTTAACTTGTTACTCACAATTTATTATCATATGTTGTGAAATAAATATATCTTTAAAAAAAAAATTTTTAAAAAGACACTGGGCATATCTTTTTAATAGCACAATTATTGATGGCAATTTAGCAATTAGGTCGCCGCTACTCTATTTACTGTTTATATATTTTTATACAAGTTGCACCCCTTTTACACAGCCGCAAAACCCTGGGTCTTCGGCGGGTCAGACCCGGGTCAGCGTCGGTGTAAATGGCTCCTGACCTGGGTAGAACATAGCTAGGACCTGGGTAGAGGGCGTGTAAATGGGTACGCCGGGTCATCCGACCCGGATCACATTTACATCAATGGGGGACGTACAACCTTCGGACCGCAGCGTCCGCAGGTTGATCGGGGATACACACAGCCTGCGCTGCTGTCTGCTATACTCTGCAGACAGCAGCAGCAGAGGAAGTGAATGGATGCCTGTGTGCAGCATCAATTCACCTCCCGCACAAGGGCTGGGGGGTGCACGGGGGCTGGGGGCAGCCCAGCAGATTACCTTAGTGCTGGGATTGCCCCCAGCGCAGTGGTACGGGTCCCGGCGGTGACAATTGGCGCTTGGAGATGACATCATCTCCAAGCGGCGGCGGGGGACTGCAGGTGGTGTAAAAGGGAGCAAGCACCAGGTCGCACCTGGCGTTTTTGGTGTAAAAGGGGTATACCATTACTGTTTACTTAGAGGATGGCAGACACCCTATACAAATAAGGGTTGATTGCTTGGCACTCTCATTACCAATATACAGGAGTAAATTATACAAGTGGCGTTGCCCTTCACTTATATATTTCTATTAACATTTGTCTATATGATATATGACCGATCATTGCTAAATAATATATTAGTAGGAGAAATAATACTGATAATTCACTAAAATTTATTAAATATAACAATAATTTATACGATTGATATGTGGCCACAATCCTAAAAAACACGTTAAGACATGTAACAAAACACCCTAATAAAATAAAAAATAAAAAAGAATTACATAGACTTTTCAATATTCACTTAGTGCATCTAGCTTAATAGTAGATATACCCAGCCAATTGTATAAGCTAAGTAGCCTATGGATTAATAGCACAAATTAGTTTGTTAGTAGGCCTTTTGTGTATGCTTTAAATTAAATCCAGATACTCCAGTCAGTCACAACAATGGCAGATTTTATCCTTTAGATGTTTTGGTATGATTAGTAAAAGGTTGCAGGTTTAGCATATAGTGCCATTAGTAGCAAGCCATAGGATTATTTTGCTTCCTCATTCATTTCAATTTATGTCTGGCCAGACAAAGATAAAAAAGGGGTACCTTGGAGCAATGTGGTATATTATATAGTCCCTTGTGCCTCCCAGTTGCTGGAGCTGAATGTCCTCAGTAGACGCAACTTTATCTGGAGTATAACACCAGTTGTTGATAGGCAGGTCTCCACAGGTACAGGATGTCAATACTTAGCATGCAGTATGAGAATAGATGGTAGAGTTCTAACGCGTTTCCCCGCCTACTGTGGGTATCGGCGGCTTCCTCAGAGAGAATATTTGATAATATATTACACTGACATTTTTTATAAATTCTCTGTATTGTTGTGTGAATTCTTTCATGTCAGCACACTTTAAGGTCACCATTACAAAAGCGCAGGGAGTCATTCCACTATTCTAATGTTGGTTTCACATTGCAAACCAGCTTTCAACCCGTTTTTGTAAACGTGTCTTCAGACATGTCAAAAGCCAGTTAAACCCCTTTCATATTGCATGTTGTAAACGATATATTGCAGTTTCAATACCGTTTTTGTACCTTTAAGATTCAACCTGTTTTAAGCAACAAGTTCAAGCAGTGCTTCTTTGCAATGACTCTCCTTTATTTCCTGCTTGTAGGTGGGGATAATGCAGGGAGATAACCTATCACCCTTGTGTGGTTATTATTTGTAGCAAATACCATTTCTGAGCGGTTCAGACTGCAGGGAAAACGGCTCAGAAACGTGTGGGATCCTGCTTTTAACACATTTCAAAATATCGGTATTCTGTAACCGGTAAATTGACAATGGAGCTTTCACACTGCAGCTGTACCTGTTTTAAAACGGTAAAAATTGGCAATATACCGTGTTAAAGCTGCAATGTGAAAGGGGTATAAGAGGAGTCAAGTGTTTCTGATCTGCCACCAAATTCAATGTTTCTATGATTCTGGTGACAATACATACAGCAGAGAGGATCTTATTCTGGTGCCAACTATACAAACTTTTGCCAAGTCTATTATACAGATGCAGCAGGCCTCGCTCTTGCTGGCGAATCGCCAGTTTGTCTCCAATGGCGATCCGCCAGCGGCAAGGAGCTCCATCTGACTGAGACACGCGTGCGTCTCACACGCACGCGTGTCTGTTTCCGGGCGACGGTAACCCTGTCCATCTCCGCTTCACGGAGACGGACAGAGTTAACAGGGTTAGGTGGGAGAGCGGGGAGGCGGTGGGGACCCCGGGTGACCGCCGGCAAGCCGGCGGGGACCCGGGGGGAAGCGCCCTCTGAAGGGGAGGCACGCGCATCTCGTGCGCGCGCGTCCCCTTTCATAGATCAGATGGCGACTGGCGGATGGCGAATCTTCCGCCATCCCCTGCAAGAGCGAGACCGGATTCATCTGTAGCTTACACAAATCATTGCATTCTGATGAAATGGAGAAAAATATGACACCGTTTTGGTGAAAATTGGAGACTTATTGTGTTCGCAGGACTGGAGGTAAGGGTATAGTGCACCACCAGTGGTACATGGGACGCCAGCCCCTGGTGCCATTCATACACCTTACTACTGCAACATTACAGCGCCCTGTACCCAACCCACCATCTCTGGCCACTCACACACTCATACATTGTGCATACCCACTACCCACACATTTGAGCCTACCAATCACCGGAGGTACACCAGTTAAACAGCAGACACAGCCTAGACTGTGAGAGCTTCATACACTGGTTACACCTCATTGCTCATCTGTATTAGTGGGGGCGCACACATTGTGTTGTTTTTCCTTTATTCAGGGCCGGCGCCACCACTAGGCAGCTCTAGGCATTTGCCTAGGGCGCCGGCACCTGGAGGGCGGCAGTTCGCCCCTCACCCCCAGCGAACTGTGGAAAAAACTTGCGCCCCGGCGTCTCTGCAGTGCTGCTGGACCGGTCAGGGGTGTCCGTGCCGCAGGGGTACCTGCGGCGCCGTCATGTGTATAAAGCTGGCTGCGGCCGGCGGGGTCCCTGTAGTGAATAGAAAGTAACTAGCGCTATGCTACAGGGACCCCGCCGGGCGCAGCCAGCTTTATACACATGATGGCGCCGCAGGTACCTGACTGGTCCAGCAGCACTGCAGGGACGCAAGTTTTTTCAACAGGTACCACCCCACCTCCCACGGCAGCGGGGCGCCCCACCACGAATCTTTCATATTGGTCTTGTTTTGAAAACAAGGTGCCATAGTTTTCATAAGGAATAGTTTTAGATGTAAATATTGACTTCTAGATGGTGCATGGCTTGGATAAGCATGGAGTAGGCAGTACTTTGCCATTGCTCCTTCCATTTATCCTGATAAACTCATGTTTGCCTGGTACTGGAAGCTGTGCCACTAATATTTGGTGGTGGGAACTACTTATGCATTGCCTGTGCCTCTCTGTGATATCCTGCTGGTGTCTGTATGAGTAATACATGCAGTGGTGACGGGTGCGGCCTGTTTGTGACCAGAACTCCCAGGCACGCGGACCATAGGCGGCATGCCTGGTGAGCAAGATTTGCCTCTCCTTCTGGAATAGCTGCATCACACCTACCTGCAGCACTCCAACGGGTTCTGGGGGGTAGTGGACTGGTCTATCACAATTAGAAGCAACGTAATTTTTCCAGTTGACATAGCAATTATAAATATTACAACTTTTGTCATGTTTGCAACCCTGTCGCATAAACACTATCACTGAAGGCAAAAAATGTACATATGAAAGTGACTTTATGTCGTCTATCAGTCTACCACATTTTATGAAAATCTGCGACAGTTAGGAAAATGTTTTTACTTTTTTGTGATGATTTAGTATGGAAAAATATAGGAAATATAAAGCCTCAAGGCACAACTCCTATAGTTACCTATGCATTTGCAATTTTATATGGAAGTTATTGGTCCAAAATATTAATAATTCCTAACATTGCATAAAAGAATATGCCTCTTAAAACTACAGTAATCAAAATAGGAAATCATTTGCTTGAGTATGGAGTTATAATTATTTATCCAGCCTCTGTTCACAAAAACAGGCAAATAAAACTCAACCTATGAAACTAATGATTTATTCTTCAGGCAAAAGAATTGTAGGTAAATAACTATAAATGATGTGCCCTGGCATTCAATAAAGAGACGGGGCACAATAGCCTGAGCATCCACTAGGCAATCTATTGTCGACAGGGGGAGAAATTAAATTTGAGGGGGCCAGATTAACCAACCCTGTTTTTATGTTTGGTTGTTTTGGCAAATGTAGGGAGGAAATGAGCCCAAGCCAATTTGTTGTGCAGACGGTTGGGATCTGTTTTCCTAAGCAGTTTTTTATGATATAGGACTGGTAACAAATTCACCATGAGTGAAAGTAGGTTATATTCTATGGATTGTAAGCTTGCGAGCAGGGCCCTCCTACCTCTGTCTGTTATTACCCAGTTTGTTTTATTACTGTTGTTTCAAATTGTAAAACGCAATGGAATATGCTATAAGAAATCTGTAAATAATTAATAAATAAATCTATATATTATTTAATGCGCTCATATACCAGTAGCAAACATAACCACACAATTAATATTTTGGCAAATACTTGGCTTGCAGCTTTGGCATATGGTGTTGGGAAATCTTGCTTTGCCCCTGAGAGCACCTCCAATCTTTTTTTAAAGTTGGCTTTTATTTTTTTTAAATAGTTTTTTTATTGACAGAAAAAATTGTAAACATAAAAAGAATTCACACAAAAGTTGGCTTCTTTGATAATGGAGGTAGTAATACAGCACAAAACACTTCTGTAAGTTGGCAAACCTTAATCACGGACTCTAGCAATAAACACGGTAATTTGGGCAAAGTGAAATCAACCCTGTGGTCCTTTCAAAACCGTGATCATACTGTATGTATTAAATATAATACAGCAACTTAAAAAGGAGATACTTAGTTTCAATGATATATTGTATGCTTTACTTAACTAAGTGTACACCTCGTTATGTCTGAGGTATCTAATGTATACTGTACATATTTTTTTATATTTTACTACTTCCGTGGTTCAGGGACCAAGGAGTCATGCTACATTTACGTATATCCAAGTATTCATAATTTATTTCCTCATTAGATAATTGAAAAATCTTTTACCGGCAAGCTACTCGGCTTAAATTTTCACTGACTTATAAAATTCTAAACAAGTCATTTGTTTTGTCTGTCATTTTAATGCCAGAGTTAAAGTTGGCTGCCTAATTACAATGTAAAATATTGCTAGTTAAGATCTGTATTTCCCCCAAAATATAAGAAATTGCACAATGTTGGCATTCAGATCATGTTAGCCAGAGACTCTCGGTAATGGATGTTATTTTTCTTCCAGGTTAATTGTAGAATGAAATATCTGTATACAATTTTATCTATTTAAGGCAGGGTAAATCAGGGGTTTACTATTATAAAACAGCTAAAAAAAAAACATTCCCCACATTGCTTCAAATAGGTGCACTTCTTTTTACTGTTTGGAACATAGATCAGAGAAGGATTCATGACAATGACTATGGGCAGTATTCAATGTGAAAAATTCGCCGTGCATGGCGAGAGATTTTTTCTCTCGCCATGCACTCGCCGTGTTCCGGAGGGCTCGCTGCCACTCCTGCTCGCTCTATTCAATGTGGTTAAGACTCGCCGCCACTCGCGGCGAGTCTTAACCCCTGCAGCGGACGAGCGTCCGCGGCAGGGAGCTGGCAGGGAGCCGTGGGACGGTGGCAGCCAGGGAGATTAAAGTCTCCCTGGATGCCCCAGAACATATGTGGAGGGGAGGGGGCTCCCCGGGACCCAGGCAGCACAAGCTGCCCCCCCCCCCCCCTATAGCCAGCGGGGGACCCAGTATTCACTGCACCCGATGGTGCATATGTAATGATTGGATGCAGTGAATATATGAATATCTAATGAGCGGCTCGAGCGCTCCGGCCCCCTGCTGGCTGCTCTGTGCAAAAAAATAAATAAAAAAAAATATATTTTTTTAAAATTAAATATATATTCATGTGCTATAAGCACATGAATAAAAATAACATGCCCCTTCACAGAAAAAAATCCTGATTTTTTTACACCAAAATTAAAAAAAAAACCTTTTAGTTTAAAAGTTCACATTCCAGCTCTCCATGAAAAGATGGAGAATTGCTACACGGCGAGAGACGGCGAAAATCACTTAGAAAGACAGCGAATATTTCACATTGAATAGGGTTGCTCGCTTTTGGAGAGCAAAATGCTCCGTCCAAGGCGAAAAAAGCACAAATTCGCCCTAAAACAGGCCGAATTTTTCTCATTGAATACTGCCCAATATATTACTAAACAAAACCAAAACTGTATAAACAATATCCATAGAGCATTTGTAGGGTCAAATACAAAGGGGGTATCCTGTTAGCAGTGACACTTTACTGCTGCTAATAAGTTTACAAAGGGGTTATCCTATTCGCCCCAATGCCAAAGTTCTTTGCCTCTATTACTCGCACTTCTGGGGTATTATGTTTTGTGCCTTCAGCATGTGAAGCATAATCGCCTATAAGCTGTCAACGGACCCGTGATAACTCATGGGATTGGGAAAGTAACCCTTTGTTTTCATGTGAATGTGGGTCCATTGTTCAGATGATAAAAATTACTTAGAATTGGATACTGGATAATAATGATCGGTCTTTAATCGCAATATCAGACCATATTTATTGGCCGCAAATTTATCAAATTGGATACGTTGCAAAGTGTCATAATGTGCCTTTGTTATTATTTAATCTAGAACACTGGTGTCCTACTGATGTCAGCTCTCAGGAGGTACCAGGATCAAAAGTTAGGTCATGTTTGCATCTAAGCAACATAATATTCTTCTTTTTGTGTGCTAGCCCCCATATTTGCTCGGATTTCTTGTTTCTGACCTTGCATGTCAGGATCCTGGTATAGACCACAATTAGGGATGCCAATCCCGGGGCATTTTTTCAATCCCGGGATCCGGGATTGAAAAGCGCTCAATCCCGGGATTCCCGGGATCCCGGGATTGGCATCCCCAGCAAAAAAAACCCAATTTTTAGCATAGTAGTACTGTACCCACCCCGGCCGACCCGCACATCTACTTACATTAGGGTGCGGGCGGGCGGCCGGGAGTGGGTTTGGAGGTGCACGGTGCCTCCTGGCAAGTGCACCTCCATAGAAGACGGCAGGCGGGCGGCGGAGACGAGGCTGGCAGGCGGAGGCGGGCAGAGTCAGGCCGGCGTGCTGTCGGGAGGCGGGGAGGCGGGCAGGCGGGCGGTCACTGGTGACGTGTGGCCTGCGCAGCGTGACCTCTACTGTCACGCTACGCAGGCCGCACGCCGGGTCAGGCTACGGGAACAGCCGGGCAGCGTCTGAGATAGTGCTCAGACGCTGCCCGGCATTAGACTGCGCATGCGCAGTCTAATCCCGAAATCCCGGGATTGGATTCTCCAATCCCGGGATTGAAATCCCGGACTTTTTTAGGCCAAATCCCGGGATCCCGCCGATCCCGATCCCGGGATTGGCCACACTAACCACAATAAATGCTCTTTTTCAACAGAAGTCCCAAGTCTGAAACAGGATTTGAAACACTGCTCCAAACCAAATCTGTCCAGAGGCAACCCTTTTTACACGGAAGAAGACCTGGGTTACCACCTGTTCGCTCTGCAACTCACCTGGGTCCTTCCCATGTTAAACCCTGCTAGATACCTGGGTGATTAGACCCATGCGGCACTGTTTCCACTGACAAAAATTGGTCGTTGTGGACGTGCGCACCAAGCGCATGCACAGAGATGCATTGAAGTATTCTGAATAATGCGGTCAGTGCTGCAGACACTGAAGGTCTAACCAGGCAATCTGTTTTTGAGGGAGGGTGGGGGGGGCTGCCTATTATGTCAATCCTGGGCCCCAATTTTTCTGATGGCAGCACTGGCCATCAATTTCGATTGTTTTAGATTAGGAGAATTAAGTAATTCTTGCCCACATTATGGCTGCTCCTTCTGAAACAGTAGGGTGAAGAGGCGTAGCACGAGGCAGTGTACCATATGTAAATTACACAATATAGGGGTGTAAAAGGGGTCATAATCATTACATTTTGTCATCATAGCCCTGCTCCCATCAGGCAATGGTGACTATTACCAGCATTGTGCAAGTTAAACATTTAAAATTTGTTACATTTTTAACCCCATTTTTTAATGACACCACTTGCAAGCAATTGTAAGGGCTGCTTTCCCTACTAAATGAGCTTCAACCCTTTTTTTAAAGCCTCATGGAAAATATAGTAGTGTTGCATGTGACTGGAAATCTTGTCAGAATTTCTATTTAAAATGTTATGAATCATAATTTATTATCTGGTGTCTACATATTACACAGAACTATACATTTAATCGCTCATATCAGCACCAGAGACATTTACAGACTGTACTTCCCACTTCAATGTCACACACAACAGAATAACTTTCATGTAAAGCCATTTAATTTTCCAGTATGTACTGTATTTGGAGTAGGTCCAGTAGCTCTATGTGCCTTGTTACCCTATCTCAGCGTTGCCGACTCTCCCGGAATGTCCGTTAGACTCCCAGAATTCTGGGACATCACACGGATTCCCAGAAGAGGACTCCTTTCTCCCGCAGCTGCCGCTTCCCGATTCCGCAATGGTTACTGCGCATGCACTAGATAACATAGATGACCCCGCCAACGCGATGACGCCATGTCATAGCGTTGGCGGCATCAGCGACGTTATCTATTGCATGCGCAGTAGCCATTGCGGAAGTGAAGCTGTAGCTGCGGGAGAAAGTGAAAGGAGTCTGTATGTGTACAGCGGGCGGTAAGTATTCAATGGTCACTTTTTTTTTACAGCTGCACATTTAGGCCGGAATGATCACCCCCAGCAAAGCCCACACTCCCAGGGGATGTTCACCCCCAGCAGAGCCCACACTTCCCGGGGACATTCAATGCACAGCTCCCCCCCTCACCTTCTTAGTGCTGCCCCTGCCCATCATTCGGCCAGGCTGCCGCTTCCCCCATCCACTGCGCACACCCCACAGAGCAGAATGTACAAAGCCTCAGCTTGGCCACATGCCACTAGGGAGCTCCCCAATTTTATAGAAGTCCCTTAGTCCCTCCCTTTTACAAAGGGGCTTTTTTGTACATTTTTGAGTTTCGCAGCCTGAGGGTGGCAGTCAGATGTATTCTATGTCATGCAGAGCACAGGGCTGGGGGTTGTTCAGGCTATGAGCCAGTACAGTACCTCTAAACTACCATGTGTGGCAATGCTGTGCTCAGGCATATACATTGTATGAAGCAGACCTATTCCTCCATGCTTTCTTCCCCAGTATATTAGGCCACAAGCTCAACTCCCAATCAGCCAAAGACACTAGTGCTGGGTGCTGTTAACGCATGGGCTAGATGGGCAGTTGCCCAAGGGCCCCTATAATCATAGGGCCCAAGCCTCCCAGCCTGGGCCATTGGAAATCTGTCCCTCCCCATCTGCGGCACTGTCCGCCTGCCCTGCACTGCCAGTCCCTCAGACCCCCAGCCAGAGCAGTCCCACAGCTCCTCCCCCCTGGCAACGCAAGGCCCACCCCCTGGCAATGCATGGCCCACCCCCTGGAGATGCAAAGCCCACCCCCTGGAGATGCAAAGCCCACCCCCTGGGCTTTTACTTTTCCCCCTGAAATTATTTTTCAAAAGTAGGCAACCCTGCCCTATCTGGGAAATGCTAGAACATGTATATACTTAACATAACTTATATTTATCAGTAGCATAGTAGATACTGTACTTCAAAAAAATTTGGCCATTGATTCAGAATGCATGTTATGTGTACAACCATACTTGCAGGCCTGGCTCTGTAGAAGATTAATGCAGAAAATAAATGGCATGCTGTTTTTTTATTATTTAAATATTTATTATATTAATGCATTCCATCTGACTTCAATAAGTGATGTTTGTGCATCAATATTTTATATATATAACTGCAATATAATATCCAACAGAATATCTGATTATCAAAGTCTCATTAATCCTAAAAGCAATCTACAGTATATGAAAGTAAAGTGAATGACTTGATACTAGACACTGCATGCAAACAGTTAACTAGCTAGTATACTGTACATCTCAAAAAATAGAGTAACACACCAGACCCTGCTGTGAGATCAGCCGTGCTTCTTGTATATAAACATTTATGCATGCCATCCTCAGCTCACATAGCTGCTAGGTACAGTATACTATTTTTACACAATAGTTCCAGTTGAGACTAGTGATGTTTATAGCTCTCATGACAGCACTATGGAAAGACCAGAGAAAGCTGAACATGAACAGTAAGGACAACAAGGGGAGAGATTGGGTGGTTCTAGCGAGAGCGGAAAAGGTCACATCACAGTTTGTGTGTGTCATCTTCAAAACTGCTTGTTAGGATGAAAACCAAATAGCAATATAAAAAGCCTTATTTTACCAGTAAACTGTAAGTCAAAAACTAAATATAACAGACCCAAGAATCCAAAACACATGAACTTTAAACAGAAAAGAATAATTAACATATTAGCTGTGTAGTAGTTAAAAGCCTGTCAAAATGATGGCTTCTGCAATGTACTTCCAATATCTGTCCTCACAGCTCCCTGGGGTAGATTTATTAAGCTTGGTGAAGTGATAAACGGTCTGGTTTTTATCACCGGCCAATCAGCTCTTACCTGTCATTTTTTAAACTAAGCCTGTAGCTTCACAGGTGGGAGCTGATTGGTCGGTGATAAAAACCAGACAGTTTATCACTTCTCCGAGCTTAATAAATCTGCCCCCCTGTCCCATACCCAGAACGTTTAAAACTGATCCATGTCCCTGCAAAAAAAGGAGCAATTTGGTCCGTTAAGTAGCGTCTAGTGGTGACTGGTGGCACTTTGCCTCAGAATTGAGACCCGCACACTGGCTCACTAATATGTAACTGTGCCTCCTCTATAGATTGTAAACTTCCCTTGCACATTCTTCCTTCTACACACCATCTTCTCTTCCCCATAGCATTCCTTTTGCAATCAGAGGCTCCGCAATGGTTTACTACGCCCATCAACTGGATTAGTCGTGCACCCAATGCCGATTTTCTGGTTATAAGTGATAGATATTGGATTATTTCTTAGAGATAGCGCTACCAGGGATATGCAGCCTAAATTCACAAATGTAGTGTTACTGCCACCACTACGTTTAAACAATTGTAGACTAAAAAAGGGGTGTATGTGAATCAGATGGCGCTTTCCCTTATGTTCTCTTACAATTTTTATTATTTTATATGTGACACAATAAAAAGTATAAATAGCAGTATGGCCACCGATGTTCCTTGTCATTTGTGTTCCATTGCTGTGTTCCATGCTATATGGGGAACACAGCAAATGACAAGGAACATCAGCGGCCATACTGCTTCCGGCGCGTCATCCATTAGCGTAACTACGGACATCTGTGAGATCTGTAATAGAAGGGGGTATAAATAGGAGCCTTTATGGGACTTATAGTACACTTCTGACGAAGACCTGTCGGCTCCAAACGCGTTAAGTGTACTTCACTTGCCCAGCTGACTTACACCTGGACGATCCATTACAACACCATCTTCCGACCGGGCGACCTGCAGGAGTCCCAAGGGAGATTGCGGTCCAAACGTGTTAGCAGCTTGCTAGTGGGAAAACTCTTCATGCTTTTAGATTTGTCACAAAATTGTAAGTGCAAGAATCTATTAAACCTTTTTATTGTATCAAAGGTACTGCACAATTATATTCTTTTGTGGTCTATGTTCCCTGTTGAGGACAAAAAAAGACCCAATCTTTTATTGCAGGAAGGATCACGGATCTATGAATGTAGCAAGAATATCCTGTCACACAGGTCTATGTATTTATACTTTTTATTGTGTCACGTGGTGATATAAAAATTGTGAGAGAACATACGGGAAAGTGCCATCTGATTCACATACACCCCTTTTTTGTCTACAATTGGTTATAAGTGAATCACATAAATGTGTAGCTATAAACAAACATGGCTATATTCTTGTTCTGTTATGTTTCTGCTGTACTTTTGTATGTACTTTGGGCTGATGCAGAGCTGAATGCAAGTTAGCCATACAGTAGTTGCTTCAAGGACTGGTGAAAGATTGCTAATTGGTCAAGACCATTGGTTCACAAATGTGGATCTCAAGGTACACCAACAGTCCAGGTTTAAAGGATATCAATGTTAAAGTACAGGTGACTATTAGCATTTGATTTATACAATCTCTGCAATCTCCCTAAAAACTGGACTATTGTGGTACTCTGGAGACTGTGTTTGTACACCACTGGCTTAACTGCAACTTCACTTTATGGTCTCTGCTTTCCATAATACTTTCGGCCCAGGCAGTGGCGTAAGTTCGCCCCAGTTGCCTGTAGGCAAGATAAATATTGGTGCCCCCCCATATAGCTCAATCAGTAAGGTGTCTGTCTCCAGTAAGACAGGTCATGGGTTCTAATACAGGTTGTGACACTTGCAAAAATTATATTATGAGGGGGTGTCAGTCACAGAATTGATATTGATGGCTTTCAATGAACTGATTCAAACTGACAGGAGAGGAGAGGTGCCCCCTTGGGAGCAGGAGCCCGGCGGCAGATGACTCCATTGCCTCCCAGAGTTACGCCTCTGGGCCCAGGCATATACATAAAACCACACTCACTTATGTACCTAGGGGCTGATTCGGCCTGGTTTTCGAGGGCTTGTATCCAGTAGAGCCATCCAGAGATTGACACCCATGTTGACCACTCCAACACTTCTTGTACTTTGGTAGCTGTCCTTGAACCAGTGCCATAGAAACAAACAAACTCTGCAGAGTGGGGGGAAGTTACAGAGAATATTGGGCCACAGGGATTTTTTATGATAAAGAGCAGGAAGACATGGGTCCTAGATTTATTTGATAAAGAATGTGAACTTCACTCTCACAGCACAGACTAGTAATGTACTTACTAATAATAGATTAAAACTGAAATAAAAGCTACTAAAATATTAAGATTGAGGCAGATTAACAGTATTTTTACTTAGGTAACGTGAAAAAGGGTATTTTTACACTATTTTCTGCAATTACTATCACCTGAATACATTTAAGTAACCAGATCATATTTCCCATACTTACGGTATAATGGGAAATACGATCTGAACCCTGTAATAATAATGCCAGCTTCTGCTGGCATAATCATAGGTCTCACTATGATATGCCAGCCTCTGCACAGCTTCTCTGCCCTAGGTAGAGAAATTATAACAGCAAGTCCATATCCCCTTTGATAAAGCCAGTTGAACTGGTGAAACACGTTAGTTTTACACCTCTCTACCCTCAGGATTGGACTCAACCACCCTTCACCACCCACTACTCCCATTTAGTGCCGCTGGGAAAATCCATCCACAGGACCAGCCCATCCGCACTCGGGACCTCTCACAGAGACCCTTCTCCAGGTGAGCCCCACCACAATCAGCCACCTGTCGAGACCCTCCACCGGTCCGGGACCACTGACAGATTTTTCTCCAGGTGCGGCCCATCCATCCAAGCCACCTGTCCCAGTCATGTCTCCCCGGGCACCACCCTGAGGACCACCGCCAATTTCCCCACCACCTACCTCCCGATATCTCAAGGTGGACACAAGATACAGATATCCAAAGGAGGTCATCCGATTGAGATCGATTGTGTTCCATCTTCCATCAGCCATATATTGGCCACAGGTCCTTCAGGCCTCATTTGGATCCACATGCATCCCACCGCACTGTTCCCCCCTGCGGCCCACTAATGGGATATCCTTCAAACTGAGTGGACACAACTTTCTTGGCACCTTTCTGAGTAGTGGAATTATAAACATTGTTTATTGGTGCCATTGTTTTATACCCTACCGAAGGTGCACAAGGACCCTCTGCATCCTCCGGGATGACCTACATCCTCCAGGGGGTCCTTGATGCACCCGGTAGCGGTATATTTGGATACTATTCTGAATCCCTGTATCCAAAGGTTAACATCATACTTAAGAGATACAACTGCTTTATTATCGATCCTTGATAATCTTTCAGGTCAAATTACATTGGAAGGAAATTGGGTACTTGTTTCCTATCTGGGCGCCCACGATTTTAATCGCGGGCATCGGGGGTAAAATCGGGGCCATCGCGGCCGATAAAAAATCGGGTGTGATGTGCCAGACGCAATGCCCGCGATTTTCCCATAGAGAACAATGTTAAATGCCTCAATTTACCCGCGATGACCACGATTTACCATAGGAAACAATGTTAAATGGATCAATTTACCCAAATCAGCATAGGAACAATAGTAAATGGGCCAAAAACACCCCTGAACACTGAAATGTCCCCCCAAAAGTAGTTGACGCCACCCCGCCCTCAACGTGAACCCGAAGCGTGGCGAGCGCAGCGAGGGGCGGCGGTACGCGTCCTCCGACCTTTTCATGCCCTACTATCCACTAGGGCGTGGAGTGAGAATAGAATAGTGTGGCGAGCGTAGCGAGCCACCGAGCCCGAAGCGTGGCGAGCGCAGCGAGCCCCGCGAGGGGACACGGATACCTTCACAGGTAAACGCGTCCCTTCGCGGGCTTCCCAGGTGTCCGCGTCGCCATGGACACCTGGGAAGCCCGCGAGGGGACGCGTATAATTGTGAAGGTATCCGCGTCCGCTCGCCACGCTTCGGGCTCGGTGGCTCGCTACGCTCGCCACACTATTCTATTCTCACTCCACGCCCTAGTGGATAGTAGGGCATGAAAAGGTCGGAGGACGCGTACCGCCCCTCGCGGGCTCGCTGCGCTCGCCACGCTTCGGGTTCACGTTGATGGCGGGGTGGCGTCAACTACTTTTGGGGGGACATTTTTATGTTAAGGGGTGTTTTTGCCCCATTTCCCATTGTTCCCTATGATAATTTGGGGAAATTGATCCATTTAACATTGTTTCCTATGGTAAATCGCGGTCATCGCGGGTCAATTGGGACATTTAACATTGGTCCCTATGTAAAAATCGCGGTAATCGCGTCGGTCACATCGCATGTCATTATAATAACATGCGATGCACCCGCGATGCCCGCGATGGGCGCCCAGATAGGAAACAAGTACCGGAAATTGTGTGATGTGCACGGCAGATGTTACTAGCCTCTACACCTGCATCCCACATGATGCAGGTGTGGAGGCAGTACGTGCACTGATTTCTTGTGATGCTGAATACATGGGCCCCCCTGTAGAATTTTTCATGATTCTGTTGACCTTTATATTAACAAAGAATTACTTCCTCTTTGAAGGCAAATATTATTTACAGGTGGCAGGCTGTGCCATGGGGTCCGCAGTGGCCCCGGCATATGCCAATGCCTTTATGCACCACGTCGAACAAAATATGTTTTTCAGCAATGGCACCCTTAGATCGGAGGTGTTGCTATATAAACGCTACAGTGACGATCTCTTAATTTTTTGGAGTAGCGACAAAGAAAGTTTGGAGCAGGTGTTTGAGGACCACGCCCACAGTGGCAGTGTGGTCGGGTTCACTTACACCATGAACACTGAAAGTGTGGAGTTTCTGGATGTCGCCATAGCGAAGAGGGGTGCTGTAATTAGCACTTCCCTGTTCGTAAAGGCGACATACAGAAACATTTTATTGAGAAATGAAAGCTTCCATCCTACCCCCCTCCGGAAAGGGCTCCCTTACTCGCAGCTGTTGCGAGTTAAGAGGATAACATCTAACCCTGAGGAAGTTCCCATCGCACTACAAGCCATGGTAGAGAAATTTGTGTTAAGAGGGTATCCCAGATGTGAACTCAGAATTGTTAAATATGACATCACGGGATGGGATAAAAAGAATCCTGTCCAGAAAAAAATGGTTGTTTTCGGTGCTTGGGGTGCACCACGTGCAGGTCAATGTCAGTGGGCACCTTTATTACTCACCCACATAGAGGTAATAAAATCTATATAAAGTTTCGGTACTTATGTAATATCTGGGCTCCCGTTTTTCTTATGAGACCGCGTCCCCTCGCGGGGCTCACTGCGCTCACCACGCTTCGGGCACGGTGGCTCGCTGCGCTCGCCACACTATATAAAATCAACTCCATGCGTAGTTGGATAGTAGGAGTATGAAAAAATGGGGTGCATTTAACATGGGAGCCCAGATAATACATAAGTACCAAAGTTTCCCCTGACTTGTACCTCAACTTACATTATTTACACTTTGACCTGCCCATGTGGGCTGACCTATGTTGGGAAGACCCAGCGCTCCTTTCAGGAGCGTATGGCCCAACATAGGTCAGTCATTCACCAAGCCCAGTCTAATGGACATAGTGACCAGCCCGTGGCCCGCCACTGTTTGCTCTTTAAACATGTGTCAACTATACGCACTATGATTATTGACCACGTACCTTTGCCTATCAGAGGAGGCAATAGGAATAAAATCTTGCTCCAGAGAGAGAGTCGTTGGATTTTCTCTCTGGGCACTATGTCTCCTGGTGGCCTAAATGAGACTCTGGGGCTCCAGTGTTTCATTTAGCCACAGTTATGCTTTAATGATTGCTTGTGTTTATTGTATTCACACTGTATATTCATATATGTCCATATTGTCTAGGATATGTCTCTGCATTTTGCTGGTTTGACGATATATATAAGAAATTAAATAATTGCAAGATATGCTAAACCCTGTAAGATTGTGGGTTCTTGTAGATTGAATATATTCATGTGTATGCGGTTTTTTCATTTTTATAATGTATATGTCTAATCAATGTTTTACGTTGTTTTTATTTGCATCTAATGTTTTTAACATGTTTCCATAGAAACCGATTTGGCTGTGGGTTGATCCTTTCTGGCCCGTATTGATGACGCGCGCCTGCTCTGTCTAGCACTATGATGGAGACTGCCCGGTCACGTGATGCGGAAGAGCAGGTCAGTGAGAGTGACGTGCTCCCCGCTCTGTGGTATACCGTTCGCGGTCTGATCTGTGCTGATGGCAGCAGGTGTGCGGCGGGATGCGGACGGGGGATGGTGAGTGTGCAGCCAATCGGGAGGGACAAGGGGGGGGTGTTTGATGTACGTGTACTGATATTTATTGCCTGTGTTTTATGTATGCATTTGTGTCCCTGATGACGGAGGTAACTCCGTAACGGCGTAGGACCGCTATAATAAAGGACTTTTAATTGCTGAACAAGTCTGTGAGAGTGCTGCCTCCTTCCCACTTGTTATATTGGATCTTTGTGTTCCCTGGATGGCACCGCAGCAAATTGATTCACAAGCAGAGTGCTGGGTAAAGCTGTTTTCATATATATATATATATATATATATTCCGGTACTCTTTACCTAGAACGGCGCCCGTCGCGGGCATCGCGGGTACATTTATGTATGGCCGCGACGCGACCGACGCGATGCCCGCGATTTCCCATTGAAACCAATGTTAAACATGAAAATCGTGTCGGTCGCATCGCGGCCGGCCATAAATGTACCCGCGATGCCCGCGACGCGATGCTCCCGATTTCCCATAGGAATCAATGTTAAAAGGCGCAATGGACCCGATTTTACTGTTAAATGCCTCAATCCACCCGATTTGGCCATAGGAATCAATGTTAAATGGGGCACAGAGCCCATTAACCCTTAAATGTCCCCCCAAATTTTTAACGCCACCCCACGATCCACGCCAACCCGAAGCGTGGCGAGCGCAGCGAGCCCGCGAGGGGCGGCGGTACGCGTCCTCCGACCTTTTCATGCCCTACTATCCACTAGGGCGTGGTGTGAGAATATAATAGTGTGGCGAGCGCAGCGAGCCACCGAGCCCGAAGCGTGGCGAGCGCAGCGAGCCCCGCGAGGGGACGCGGATACCTTCACAGTTATGCGCGTCCCCTCGCGGGCTTCACAGGTGTCCGTGGCGAGGCGGACACCTGTGAAGCCCGCGAGGGGACGCGTCTACCTGTGAAGGTATCCGCGTCCCCTCGCGGGGCTCGCTGCGCTCGCCACGCTTCGGGCTCGGTGGCTCGCTGCGCTCGCCACACTATTATATTCTCACACCACGCCCTAGTGGATAGTAGGGCATGAAAAGGTCGGAGGACGCGTACCGCCGCCCCTCGCGGGCTCGCTGCGCTCGCCACGCTTCGGGTTGGCGTGGATCGTGGGGTGGCGTTAAAAATTTGGGGGGACATTTAAGGGTTCATTTTGCCTTTTTGGCCCCAAATCGGGTCCATTGAGGCATTTAACAGTAAAATCGCGGTCAATCTGCCGTTTTAACATTGTTCCCTATGGGAAAATCGCGGTGATCGCGGTCATCGCGGTCATCCTGATTTACCCGCGATGACCGCGATTTTTACCCACGACGACCGCGATTTCAATCGCTGGCGCCATTCTAGGTAAAGAGTACCTATATTCCAAACCTGCTGGCACTCAATTCAAACATGCAGCGGGCCTCCGTTCCCAAATGTAATCTATACACCAACTCCAAAATGATGGCACTCCAGAGGCAAAGAAAATTATTTCAGCACATAAAACACAGGGACCCCACGGGATTAGTACAAATCTGGAAAGGAAGATAGGAGGAAGCGCTTTATAGTGAAAGTATTGTATTTAATAAAAGGCATCAATTGCTCATAAACACAAGTGACAAATGTATAACTCGTACCATGCTTTTCAGCAGCGTGGGCTGAAAATACCACGTGATTTAGTATATAGCCATCTCCACAGTCAGTCCGGGGTTATCGCTGCTGCATCCTGTATCCTTCCAACACAGTGGGATCGCACTTTCTCCCCTTCCACTCTCCTGAACTGTGACCGGCCAAAGGTATACATCTGGTAGGACCCACCCAGATGCGTTTCGTCTATGACTGTCAGTGGACAGCCCACTGACAAAGTCATATACGAAACGCATCTGGGCGGGTCCTACCAGACCATCTAAAGCTCTTCAGATGGCGTTAGCCAATGTAACCTAGGAATTTTTCCTAGGTTACATTGGCTAACGCCATCTGAAGAGGACACCAACTACCAGCTGTCAGCTCAGAAAAGTGATGTTTTCACAGCTTAATAAATTGGCAGTTTTTCTGTCCTCGAAGAGAAAGATATGAGAAAAATACTTCATAGGCGATTGAAAAACAGGGACCATAGAGGGATCCCTCTTATGTCCTTGAAAAGGTGTCTTTGGAGGATTGACCACAATGACCAGATTAATAAACAGACCACTCAGACGACATTGATGGTGTTCGTCATTAACATAAAAAGTGTTTTATCCGATCTGCCATACTTAAAACATTACCCATATTGCATTGGCTCTGTTAAAACAGAGATTCATATTCATGTTTCAATAGTAATATTATATTCATAGGGTTATTTTCAAATAAATGACAATCTGTGCTGCTGAAAGATAGACACTACAAAGCTTTCCTAGCAGTTGGATATGACTGTGCCTCTGCTCTCTGCCCTGTGTCATGTCTAGTATTGTAAGGCTTGGAAAAAAGCAACATTCAATCCTTGAAGCAAAATATCCTTCTCTCTATCTGTTATTGCATAGGTAATTTATGTTGACAGAAGGATCAAACTGTTTGCCCCCAAGTGCCATTATGAATGGAAAGTGGCAGAAAAAAAATGCAACTTAGATTGAATTACTGGGAATGTTCGCATACTATTCTTTAGCCAATATCAAAAGACCAGGCTATTTACATATAAATAGCTTAAAAAAATTCAATATGCACCTTATTCTAAAACACTGAATCAGTAATTCAGGAAATGGAAGATAAAAATGCATCCACATTTAATTTGGCTTCAACGCAATTACATAAAATAGAAAATTACAAAATGTAAGCAACCCCCCATCTCTACCCGAAAACAAACAAAAACAAAAGGAATGATTACTTTTAACAAAATACAAGAAGACTCCAAAGGCTCAAACCTCCTGAGATTTTGACACTTGTTTCAAGCTGGTAAGGTTAGAGTAGCAGAGCTGCGGCAAAGCCAGGTACACACTGTAGTGACGGGGATTTGTTCCGACATCCTCGGTAACCCAGACCACCCATAAGCATTGGAGCAATGTTAATGAAAGATGGAATTTTTCTACTGTGCAGCAGTCATCGCAGGCTCACAGTAGCCAGAGACGTACTCTGTGGCATATGCAGCCTGTTTCTGATGTCACACACTCTCTCCCCTGAAACACCTAGGCACACCTGCATTTTTCCTGACACTCCCAGCATTATTTTTTGCACACCGGTGTTTATCTCGGCACTCCCATGAAATGGCCAGTTACCACCCATAGATGCCTACTTGCTGTCAATCACCTTGCCAGAGATCAAAGAAAGTAGCAGGATGGCTTTGTGCATGCGTACTATGGGCTGTATGCAATTTATACTGAGCAGTACCTTTGCAACAGATGTCTAACGTATGCTTCTTTATGTGACCCGATGTTTCCTTACTTTACAGTGATGGAAGGCATGTTGGTAGCATATAAATAAAATATAAACTTAAAATAAGAAGTATAATCTTAGGCAGCATTTCAGCTCAACATTCAAAACAAAAATTCAATCAAATATATTTAGATAAACTGCACTTTGTAATGTACAGTATCTTAACATACTGCGCATATAAATATATGGATATAAATAAACATGCTCATGTTTTATACTATATAACAAGTGTACTAATAAATAAATTACCGTTTGACTTACAATTTAAAATAAATTCAGGAATGGATATATCATTATGCATGGCAGGCTTTTGCCTAAGGTCGGGAGTGGTTGAGAAAGCTCTATTTACAGACAAACCGAGGGCATAAGTAAATCTAACTCATGTATGTTTAACTGAGGTGATAATGAATGGTGTTGTCTAGTCACTCAATTCTGTTCTGTAAAATAACTTTTCTGTGACCAATTGTGCTTGCCTACAGCTTCAATAATGAAAATACAGCACTACTGTACATCAGATATTAGCTTCTTAAAGAATTTTGAAGTCGCATCAATTTATCTGGGAATACACATTTTATTTTTTTATGTCCTAAAAACTGTAAAATTATTTCTTAAGACATACAGGGTTATTTACATTATTAATGTACCCCAGATACCCTTTTATTAACATGGCATTCCCATGAATATAAAGGGCATCATATACTGTAAATTCATTTGGATTTATAGAGACATAGGTACACTGTACATTCCAGTATATTTTAAAAATTACACTTATATACCCAGTACACCAAGATATAGATATATGGACTCGCCTCCTGACGAAGTCCATCAACGAAATGCGTTGGTTGTGGCTTAGCGGAGAGGACGGAGTGATGTCCACATTGTGGCTGACCGGGACAAGTGGCTTGGCGTGATATCACAGTTACCGGACGCTGAACGCCATTAGTGACTGTGTCTCTTCTAACCTACTTGGTGCCGTATTATGCCCGTGATTTGGCCGATGCTGGCAAGCTGCTGATTTTAATCCTTAATGTATGTGAGCAAGTATTATAAGTAAAGTACTTTTTACACTTGGCTCATGTTGTGATGTTGTGCTCTTTCCATCTTTTTCCTATATTATATAAATATATATATATATATATATATATATATATATATATATATATACACACACACTCTGAGGGAGGACCCGCACTCAAATCCTACTGTAAGTTTTGCTGCTGCTGCTGTGCCATCCATTAGAATTTGCTTGTATTTGAATAAAAGATGGCAGCACTCGCAGGATAAAAATCAATTCATTTAGGTGAAGAAACACATGCTAAACAGACCGACTTTTGGGACTAGCTCCATTTTCAAGATGCAGAAGTGACACATACACACACACACATATACATATACAGTTCCACATTTATCATTTTGATCAAAGGGGGGCTGTGGAGATAGACCGCTCTCACCCATGCGGTCTGGCGACAGTCATTGCATTTTTTTCTAATTAGGTATCGGGAGTGCACATACCTACAGTAATCCCAAACTGGGAGCAAAAATTTTTGCAGTGAAAATCTCATGCTCAATTGAATTTTCCTTTATTTGGTATGTGACTATTGCCATGGTTAGTCACTCAATACTGTAAAACCTGCAGATTTATCAATCATTAACAGAAGTCTGAATAAACGAACCAAAAGAAATTGGTGAAGAGTAACATTCTTTATGTCCTGCTAGAATTATTTATATAAAACAAATATTATGGGTTTGCAGCTTTAAACACATAGATACTGTAAATATTCTAATTATATAAATAGTTTTCTTTTTCCCAGCTCAATACAACTGCTAACACAAACCGGCTTCTTGAATAAAAATTCCACATTTAGCCTTTCGTTATATATTATGAAAAGTAACCTTTATTTTCCTAGATCTGTTATTTTATTTATTGTTTCTTGGTAAGAACAGCAACCTAATGATTTGAGCAGTAATTTGCAAAATGCCTAATGTTGTCCCAGAGAATATAAATCAATAAAGAATTAAACCGCTATTTGGCTGAGCTGAAAAGATTTTTATATACTGTACTTATACTGCATTTAATCACACCTAATAATGCTGTGCCATGCAACACAACATATCTGTCTACAGGTGTGTTTATGGTTTTGCCATAAAAGCCATACTGATTATTTTCAAGGTCTCATATATGGGTTCATTCCTACATCTATCTGTTCAATTATTTATTTTTTAAATGCTTCAATTGCTACATACTTCTCATTAACATTACAAATAAAATTATGGCATGTAAATTTACAAATGCGATATGTACAGTATATTGGCATAAATATGTTATAACTAGTCATAACCACATAGGTTTTAAATTGGTATAAAAAAGAGAACTACAGTATGATTTCCAACTGACAAATAGGGATTACATGATGTACTGTATATGGGTGTGTGTATATATATATATATATATATATAGATATATATATATATATATAGAATACGATAACCCTTTCACTGCACTTCTAAAGACAAAGGCTGCAGCTTTAAATGTCCCCCTGTTAACGGGGGAAGGAAGGATAGGTATGTAAAAAAAGAAGTATAAAAAGCGCGCCTATATACTGTATGTGCCACACCAGCAGAGAAAGTAATTGTGAGTGACAATGCATCAGTCAGCTAGACAGAATTTTACAATATAATTAATAAAAAAATTTAAAACAATGAAGCATAATGCTTTGCAGTACAATTCAATCCAGTGGTTCAAATAGCATAGTTCGATACAGTAGTAATCAGGAACAACCCAACGGTTTTCGTCATTAAGACTTCATCAGGGGTGAAATTTCAGTAACTCTTGTAAGGTGTAGAATAATTATACAATGGTATGTCCCTCGGCATCCATGGAGTCCTCCAGCGTCCATGGCAGGCCTTCAGGTTCATCTCCAGCGGTCCCAGGAGTGCATTGCGCGAGTTCCCAGGCGCGCCAGTGACATCACTGGCGCATGCACACACTCACGCAATGCACTCCTGGGACCACTGGAGAAGACGGAGAGGATGCTGAAGAACTACCATGGATGCCGGAGGCCTTGGTAAGTATAAAAAAAGGGTATGGGGGGGGGTTAAAAAAATATTCTAATTATTCCAAAAAAACATGGTTTTTGGAATAATTCGGATACGGGATGCATGGATACGGGATACTCAACCTGTATACCCCAAACTGTACCAAAGTTTTAGAGATGCAGAAAGAGGTTCAGAGGGCGCTCTAAATAAATCAACAGTTTAAAAAAAAAATTAAATTCATGAATTTTTTTTAAATTCAATATTTAATAAAATATTGATCAGTAAATAAAATTCAGTGAAACAATGCAATGGAGTACTTGTTCATCTCCGCCTCTATTTTTCACTCATCATCAGTGGTGTACTCACACTTTAAAATATACTGTGTAAACATTATGAATTTTGTGAATTTATTAATTATTAATGCTTATTGTAATTTGCAGTGTTTGCTGTTTATATTGCCCCTGATGAAGTCACGATTGTGACAAAACGTACTCCATTGCATTGTTTCACTTAATTTTATTTACTGTTCAATATTTTATTAAATTCATGTTTTAAAAAACTGTTGATTTATTTAGAGCGCCCTCTGAACCTCTTTCTGCATTATATATATATATATATATATATATATATATATATATATATATATAGTATGTGCTACAAATATAGAAAGTGAAATTAAGAAACATATCCAGCCATAATTCATTCGCCTGTACAGTAATGATTTCTAGAGAAATTCTCTATAAGTCTCTCCAGCTTCATTATGTAGAAAGATTATGGTTCTCAGTTCACCACATGATATCATTACTACTATAGGTGGCCCACTCTCACATTGAGAGACTTGGCAGATCTTTTATCTTAGTGGAGGGGTAAATAGAAAAAAAACAGGACACATGGTATCGTATTTTGCAAAATACACTTACTGTACATACATATGCTAGCAATATGTGTTGCTTAGATAACATGCATGTTAGAAAATGGTCCCAACACCCCTGTTCTCCTACTTTGCTAATACATCCTTGGTGATCATTTGCTGCAATGGCGTAACAAGAGAAGGTGCAGGGGATGCAGCTGCTATGGGGCCCGGTGGCTTGGGGGGCCCCATAGCCCAGCAGGCAATCCCCTGCTCCCTCTTCAAGTTTAAAAAAAACATTTGTTTAACTGTTCCACTTTATCAGTGGCAGTGGTCTCTTCCCCTTGTTACTGCCGCTGTGAGCAGGGATCTAGAGATGCAATCGGCAAAGAGCAGTAGAGCCGACGCCAGTAAGTGAGAGACTCGGTGGAGGGGCGACCTAGCTAAAATGTGGGAGAGAACAAGCGGAAAACAAGCGAGAACCAGCTGGGGGGGAAGGGGCAACATGGCAGCGGTGCAGGAGAGACCCGGTTGCATTACGTGAGACAACCATATGTGCGGAGGGGCAATGTGTCCGCAGTGTGCGAGACCCAGCAAAGGTGCGGAGGGACAATGTGGCTGTAGTGTGGGAGAGACCCAGCAGCAGTGGGTGAGTCCCGGCAGAGGTGAGTGCAGAGGGGCACCGTGACGGCAGTGCAGGAGAGACCCGGCGGCAGTAGGTGAGTCCCAGCAGAGGTGTGTGCAGGATAGGAGCTGCCCTATTCTCCTGCCCCCAACTGCCACTCCACGCATTTGCACTTTATCTGTTGGGATCCAACCAGCCGCCTCCACCAGTGGACCGGATAATCGTTCTACAGTGCTACATTTGGTCCTTTCTCATGTTCCAGCATCAAGGGATGACACAGCAAACACGCTATCCATAAAAGGATTAAAGATCTCCCAAAGCTACTTACCAAAAGGACTGCACTGGTAACTATACTTCATCTAATTATTTTCTGGATAAGGGAAGTTCAAGACTCCCTGCTATACCAAATGGTCCCCTGCTATACCATCTGGCGGCACAAATAGGAGCGGATCCCCATTTTTTGTTTTTTTCTCCCCCCGGAAAACCCATTTGACATTAGTGGCTTGGTGGGCAGTGAACCTTGAAATTGTTTTTATTTTATATTTTGAATGTGTTATAACATGTATGTGTACCAATAAATGTTAATTTTTGGTACTTATGTAGTATCTGGGCATCCAGTTTAGATATCGGATCGCATCGCATCGCATGCGACCAAATCGTATGCGATGCGATGGTCAAGATTTTTCCATAGGATTCAATGTTAAAATGGTCTGAGTCCATTTTAACATAGAATTCAATGGGAAAAAGGGGTCCTTTTCCTTTCCCCACTATCCAAGTGGGCATGGAGTTGGATATAAACCTGTGGCGAGCGCAGCGAGCCACCGAGCCCGAAGCGTGGCGAGCGTGGCCACAGAATACTTTTTAAGAAATATGCGTCCGCTCGCCACGCTTCGGGCTCGGTGGCTCGCTGCGCTCGCCACACTATATAAAATCAACTCTATGCCCACTTGGATAGTGGGGAAATGAACAGGACCTTCTTAACATTGAATCCTATGCAAAATCGCATCGAATCGCATCGCATCTGATTGTATGCCTTAAGGTAAGGCATACAATCACAAAATCGGACGCCCAGATACTACATAAGTACCTAATTTTTTATTGTAATCCTCATTGGTCCAAGCGCTACCTTTTTTCAATGTTGTAAAGGTGCCCATACATGGTGCAAGGGCACTGTGCGATGCGCACTCCTGCAAGCATCCCATCCCACAGCACATAAAGTCTGTGCAGCCCATGCTTTTTGAACTAGGTCCTGATCGCACCGCATTACATGCAAATTGCATACGGTGCGATCTAGTTCAAAAAGCACTGGAGTATTGTACCATGTATGGGCACCTTTAGAGATATGGGGGGGGGGGGTAAAGAATGAAAGGAACACAATGAGATTAATCTTGAGAAAGCAGTGGAACATCCAAGAGGAGATGGCAGGAGGACAGTGTTAGATGCCAGAGATGAGGGAATAGGAGAGGTCAGAGGATGACAGGTATACATAGTGAAAGAGACTTAAGGCTTGTGCCTGGTGACTTGCACTGCAAGATTTGCTAAAGATGTGTTTAATGGATGCCAAAGATATATATACATTTGTGTAAAGACCAGCTCTCTTTAATTGAAAATGAATGAACATATTTAGTGGCAGTACACTTAAAAGGGCTTTTTTATAGTCAGGGTAGTAAATTATGGAACTCTCTTCCAGATGAGGTGGTGTCAGCACATACTATAACTACATTTATCCAATAAATAATTGTCTGACCCTAATTTAAACACATTCAGGGATATAACTGGTAAATAAAGGTTGAACTTGATGGACGCAAGTCTTATTTCAACCTAAACTACTATGTAACGTATGTAAATGTCAATAATCAGATTTACCTATACTAATTATAGAACCAGCTATTGAGCAACATTGACATATGTAAATACAAAGAAAAAAATATTTTTAGTTTTTAATCCAATTACTAAACAGTGTGAATTTAACAAAGTAAAAGTACAGGTACGCCACTGATAATCTGGCCTTGGTCCCAGCACAATCCCAAAAACCTGGGTTTTTGTGGCAGTGAGAACAGGGTATAAGCTATGCCTATCTGAATAAAAAGGATTTGATATTTGAAGGTTTGGTGAGTGTCCTCTTTACAAAATTAAGATACATTTAAATAAATTTCAGCGCTAAAACCAAGACCAAACTTTGTAATTTGTAAAACTACACATAGGAACAGTTTAAAAGGCAAATATGAAAATTTTCAAGTAAAAAAAAAAATTAAGATTAAAGTATATTTGAACCATGTTTATGCCACTGATAATCTGGCACCCTTGGTTCCAGCACCATCCCAAAATTATTGCAGGAACATACAGCAGCATCGACAGCTTACCCTCCCAACTCCCATCATCTAAACTAGGGATTCTCAAACTCGATCCTCAGGACCCCACACAGTTCACATTTTTCAGGTCACCCGGCAGGTGCACCGGTGCGGTCATTACTCATTGACACATTTTAACCCCTTCATGACAGAGCCAGTTTGTGCCTTCATGACAGAGCCCTTTTTTTCAAATCTGACATGTCTCACTTAAGTGGGGATAACTTTTTTTTGCTTTTACTTATCCCAGTGATTTTGAGATTGTTTTCTCGTGACACATTGTACTTCAAGTTAGTGGTAAATTTTCGTCGATACAGTCTGTGTTTTTTTGTGAAAAATACCAAAATATCGTGAAAAAATGGAAAATTTAGCAATTTGCAAAATGTTAAATTTTCTGCTTGTGAGACAAATAATCATACCACTCAAAATAGTTAATAACTAACATAGACCATATGTCTACTTTATGTTTCCATCATTATTTCAACTTCCTTTTAATTTTTTTGGACACTAGGAGGCTTACAATATGAATAGCAAATTCTCAAATTTTCATGAAAATTTCAAACACTGATTTTTTTAGGGACCAGTTCAGTTCTGATGTGACTTTGAGGGACTTGTATGTGAGACACCCCCATAAATGATGCCATTTCAAAAACTGCACCCCTCACAGTATTCAAAACAGCATTTTGGAAGTTTGTTAACCCTTTAGGTGTTTCACAGGAATTAAAACAAAGTGTAGGTGAAATTTCAAAATTTCTTTTTTTTTGCAGAGTTTCAATTTTAATACATTTTTCTAACGAATACAGTAGATTTTACTAGAGAAATGTGACTAAAAATTGATTCCCCCAATTCTTTTGTTTTCAAAAATATCCTATATGTGGCCCTAGTGTGCACGTTGACCAAACCACAGGCTTCATAATAGAAGGAGCACCTACTTGATTTTGGAGCCTCCTTTTTATGAGATTTTTTTTTAGGCACCATGTAGGTTTCTAGGCACCATAAGTGCTAAAAGTTAGGAACCTCCCCCACAAGTCACCCCATTTTGCAATCTACACCCCTCAGGGAATTCATCTAGGGGTATAGTGTACATTTCAAACCCCCAGGGGTTTCACCAATTTTGGTACAACTGGGATGTGAAAATGGAAAATTAAATTTTTTTACACAAACATGCAGTTCTGGCTCAAAATTTTTCATTTTCACAAGGAATGAAGGAGACAAAGCACCCCAAAATCTGTGCCCCAATTTCTCCCGAGTACGGCAATGCCTCACATGTGACCAAAAAATACCAGATGGGTGCATGGCAGGACTCAGAAGGGAAGGAGTGATTTTTGGATTTTGCAGCAAAGATTTTGGTGGAATGAATGGTGGGTGCTATGTTGCATTAGCAAGACTCCCAAAGCACCAATACAGTGGAACCCCCCCACAAGTCACCCCATTTTGCAAAGTACACCCCTCAGGGAATTCATCTAGGGGTATAGTGTACATTTCAAACCCCCAGGGGTTTCACCAATTTTGGTACAACTGGGATGTGAAAATGGAAAATTACATTTTTTTACACAAACATGCAGTTCTGGCTCAAAATTTTTCATTTTCACAAGGAATGAAGGAGACAAATCACCCCAAAATCTGTGCCCCAATTTCTCCCGAGTACGGCAATGCCTCACATGTGACCAAAAAATACCAGTTGGGTGCATGGCAGGACTCAGAAGGGAAGGAGTGATTTTTGGATTTTGCAGCAAAGATTTTGGTGGAATGAATGGTGGGTGCTATGTTGCATTAGCAAGACTCCCAAAGCACCAATACAGTGGAACCCCCCCACAAGTCACCCCATTTTGCAAAGTACACCCCTCAGGGAATTCATCTAGGGGTATAGTGTACATTTCAAACCCCCAGGGGTTTCACCAATTTTGGTACAACTGGGATGTGAAAATGGAAAATTACATTTTTTTACACAAAAATGCAGTTCTGGCTCAAAATTTTTCATTTTCAGAAGGTATGAAGGAGACAAAGCACCCCAAAATCTGTGCCCCAATTTCTCCCGAGTACGGCAATGCCTCACATGTGACCAAAAAATACCAGTTGGGTGCATGGCAGGACTCAGAAGGGAAGGAGTGATTTTTGGATTTTGCAGCAAAGATTTTGGTGGAATGAATGGTGGGTGCTATGTTGCATTAGCAAGACTCCCAAAGCACCAATACAGTGGAACCCCCCCACAAGTCACCCCATTTTGCAAAGTACACCCCTCAGGGAATTCATCTAGGGGTATAGTGTACATTTCAAACCCCCAGGGGTTTCACCAATTTTGGTACAACTGGGATGTGAAAATGGAAAATTACATTTTTTTACACAAACATGCAGTTCTGGCTCAAAATTTTTCATTTTCACAAGGAATGAAGGAGACAAAGCACCCCAAAATCTGTGCCCCAATTTCTCCCGAGTACGGCAATGCCTCACATGTGACCAAAAAATACCAGTTGGGTGCATGGCAGGACTCAGAAGGGAAGGAGTGATTTTTGGATTTTGCAGCAAAGATTTTGGTGGAATGAATGGTGGGTGCTATGTTGCATTAGCAAGACTCCCAAAGCACCAATACAGTGGAACCCCCCCACAAGTCACCCCATTTTGCAAAGTACACCCCTCAGGGAATTCATCTAGGGGTATAGTGTACATTTCAAACCCCCAGGGGTTTCACCAATTTTGGTACAACTGGGATGTGAAAATGGAAAATTACATTTTTTTACACAAACATGCAGTTCTGGCTCAAAATTTTTCATTTTCACAAGGAATGAAGGAGACAAAGCACCCCAAAATCTGTGCCCCAATTTCTCCCGAGTATGGCAATGCCTCACATGTGACCAAAAAATACCAGTTGGGTGCATGGCAGGACTCAGAAGGGAAGGAGTGATTTTTGGATTTTGCAGCAAAGATTTTGGTGGAATGAATGGTGGGTGCTATGTTGCATTAGCAAGACTCCCAAAGCACCAATACAGTGGAACCCCCCCACAAGTGACCCCATTTTGCAAACTACACCCCTCAGGGAATTCATCTAGGGGTATAGTGTACATTTCAAACCCCCAGGGGTTTCATCAATTTTGGTACAACTGGGCAGTGAAAATGAAAAAAATACATTTTTTTACACAAAAATGTACTTCTGGCTCAAAATTTTTCATTTTCACAAGGAATGAAGGAGACAAAGCACCCCAAAATCTGTGCCCCCATTTCTCCAGAGTACGGCAATGCCTCACGTGTGACCAAAAAATACCAGTTGGGTGCATGGCAGGACTCAGAAGGGAAGGAGTGATTTTTGGATTTTGCAGCACAGATTTTGGTGGAATGAATGGTGGGTGCTATGTTGCATTACCAATACAGTGGAACCCCCCCACAAGTGACCCCATTTTGCAAACTACACCCCTCAGGGAATTCATCTAGGGGTATAGTGTACATTTCAAACCCCCAGGGGTTTCATCAATTTTGGTACAACTGGGCAGTGAAAATGAAAAAAATACATTTTTTTACACAAAAATGTACTTCTGGCTCAAAATTTTTCATTTTCACAAGGAATGAAGGAGACAAAGCACCCCAAAATCTGTGCCCCCATTTCTCCAGAGTACGGCAATGCCTCACATGTGACCAAAAAATACCAGTTGGGTGCATGGCAGGACTCAGAAGGGAAGGAGTGATTTTTGGATTTTGCAGCACAGATTTTGGTGGAATGAATGGTGGGTGCTATGTTGCATTACCAATACAGTGGAACCCCCCCACAAGTGACCCCATTTTGCAAACTACACCCCTCAGGGAATTCATCTAGGGGTATAGTGTACATTTCAAACCCCCAGGGGTTTCATCAATTTTGGTACAACTGGGCAGTGAAAATGAAAAAAATACATTTTTTTTACACAAAAATGTACTTCTGGCTCAAAATTTTTCATTTTCACAAGGAATGAAGGAGACAAAGCACCCCAAAATCTGTGGCACCATTTCTCCAGAGTACGGCAATGCCTCACATGTGACCAAAAAATACCAGTTGGGTGCATGGCAGGACTCAGAAGGGAAGGAGTGATTTTTGGTTTTTGCAGCTCAGATTCTGGTGGAATGAATGGTGGGTGCTATGTGGCATTAGCAAGACCCCCGAAGCACGGTGAAATGATGAACCTAATAATCCATAGATGTGTGGTATATTTTGAAACACTCCTTTATACATAGGCCGGGTTTGTCGGGGCAAGTTTCACAGTGGAAAATAGTTTCCTTTCTTATTCCCTTTTTATAGCAAACTTTGCACCTTTTTTGTGTCCTGCCCTTTCTTGCAGTGGAGGGGATTTCGTTGGGAAAATGCTGCCCTGGTACAATACGGGGGCCAGTACTAGAAGTACTGGGGCCCTCTGCCTGCTGATTCCCAAATGTTAGGCTCTTTATGACTTCCTCTTGAAAGTGCATAAATGTCCCCCTCTGGCCGGTAGAACGGAATAGCACGTAAGCGTTATACAGTGCCATCTGGATGATATACACGGCCAGCTTCTTGTACCAGATATTTGTTTTCCGCAGGGCACTGTACGGCTTCAGTACCTGATCTGAAAGATCCACTCCGCCCATGTACTTATTGTAATCTAGGATACAATTTGGTTTTGAGGTGTGGGTACTGGTACCTCGTACAGGGATGGAGGTGGTACTGTCTCCATGAATTGTTGTCAGTATAAGGACATCCCTCTTGTCCTTATATTTGACCAACAACAAATTTTCGGTGCATATTCCCCTGCTTTCACCCCTTCTCATTACTTGGGCAATGTGCGTTTTGGGGAGGCCTCTTTGGTTCTTGCGCACAGTACCGCAAGCTGCTGTACCTCTTGAACCAAGGGCCTTAAACAGGGGGATGCTGGTGTAAAAGTTATCCACATAGAGGTGATAACCCTTATCCAGGAAGGGGTGCATTAAATCCCAGACAATTTTTCCACTAACACCTACGAGGGAGGGGGGGCATTCTGGTGGTTCAATTCTTGAATCCTTCCCTTCATATACCCTAAACTTGTGGGTGTACCCTGTGGTGCTTTCACACAGCTTATACATTTTTATGCCATACCTTGCCCTCTTACTGGGAAGGTACTGGCGGAATTTAACCCTTCCTTTAAAATGTATAAGGGACTCGTCGATACTAATACATTTATCAGGGATGTATAGCTCTGCAAATTTGGCACTGAAATGATCAATGACCGGCCTGACTTTGAATAGCCTGTCAAAGGTGGGATCATCTCTGGGTGGGCACTGTGCATTATCGGTGTAATGTATAAATTTATGGATTGCCTCAAAACGAGCCCGGGGCATGGCCATACGGTGAAATGGGGTGCTGTACAGAACATCTGTACTCCAATATTGCCTAATTTGTGGCTTTTTTACTATGCCCATATGTAACACCAGACCCCAAAACGTCATCATCTCTACTGCATCTACAGGGGTCCACCTAGCAAATGATGACGTGGGGTTTTGAGCAATAAACTGCTGGGCATATAAATTAGTTTGGTCCACCATTAAATTTATAAAATCATCAGAGAAAAATAATTTAAAAATGTCAATTTCTCTGAGACCTGTTGAATCAAATTGGATTCCTGGGATGGCCAAAAACTCAGGAACCTGGGGCTCAAAATTGTCTGGTGGTGGGGTCCATACGAGATCAATTATTGGGGGGGGGGTCTCAGCTGCTCTACGGGGGCGTCTTTGAGGGGGTCCCTCATCATCAGAGGAGGAAGAGGAGCTTAAGACAAATCCTTCAAATTCCCCGCTTGCCTCACTGGCTGTGTCAGAGTCAGAGGCAAGCATGGCATATGCCTCCTCCACCGAATACATTCTCCTGGATGACTGGGACGACATTTGGGATGACATTTGGGATGCCATTTATATTTTTGTGTTACTGGTAGTGAAATGTTTCAACACGTGTATAGTGTAGGGGGGGGGTACAAACTTTATTTCAACCCGGGGGGTATGTAGTGTGTAGTGTGTATGTATGTAGTGCAGAAAAAAAAAAATACAAAAATAAAAAAATTGAAGGGTTAAAAAAAAAAAAAATGGAAGGGGTTAAAAAAAAATGGAAGGGGTTAAAAAAAAAAAAGGTCCTGCGCCAAAAATTGAGCACAGATGTTGGTCAGTAACGTCCGTCACTGAACAGCGCTCAAAGGCAACAGGAATTTGATCCAAAAAAAAATAAAAAATAGATCAACCCTGTGCCGAAAAAGCTGATCAGTGATGTACGTCACTGATCAGCGCACAGTGGCCACAGGACACACACAAAATCACAGTGTGTGTAAAAAAAAAAATGTAAAAAAGACCCCACAGCACTCACAAAAAATAAAAAAAGGTGATCAGTGATGCGACACTGATTACCAGTGAGGGGCAGCAGGTGCACAACCTTTGGTGGTACTGACAGGTATATATAAAAAAAAAAACCTCTGCACCCCTAAAAAGTTGCTGATCACCTCAGATATAGTGATCAGCACAAAAGGCGGGGGCAGCAGACACAAAATTTAGCACTCTCTATCACTCTCTGTCACTATCTCTCTCTATCTCTCTATCTCTCACTATCTATCACTCTATGACACTGCAGCAGCAGCACTGACAGGTATATCTATATATAAAAAAAAACCTGCGCCCCCAAAAAGTTGCTGATCAGTTAATTTATACTGATCAGCACAAAAGGGGGGGCAGCAGTCAGTTATATAAAAAATATATAGCATAATCTGTCACTATCTCTCTATCTCTCTCTCTCTATCTCTCTCTATCTCTCTCTATCTATCTATAGCTCTATCACACTGCAGCAGCACAAAATATAGCACTAGGCCTCTCTATCTCTCTCTATCTCTCTCTATCTCTTTCAGTTATATAAAAAATATATAGCACAATCTGTCACTATCTCTCTCTCTATCTCTCTCTCTCTATCTCTCTCTATCTCTCTCTATCTCTCTATCTATAGCTCTATCACACTGCAGCAGCACAAAATATAGCACTAGGCCTCTCTATCTCTCTCTATCTCTCTCTATCTCTCTCTCTCTAACTCTCTCTCTATCTAATAAATCGCAGCAGCACAAGATGTCACAGGATGTCACAAGCATAAGCAATATCAATGATCAGGTAAGTATTTTGGATGGGTTCTGGTCAGTATAGGCGGCAGCTGGGCACGGTGACCGCACTGCACGCTATTCCAGACCGGAATGGCGTCTGCAGTGCAGTCACCGTTAGTTTAAACCCCCCTCCATGGCTGTGATTGGTCCGTCGGTCCGACGAACCAATCACGGCCTTTGAGGGCGGGCGGGGTGAGGTGGGGTGACACCAGTGTCACCCTTACACCCCGCGGTGATTGGTGCTGTACTTTACAGCACCAATCACCTCCGATCCCGTGTCACCGGCGAACGTTATTCGCCGGTGACACAGAAAACGCTGTGAATGGCTGTTCACAATGAACAGCCAATCACAGCGCATCGCCGCCCCCCCTGGGCATGCACGGACATGTCTGCTGTCAGGGACAGCAGACATCGTCCCTCTGTCACTGCGTCTCTAGACGCAGTGACAGTTTTAAGCCATGACGTATATATACGTCAACGGTCGGGAAGTACTTCCCGGCCATGACGTATATATACGTCAAATGTCGTGAAGGGGTTAAAAGATCCACAGGTGGAGCTAATGTGATTATGTGAGGAGACCTGCAAAACATGCACAGTGTGAGGTCCTGAGGACCGAGTCTGAGAACCTGTGCTCTAAACCTTCCACAGCCTGAATCCTTCCCACAGCCTAACCGATCCCTCCCACACACTAACTCACCAGGCACCTTAACCTCCCCAGCCTGACTTCCTTTCACAGTCTAATCAAGCCCTCACACATCCTAACTCACCACACAGGAACTAAACCACCCACAGCATGACAGTCTAAACAAGTCCTTAATTATAATATGTGTGTATATATATATATATATATATATATATAAATATAAATAAAGAGGGGTGTATCACCTCCAATAAACCCCTCCTGTTAGTGAAGGACAGCAAAATAGAACACAGCAACAGTATTATTGGAGTATTATTGGAGTGCGCCAGATCATTCATCAACACTCAACACTAGCAATGATAAACACAATTCATATATCATTCTTCATGTGTCTAGCGCAGGCGTATATCCACAATGAGATGCACAGTCCGTTGCACAGAATGGTCATTTATTAAAAGAGAATCTGGCGCATTTCGTCAGATCGACTTCATCAGGGGTAAAATGCTTTTATAATGATTTAGTTTTCAAAAAAGTCTAGCAGAAAAATCAGACTTATGCTAAATCAGCGAATAAACCCAATCTGCATCTATACTGCATCGATAGTACACAATGATAATAAATCCTCTCTGTGATGAGAAGAATTCTTCAAAAGAGACCACAATATAGTGTAAAGCAGCCTTCTCACCCACAGCCAAAGAGACTTAAGGTAAGATGCATTCTCCTCCATCTCAATGGAGGGAGAGACATGGATCATATAAAACGAAAAGCATTAAAAATAGGGAGAAATTTCATACAGTATACATAAACGGACTGCTCCCGGTTACTCAAAATACATGAAGAACACATACAACATCATTCCAAAATCACAGCAGACTGTCTGACAGTCTGCTGCCTTTTGGGAATGATGTTGGTTGCCATGATTAAGATCCCATTACCGGACCGAAATGATGGTTAATGCTGTGTTCTCATTGCCGCCCCTGCAAAATCCCAGGTTGTTTTTTTACCGGATTTTTGGCTGGGCACAGAGCTTCTCAGCTAAACAGACCCCCTTCATACTGCACCTCAGACCCGGGAATTTCCTGTGTCTGACCCTTTCACACTGCTTTCCATGGTCTGCCTTCCAACAAGTGTATGGAATTTGATTGGGTATTGGGAAATTTGTACAAATTGCTGTGATTGGCTGTTTAAAAACCAGCTTTTATTGGCTGGCTGTCACATATCACATGATTACATCCCCCAATGAGCTTGTTTTTTGGCATCATGTGTGAAAAACCTGGGTCTAGCCTGTTCACACTACCATACACCCGTGTATTACCCAGGAAAAACCCTGCAAAAAACCCGTGTGTAATTCCCAGGGCATAACACCCAGGAATTTCACAAAGACCCTTTCACACTGAGACAGGACACGGGAAATTACTGCTTGCCCTGGCAAAAACCCGGGTTTTTGCGGCAGTGAGAACAGGGTATAAGCTATGCCTATCTGAATAAAAGGGATTTGATATTTGAAGGATTGGTGAGTGTCCTCTTTACAAAATTAAAATAAATTTAAATAAATTTAAGCGGTGAAAACAATACCAAACTTTGTAATTTTTAAAACTGCACTAGAAACAGTTTAAAAGGCAAATATGAAAATTTTCAAGTAAAAAGAATTAAGATTAAAGTATATTTGAACCATGTTTATAATGTTGAGGTGTAATCACTCCTTCGGCTGTTAACCAACCAGCCCCGCTCTAGCCACATTTTCAAGATTAACTTACTGAGTTTCAAAGCCATACATGACCAAGACCAAAAGGTACAGTACATGAAGCAGCTTCTGATTCCAGGGATGAAAAAAAGCAGGGAAGGGCAAATCCCACAAAAAAAAAAAAAGTAAAATCAACTTAAAAAGCGAGTGTTCAACCTTTCTTCCAACATAGTAGAAAATGAGCTAAAACTATTGGAAAAAGGGTTGAGCTCTGCACAGTCTCTCTATTAGTTAAAATCCTAATACAATTATTCAAATATTTAAAGAATTTTAAGTAAAGAATATATTTTTCCCTGAAAAATGTAAATAAAATAAATATCAAGGAAAGTCCTATAATATTGAATAGTTAGGATGATGAAATACTGGAAATGTAGGAATCTCTTGACACTAGTAAATCTCAGAAGGAAAAGCTATTTCATATAAAAAGAACAGCGAGTGCTGTAGGTAAAACATGCAAAGTAAAATATCCAACTTCTATCCCCTTACAGAGTGGTAAATTTACTAAGATGAAAGATCTATTGAAGATGCCTATTGCAACCAATTAGATTATACTACTTAATTAACACCTCCTAGAAGATAATAGATATCATCTTTAATAAAATGCCTATCTTATATCCCTTTTAGACATGCTACCTGGGATTTTGGCCAGGTTTACCCAGGATTTTCAACCCAGGTCACTCCCAGGATTTTAGTAACAGACCCCCTTTCACACTACACCTCAAATCCGGGGTATACCCCTTTCACACATAAGCCAGGCTTTTCAAGCATTTCAGTGTTTCATCATTAAAATGGGACACGCCCCGGCAGCAAAAAAAAGCTACATCACATGTTTAAAACTGAAAAACCCGGGTAAACCCATTCAGACAAAAAACGGGTATTATACCCGGGAGTTAAATACCGGGAAAAACCCTGGTCAGTTGCAGGTGCTCAGTATCCGGGAGTGAAATCCCAGTTATACCCTTTCAGACATACACTGGTCCCGGGTTTGGGCGCGTTCATGTGAAAAACCTGGGATTTTCGCGTATATGTCTGAAAGGGGTATAAGTAAATTTACCCAAGAGAGCCTTGTATTGAAAGCATTTTTAAAGCCACTATGGGACAGTTCAGAGAGCTGTGTGAAAAAGCCAAATGAAAATTTTAAAGAAATTACAGGTTGAGTAACCCTTATCCAAAATGCTTGGGATCAGAAGAATTTTGGAGAACGGATTATTCCGTATTTCAGAATATTTTTATATTACAATGTTTTATCCTTAGGTATCTAGCATTTATGTTGTACAAACACAAGAAATACACACAAATATATTTTATTTGTGCATAAAGCAAGGTTTCAAAACATGCATCAAAGTTTTTGTACTGTCTCAGATACTGAATGTGAATGCCAAGCAATCATTTCCTTGCACATATATAATGCCAGTTACATGTTATTTCCCCAGTAGTGCCAGTTATGTTATTTCCCCAGTAGTGCCAGTGACAGATGTACCCAGTAGGTTTTTAGCAAGAAATAGTTTTTTCTTGCTTCACTTTCTGGAATGTATGGTTTCCGCAAAAATAATTTGGAGAACGGATATTTGGATAAGGGATACTCCACCTGTATCAGCAAATGTAAACATGTTTTTTGCAAAAATATGTAACGTCTTTAAAATCTTGAAGGGTATTATAGTGGGTAGTAATAGTATGAGTAGTATGTGGTTTGGCCCCTTGGACAGTACCGAGTCCAGGGGGCCAAACCACACACACTGCACTCATTTATTGAATACTTACCCCTCCACATTATTGGTAGTAATGCTATACAGTATATAGAAAATCAGAGAAAATGGAGTTGTGACATCCTGGAGATCTATGCAAGCACATTAGAGTTTGAGGGGTAGATTGATTAAGCTCGGTGAAGTGATAAAGTGTCTGGTTTTTTATCACCAGCCAATCAGCTCCTACTTTCATTTTTCAAACCAAGCCTGTAACTTCAAAGTTATGAGCTGATTGGCCGGTGATAAAAATCAGACACTTTATCACTTCACCGAACTTAATAAATCTGCCCCTATCCTCTATTGCTCAGACTCTACATCACCCTCAGCAGAGAGGAGGAGATCCTGATGGAGGAGGCTGCATATGGGACTTCTCCTCTGCAGTCATTTAATAATTGTCCGCCCTGCGAAATTTCAGGGCTGTGATCTGGTCTGAATAACCCCCTAAGGGTCAGATGCACTAAGCTTTAAAAGTGATAAAATGGAGAGTGATAACCAACCAATCAGCTCCTGCCTGACATATTTCAAACACAGTCTGTGATATGGCAGGTAGGAGTTGATTGGCTGGCTGTTTATCTCTCCATTTGATCACTTTTCAAGCTTAGTACATCTGGCCCTAAGTTAGACACTTAAGTAGGAAACATTGCCCATAGCAACCATATTCTAGCTATTACCTTCTAGAGGGTGCTAGATACTAAGTAAGTAGATTGCTGTATACAGTATAAGTAGAGTGATTTGTTGCAACATCTCTACTCACAGTTTAGTATGTTTAACCCATTGTCTAGTGTCCTCGCTACAATGCAAGAAATCAGATATCAGATGTGAGTTACAAAATGTAACACTCCTCAATCTGTCAGTTACTACTGCAGGAAGAATATATAATTAAATGTATGAATGACCCAAGATGCCTTTAGGCAGCAATGATACTGGTGACTGAGTGAATCAATGTATGTGGTCGTGACTTGCACCTTGATGATAGATATTTACTCTCCAACCTGAATCATACACAGTTTTATAGATTAGCCACTTAACTTTAATATCAGGATGACATGTGTACTAGGTTTGTTAGAGCAAGCACAATTCCTCAGCTAACACTTCCTAATGCATACAGCAGACACACATACATACATACATACATACATACATACATACATATATATATATATATATATATATATATATTTATAGAGAGAGAGAGAATATATTTATTCATTATACACACACGTTTAACAGATGTTATTTTGCAATGTGCATCAAACACTTACAATGCTATACAATCTTGGAGTCTTTTAGTTATACAACATTTTTATTGCCAGGCAACATCAACTTTGTGTCTTAATCCTACCTGTATGCAATTGTACCATGAGTGACTCAAAAAATCACTGTACCCTGGGGAATCACGTTGGAACATTGAAGCCTAGGCTGCAGGAATAAGATCTATTACAACATTAATTTAATAAAGTGACAGACTATATTGATTTTATAAGATCTATTTAGTTTGTGTTTAACCATTCACAGTTTCTTCAGCTTTACATTATGCTTATATTCACACGCTTATGGAGGACATAGTATTTAAAATGTTGTATTTTCAATGTATAAGGCTTGTTTCAAATATTTTCAAGCTCAAAGCATATGTACATGTTAAGTATCACATATGGTTCATCCACTACACATCTTATCAACCTTTAACCCTTTGAGTGACAACATCTCTGTGAGAGATTTGCAAAATGTCGGCTAAAAATGCCAGCGTCGCTCAAATTTGTTATATAATTTAAAATAAAAAATGTGTAAAAAGATTATTTTTCCTATATAAAAAAGGTAAACATTACAGGTCATTATGATGAATAAAAATGTTTTGACAAATTCACTTGGCACTCAAAGGGTTAAGTGACCTAAAACAATCTTGTTTCTCATTGCATTTTGCTACATTATGTAATAAGGAGGCACTCTAATAGAAAATGTGTCCCTTTTTGGGAAAGGAAGAGATCAAATTGATGTCTTACATGGATACGTACTGTAAGTACATGAGAAACACTTGTTAATAATTTGATTGCGGTTTTAAACTACAGAATTATCATTTTTACACACCCGCAAAAAACAAGGCTATTACCCATTTAACCCTGGTCCAACTACCCAGGAATCCAACTCAGGTAGTGACCTAAAGCGGACGCAGGTTAAGTATGAATGGGAATGCACATACATACATACATAATTTGTTGTCATGTGTATTCTAAAAAAAAATTGTTCCTGTAACTAATTGTAATTGCTTCCTTTAATTTATACAATACTTTTAAAATGAAGCAATTATTTTCATTATTTCAGTTATTCTCTTATGACACATACCTGTATGTGTTTTTTATTGTGCAGCTATCACTTTAATGACCATGGCACCCACAGTCTAGGGGTACCATGAATTCTCTTCACCATTGGTCAGTATATCTTGACAAAGAGGATGTGCAATATGTTCAGACTTCCACTCTCCTAGGGACAGTGGTGCAAGTAGAAAAAATTACTTAGTGGTACTGTGCTGCGCGCCTTCGACGTGCGGCGAAAATGGGCATGGTTAGGGCGTGGTCATATGACACAAGGGGGAGTGTCTACATGACAAAACTTTAGAATACGACGACAATTCTGTTTGGGCTTGTGCATTGCATCCTGCACACAAAATGTAGGAGCCAGATAAACCACAAACAGGGATATTGCGCGCCGAAGGCGCTCGGACAAAATTTACACATTAATGCCCGTTATGTGTCACACAACCAATACATATTACCCATGCCATAATGCCCGTTACACATTATGCCACACACCATAATGCCCATTGCGCCACTGCCGCACAACTGATGCCCATTACTAATATGCCCCCACAGTGCCAGATGTGCCCCCAGTGCCACACATATATGCCCCCATAGTGCTAGGTATGCTCCCAGTGCCAGACACATACCCGCGGTGCCAGATATGTCCCCATAGACTTAGACACATATTCCCCCACAGTCCAGATATGTCCCCACAGTGCCACACATATATGCCCCCACAGTGCTAGGTATGCCCCCAGTGCCAGTGGCGGATTCAGGGGGGGGGCACCCGGGCACGTGCCCCCCCTGTCATTCATTTTGTAGATGAGGACCAGAGCTTTCCAACAAGCCCAGCCCCATGTCTCTAGCCCCCCGGGAACCGGAGATATCGCCTGGCAAAGCTGTAACATTTTTTCCCCATAGGATAATATGGGACCCGTCAATTCCGACCCCCACCCGGTTGCGACGGCTGCCAGTTCCCCCCCTGGCATCACAGGAGCTTGTGGTTGATGTCATTTAATTCCAAATCGCTGGGCCTTCAATATGATACCAGGATTGTCCATATCGGTCAATCGGTTCCAGAGATATAGCGTGTAAATCGATTTTTTTATTTTTTAAATGTAATTTCATGGCTGTTCATGTTCTTTGAGGGCAGATTACTCTGGAATTAAACGTTCCAGTTTCACTGGACCAAAATCATTCAAAGCCCACTCAAAAGTTCTTCAATATGATACTTGTCTCATGTAAATGGGTCAGTTAGTTCCGAAGATATAGCCGGTTAAATGAGATAACTGGTTAAAGGGGGGGAGGGGTGGTTTTCTCTCCCCCTCACACCAGAAAATGCAGGGACTAGGCTGGTGTAAAAGGGGCCAACCTGGAAATGCATTTTCTGGTGTGAAATGGGTAATATTTCAAATAGCCAGGACCTGCAGTGCTCTGAATACAGCAAGGCTCTGCCACTGTCAGTGGCTATCACTTCTGCCTGGCGGCGGCTGTCCCCCATTTACCACGAGCATGTATTCCCCATTGGCAATGAGCATGTAATCCCACATGGCAACGAGCATGGAACCTCTGGCAATGAGCATGGAACCCTTGGCAATGAGTATGTAGATAAGCAGCACTTACTGTATGTAGCATCATTTTTAATAGGCATTATGGTGTTTGGCATAATACATAACGGACATCATGCCGTGTAACTTAACGTGCAATGGGCATTATGGTGTAAATGTTTAATGCGCGCCTTTGGTGGACAATGTCCCTGTTTATAAAGCGTATTGTGAATTTTGTCTTAATCTGTGTGGCATTATGTGAATTCTGGCTCAATCCGTGTGGCATTATGTGAATTTTGTCTCAATCCGTGTAGCATTATGTGAATTTTGGCTCAATATGTGTGGCATTATGTGAATTTTGGCTCAATCCGTGTGGCATTATGTGAATTTTGGCTCAATCCATATGGCATTTTATGAATTTGGCTCAATCCATGTGGCATCTTATGAATTTGGCTCAATCCGTGTGGCATTATGTGAATTTTGACACAATCCATGTGGCATTATGTGAATTTTGGCTCAATCCATTTGGCATTATGTGAATTTTGGCTCAATCCATATGGCATCTTATGAATTTGGCTCAATCCGTGTGGCATCTTATGAATTTGGCTCAATCCGTGTGGCATTATGTGAATTTTGACACAATCCAAGTGGCATTGTTTGAATTTTGGCTCATTCCATTTGGCATCATGTGTAAGGGGCAAGTATAATGGGGTCTAGTATTTTGTAGCATAATGTGTAGATGTTGTATACGGTGTTGTACACTACACTCAAGGACATGCCCCCTGTTGAGTGGCCACACCCCCTTTTCCAGAGCGCGCCTTCGGCGCGCACAACTACATCCTTCACTTTTGTTGCCATGGTGGGCCTATTTTTAATCCCATTACCACCCTCTCTCTGCCGCTCTCTTAGCATGTACACTGGCACCACTAACACTGGCCCTCCCCCACCTAAACCCTCTTTTATCATGGTGCCCCCCCTGTCATTTTATCCTGGATCCGCCCCTGCCCAGTGCCACACATATATGCCCCCAAAGTGCCAGATATGCACCCTCAGTGCCACACATATATGCCCCCACAGTGCTAGGTATGCCCCCAGTGCCACACATACTGTATATGCCCCCACAGTGCCACACATATGCCCCCACAGTGCTAGGTATGCCCCCAGTGCCAGATATGCCCCCAAAGTGCCACATATACTGTATATGCCCCCAAAGTGCCACATATATATGCCAGATATGCCACCACAGTGCCACACATATGGCCCCACAGTGCTAGGTATGCTCCCAGTGCCAGATATGCTCCCAGTGCCTGATATGCCCCCACAGTGCCACACATAAATGCCCCCACAGTGCCAGAATAAGCCTCAGGCTATCTCCTGGTATCGTCTTGGTTGTCTGCGGCCTCCAGTCCCCCGCTGCTTCTGCTTCCCAGGGGAGGGGAGGGGAGAGGAGGGCATGGCATGTCTCTCCTTCCCCTTCACTGTGTCCCTGACTGGGCCGTCAGCCAATCATACCTCGTAGGCTGGCTCCTGATTGGCTGCCAGCCCGCAAGCTCTTATTGGTTGACAGCCCAGTCACAGTGACACAGGGAGGGGAAGGAGAGACGCGCGATGCACTCCCCTCCAAAGGGAATCAGTTGTGGTAGGGGCGGCGGACCTGGGAGAGGCCACGCCACCCGCCACTCACATACGCACGCGTGCGCAGTGAAAGCTTGAGGGGGGATTTGTTATGGCGGTATGGGGTACCGGCAGGGCCGGATTATAATGGGGGCACAAGGGGTCAGTGCCCCTGGGCCCCCCTCTAGCTAGGGGCCCCCTGTGGTTGGTATGTTGTTGTTTTTTTAGCTAAAGGTTTTGTGCATGGGAGTGGGGTAGTGCTGCAGCTTCACCTATCTGCCAATGTGACAATGTTTAATGGTGCTGAGCATCGGGAGCCAAGGCACACTGATTGCACAAGAGTGCAGTGCATTAAGTCCCATGACACTTTTAACCAGAGGGCAGAGGCTGAGATGTTTGTGCTGAGCTCTGATTGGTGGAGCTCATTACATGCTTCTCAGGCCTATGGAGAACAGCAGCAGCCTAGTCATGGGAGGGTTTTTAATCAGAGGCAGCACTGGGACTGTGAGGTCGCCTACAGAGTAAGGTGCAGAGGGACAAACACAGGCTTTTCATGTGGTATGTATTTATGTGTGTGTGTGTGTGTGTGTGTGTGTGTATATATATATATATATATATATATATATATATTTATATTTATTATCTACATATATATCCCCTGCAGTTACCCATTGACCAAGTTTATACTGCCTTTACCCTGTGTTTTGACAGTGTAATATTCTCTCATGCAGTTTGCGGCCAGTAATGACAAGTGCAAGGGGGCCCACCTGTCTAAGGTGCCCTGGGCCCCCCAAAGGCTTAATCTGGCACTGGTTACCGGCACCATATATTTTAGCGGTATGCCGTACCGCCCCATACCAAAATACTTACACCCCTGCCTAGGGAGAGTAAGTTTGAACAAACTGCAGCATCCTCTTCAGAAAGATTCTCTTAGGGCCAGATGCTGGACTTACTGGATTAAGGGGGAATATCATAAGTCAAGGGTATTCAACATGTGGACCCCTGCATGCTCTGCCACAGTTTTGCTATTAGAACATGCTAATACTGTGGGTGTGCATTCTGGAATCTGTAGTCCCACAGAAGCTGGATGGACACATGTTGAATACCTCTGCTAATTTCTAATCCCTGACTAGATAGACCTATATTTCATCATGTTTTGGCTAATTGGAAACTCTGTGCTTTTTTAAACCACTGCTTGCTATTGACAGCACTGAAAAAACCTCTCCAATACATTAATTTTACATATACCAATACATCATTTATTTTCATGTCTGTCAACTTTGGGCTATTGTACTTGGTGAAACTGTATTTAATTCAGATTTATTTGAATGTATAGCTCTACGGAATATGTTTCTGCTATCTAAGTGAAATGAAAGTGATAACAAGAGGCAAAAACCATGAGAAGCAATTGAAAATGTAAGTCAATCACATGCACCATTTACATCATGGTCATTTATGATAGGCAGAACAGAGAATGACCCACAGTCATGTAGGCTGGCAGAAAAGTAATGAATTGCGCTAGTGCATTCTTGCCTACTTTTGAATCTTTCAACCAAAGTTTAAAGGGCTAAGGGGGGTATGCAATCTGCTGCCGCTATTCCCAACGTGGGAAATAGCGGCGGCTCCCTATTCAATGCTGTCATTAACGACAGCATTGATGCAGGAACACAGCAGAACGGGCCTGACTTCAGAAGCTGTTGGGCCCGTTCTGCCAATAACGGCCGTGGATTGTCATTATCCGGGCAGCATATCGACAATCCACGGCCACGTCCCCTTTGCACCCATCAGCAGGCGGGACATTGAATCCCGTCTATCGTTATGCATTTGATCTGACTACAGACGGGCCTGGATCACGGCTGTCGGCGGGTAACGACAGCCGTGATCCCACATTGCATACCCCCCCATAGGGCGGTATTCAATCTGTGCCATTATTTCTTAACAGTGGAAATATCAGAACTCACCTATTCAATGCTCTTGTTAACGACAGGAAAAAGTCTGATCTGTTGTGTCTGAAACTGTAGTGGATTGTCGAATTCATTGCAGTTTTTCGACAATTCGCTGCCGTTTTCATCCAGATCCTAGGACACAGAATTCCAGCTATCGAGTTTCAGTCAGAAGAAACGAGAACAGTTTGGGATTCAGACTTTCGGGATGTTCCAAAAGGCAGAATCCCAGATTGATTAGCCCCCCTAAGCATGGGAAAGCAAGAGTTTGTGATCAGTTGTCATAATTGTGCTAACAGTGCTGGATATAAAGGACATACAGATGCTGAACCTTATGTCTGTTGCTATTATAGTCCCTTTAGTACTCTCAGTACACTTTCCTATACCACAGTGATGTCTGTTCTATGACACCTACAGCTGGAAAATTTGTTTCTCTAATCGATTAAGCACATCTTCAATTTCTGTGACTTTTGTGTTTCTCTAAATTTTTAAGTAGCCGTTAATTGTTTAATAACTGTAAGCACTTGATTGCCAATACCTTTGATCTTGATAAGGTTGCATTTGGGTAACATAGGGACCCACTTCTCATTGCACTTTTAATGCGCTGTTAAACCAGGATAGATAGATATACCACAATCATTTTTGAGCTCATCAGTAACCCTCAGGGCTGATTCTTTGCCATTACACTTCTTGCTTTATATACAGTATAGTATGAGTCACATTCTTTTACTTACATTTCAATGCTTTTTGCCCTTTCTTGAGTTTCTTACTCTATGTTATGCAGTATTTTATGCAGTACACTTGGCATTCAACTCCCAGGAACCCCTAAACTAGGCAGTCAAATTTAAGTGTAAAGGGTACTTGTGTAGTTTCACGGCGCCAGCATGGCACCGTGCTACTTCCGGGTGTACGCTCGCCACGAAATATGTCCAAAAAAGTAACTTAACTCCATGCCAACATGGATAGTTCATACCTCCACTATCCATGTTGGCATGGAATAGATTTTAAATAGCGTGGCGAGCCCGCAGCGTGGGCGAGCGAAGCGAGCCCCACAAGGCGCCGTGAAACTACACAAGTACCGTGTAAAGTTTTGTAGCATTGCTGTAGTGATTTCTATATACTCTACTTAAGGCCCCCATACACTGGGTCTGACTTGGCCTTAGGACAAATCGGAGCAGTTTGCCCGGAAGCTCCCCGGGAGGCTGCTTGCAATTTGGCACTTGATGTGCCAAATTATACATGCGATAAATCGCATGCAATTTACTGCATGTATATCTCTGGGGAGCTGGCAGGGGACGAGTAGCGGGGTCCCTGCGGTATGTGGCAGCGGTATGTGGCAGCAGCAGGGTTTCAGCCAATCAGCGCTTTCAAATTCAGCAGTGCTTCCCGCGCCGCCGCCCGGCGCTTTACTTATTCTATTATGGTAAAATGGATAGAGCCATACTTATTGTTATAAACACTGGATGATAGCGCTTAGGATTAGCAGAGCAGTGTGTCATACAGCTCACCAGCTGGTGAGTGAATATGGTTACCAAGCTCTCTAGAGCTAAGTGGGAGAGATGCGTCTCTAACTGTGGCACTCTAACAGTGACAGGATGGAGAAGTGTATGCTCAGTAGTAGCCTTGTAGGTCATCCTGGAATGGGGATCGAATGCTCTTTAGAGAGAAATCAACAATGGAGATTGAGCATTACAGCAAAGACTCTGCCAGATCCATTGTAACACCACTGCTGGTTGCATATACACATTTGTGGTACATTACACTTTACACAACCTGCATTAACCCCATATATTCCTGCCTGAACTTGGACATACCGTACTGTAACATATTGTAGCCCTGCATTGTGTCGCTGCTGAGTACCAATAATCCCTGTATTACCCCGCGCCTGTTTCCTTCCAGTTAATAAATCACTCTGGGCCAGATTGTCTAAGCTTCAAAAGTGATAAAATAGAGAGTGATAAACAGCCAGCCAATCAGCTCATGTCTGACATTTTTCAAACACAGTCTGTAGCATGGCAGGTAGGAGCTGATTGGCTGGCTGTTTATCACTCTTGAAACCTAGAGAATCTGGCCATCAATCTTTTGAAGGTATCATTGGACTAAATCATCACACACCACTAACCCCTATTAATATCATGTGTGCTACTAATATGTACAGTAATGTGATTAGCACCCAAACAAGAAAGCCAAGTGCTGTCATCAGCCATTTTAGTCTACTGTCACAGCAACTGTCGTCACCAGACGTGTTAAGATCAGGGCCGGTGCAAGGTCTTATGGCACCCTAGGCAAAACGTCTGCCTTCTGCTGCCTAATGGAAGCTCCGGTTCTGGTTATGATATGTTCCAGTTATAAAAAAAATAAAAAACTAATAAATATGCCCCTTGGTGTGTTTTGATATTTAATTTAAAAAATGTATACTTTTAAATGTTATGAGTAGTATATAGGTTTCTTTGGGTATTCTATTTTCAGAGTCTGTTGGTATAAATCTTAGGTAATTGTATAAATATATTTTAAGAAACCTTTTTAAATAAAGTAAGTTAATTCCATAAGTGGTGACTGAAATGATCCACTCTAAATCACTTTTATAATGTTCATAGATGTTGCTGACATTAGTGAGGGCGAACTGCATGCTCACGTAGCCAGAACGGGATATGCAAGGGAAAAAAATCAATTCCATACTTTTAATTTTAGAAGGCAATGAGGCCAAGCAAGCCAATAGGCGAGCACGTTCTGTCATCCCATAAAGAACATCAACCTGTTTCATACATAAAAAGCAAGAATCCTTTACATTTCCCACTAATGACAGATTTCCAAGAAAACCAATATATATGCATGGAAACTAAATGTCAAGGACTAATAATTTGCAGCGAAATGGCTAATATATATTTGGCTTTCTGCTAATAATACTGTTACAGTGGCTCAATATGATTTTTCTTTCTACAAGGAAAAAATGTAATTAACATTTTTGCAATCATTACACTGTGCTGCTGTAAGCTGATTTTTATGAGCTGCTGTTGGCTGCTTTAATATTTAAACCTCTAAACCACCATATGTCATATTAGATATTAATCAATTTAATTTTCAGATTCAAGTGCACTCTCCCTTATCTTTTGAAAGACATAGGTTTTTATATAATAATTGTATCTGGAAATAATACATACACATATATGCAGTATACAGTATATACGGTCTTCTATGTGTTGGCAAGTACAGAAACAACAGATACTCATATCTTTTATACCAAGTACACATCCATCACTGATTTTAGTTTCAGGTTTTTTTGCAACCTGAATCTTTATGTAGTATCATAGTTGCCTACCCTCCTGCATTCTGCAGGAGACTACCTATAGCAGCAATCTCCCTCTCTCCCTCATTAGTCTATCAATCTTCCTAATTTCACCTAGCCCACATTACAAGGTTACATTTTTTGGGGGAAAAAGGAATGAGAGATAGACATATTTACATTGAATCATCAGTGCCATTTTCCAGCACTTTATAAAGTATGGTACCTCTTACTAAATGCTTTGGGGCTCATCTATATTTGGATAAGTCATTTTAAAAGATTCCACTCAGATATAGCAGTAAACACCCATAATTGTAGATGCCTCTTTGACAATCTCTTTTCATAATCTCGCCATACAGATGGAGCATCTGCCATCCTTGGCCGGCGCTCGCCAGATCCCTTGCGCTGGTGAGCACCGGCGATAGAGACTGGAATGCGCGTGCGTCTCACACGCACGTGTGTCCCAGTATCACGGCAGCTGGGCAGCATCTCCCTGCCCATCTCTGCTTCAGGGAGACGCTGCCCAGTTTGGGGTGGGGGGTCGGGCGGCGAGTGGGACCAGCGGGAGAGGCGGCGGGAACCGGCGGCAGGCTCCGTTTGGCAAGGGGCGCGCGAGCATCATGTGTGCGCGCGCCCCTAAAGGGGCTGCAGATAGAATCGACAGCCCCTGCAAAGTTAAGGCCAGCTCCATCTGTATATGGAACAGACACGCCCTTTGGGTGGAGCATGACATGCCCCCTTAATGGGGCGCTTTGAAAAATTCTATTACCAACTATAATCTCCCTGAAAATCATTTTCAAAAGTAGGCAAGTATTTGTAGTATGTTTTTGCATTGTTGTTAACATGGAGATAATTTATGAACTTCTGGGACTATAAGGTTCTAACTAAATGTGTGCAGCAGACAAACCCCTGACACAGTCATCCAATATAAAGCACATAGGGGAGAAGTCTCCTGTACACAAAGCCTCTCTGGGGGAAATATAATAAGATGGGAGTTCTATTTCACATGGCATATCTATGGGGAACCAATCAGATACCAATCAGATACAAGCTATCATCCTCTAGAACAGTGATAGGCAACCTGCGAACCTCCAGCTGTTGTGAAACTACACATCCCAGCATGCATTGCTACAGTTTTAGCATTTCCTAGCATGCTGGGATGTGTAGTTTCACAACAACTGAATGTCTGCAGGTTGCCTATGCCTGTTCTAGAAGGTGCTAAATAAATAAGTAGAAAAGTGAAATAGAACTCCAGTCCAGTAAATTTCCCCCTCTGATTAGTCTGCAAATAGGCTGTTTGCCGATCATTTACACCTGGGATCAGTTAACCGCTTAACTGGTTTATATTATTTTCCACTAAACATTCAGTTTGTCTATTTTTATATTTGAATTAACAACTTTATTTAATTTTTTTTATAAATAATGACTGAAATATTGGCCCATCGATGATCAGAACATCAAGAACTTTGGGAACCAGAGGCGGAAATACCATTGATGCCGCAGGTGCCGTGCACCAGGGCTCACTGCTGCCCTGGTCACCCTCTTCCTGTTACCCACTGTTCTTCCCTGTCAACTCTGCCTCACCCCATCACCCTTTGCCATGCTGCCTACTGTGAACTTGGATTGGGGTGGAGGAGGGGCCCAAAATATATTTTTGCCCCTGGGCTCACCACCCACAAGTCCCACCACTGTCAGGAACCTACATTTTCCCAGCAGTTTCGTGGATGTACACAGAGAAGGTAAGATGGACTTCTGAAACATTCTACCAGTGGCTGAGAATGTCTGCAGCCGTGAGGCTGCCAGGTCAGCAATGATCGGCTGAACAGCAGGCACTGGGTAAGGGTATAAGGAAGCAGAGTAGCCCCCAGAGTCCCTCTGTTAGCACCAGATGCTTGAAGATTCCAGCAGCCACACAGTGGGCATTTATGACTGGTAGTATCAGATGTGACCCTAATAAAAACATAGGACTGAATTTGTGATGAGACATTGATGAACTTTTTATTGGCTTATCATTTACATGCATGGTTACTGGGCACCTGGAGAAAGAGGCCTCCTCAGTTCCAGGTAGACAGCATTTTTTTCAGAGCACTGTGCTTTTCTAGTCATAGTCACTGTCAGAATACATTCTACTCTGTTGAATAAAAGGCTCTCATGTCTAGAGTTCCCAAGGATTATATATGTTTTGTTTTCAAGCAAAAGTCACTTTGCAGTGAAGTAAAAAACAAAAACAGTTATGTAGCTTTGCAGACAATTCTCACTAAAGTGACAACTTTGGATGATTTGGGTCAGTTACATTTTATGGGAATGTATTGGAGAGGGTATTGGAATCTGCCTTGGTCCCCCATTTAATTCTAGGGGGGCGGCAATATAGGCAAATGTATCAAGCTACAAGATGCTTGGCCTTCCAATAGCCAACATTATATTTTCTGCACAGGAGCCAATATACCCTATATCATGGGTCTTCAAACTGTGGCCCTCCAGATGTTGTGAAACTACAAATCCCAGCATGCCTTGCCACAGATTTAACACTCCCTTATAGCAAAACTGTGGCAAGGCATGCTGGGATTTGTAGTTTCACAACATCTGGAGGGCCACAGTTTGAAGACCCATGAACATATCTCTGCATGAAAATACAGTATGCTGGTATAGATAAATATGCCCCCATTTAAACATCAATGTAAATACACGCAGTAGCTTTATCAGTGTATATATATAATGACAGTAATATATTAAAAACAGACATAATAAAAACCAGGACTGGTTTTTATTATGTCTGTTTTTAATATATTACTGTCATATCTATTCATGTTTGTCCAGCCCAGCACTTTGTCTTTTTTATCTTGATACAGCAACTAGATGTTTACATGCACTATGCACTTTATTTCCCCTGTTTCATTTTCAGGGGATCGTATAACCGTTTGATTTGTTTTTTGCACTGTTCTCACTTTTATCGCTGTTGTTGTTTTAGGGTTGCCTAGGCAACGCCGCCGGGCGCGCCGACGTCAGCTGAACCGGAAGGCCAACGCCGGTCACAGACGCGACGGGGCCGCGGGCGGCGAGGCTCTGGACCTGATGACCTGCACGTGTGGTAAGACACACTATATAAGTCGCACTGTTTATATTGTATATATCCTGATGACGGGGAGTGTGTTCCCCGAAACGTAGATGCACACTGTAACTTGAAATACACTGCTTTCACCTTTGCTACCAAGTCTCCAAGTGCCGCCTCATTTGTTTGCTGGTATATATTAGGACCGCGGTCCCCAGGAAGGCACGGGAGCACGATACCCCCAAGGGGGGCGGGCAGCGGGAGCCCACACGACGCTTTTATATATATATATATATATATATATATGACACATTTCTTAAAAAAAAAAAAAAAAAAAAGCCACTTCCAATTGGAACCTAGTTTTAGCTGTATACATCTGTATAAAACATCTGTATAAGCTATAAAATATTGCTTTTTCCAAGGTCTAGGTACTTGCATTTGCCAAGAAAATAATAATTTAGCAAATTACACAATAATTAAAAATCGAATACACACAGAGCCATTAACCATATCAGAATTAATATCAGAATGCAAACAGCTTAATATTTAACATCTATTTATGTGGTTTTCTGTTAGAAGACGGTGCAGTGGGATTTATTAGCAGTCTGCCTACAAGATATGTGGAAGAGCAAATTGAATTGTTGTCATCATGGGGCTCATAATGCCCCGACAGCAAATAGTATGCGTCATTCATCTACTGACAAGCACAGGAGGATGAACACGGAGTGGTATTCCCTGGTTATGTTTATGAAAGAAGACCAGAGATCAGGGAAGAAATCTAATCTTGCAGGGAGAGAGACTTTCAAATGTGTAATCAATCAGTATTATTACTTATTGCACGCAGCTGGGAACAGTAGTATAATGTACTTAGCATTTATATGTACAGAGTGGAGCCTTCATTACCTTTAACTTCTCTTATGCATCATATTATTACAACATACCTATGGTTTAATGTACTGGGTATAAACACCAGGAATATATGTGCGCCCTGGACCCTTAGTGGATCTGCTTGGGGTATTGGTTAGTTACAGAATATCAGACTATTGATTATCTGTAAATTTGCAAATACTTTTTTTTTTTTTACTTTGAGAAGTTGCTATTAATTAAGTAAACATCTACTATATCAGTTCTGTCAGGCAGTGCTTACATGTTTGGGCGTATCCATATGAATGCATACCCTGGGATCAAATTCAAAATGCGTACATCTCAGTTGTGACCGCAGGTATCACTGGAAACATCACACAAACACCATGTCTCCGGTGATGTGCACTGCAGATATCACAGGAAACATGACATAGACAGCAGTTCACATTTATTAATATGTCCCTGCAGTGGCGGATTCAGGGGGGGGGCACCCGGGCACGTGCCCCCCCTGTCATTCATTTTGTAGATGAGGACCAGAGCTTTCCAACAAGCCCAGCCCCATGTCTCTAGCCCCCCGGGAACCGGAGATATCGCCTGGCAAAGCTGTAACATTTTTTCCCCATAGGATAATATGGGACCCGTCAATTCCGACCCCCACCCGGTTGCGACGGCTGCCAGTTCCCCCCCTGGCATCACAGGAGCTTGTGGTTGATGTCATTTAATTCCAAATCGCTGGGCCTTCAATATGATACCAGGATTGTCCATATCGGTCAATCGGTTCCAGAGATATAGCGTGTAAATCGATTTTTTTATTTTTTAAATGTAATTTCATGGCTGTTCATGTTCTTTGAGGGCAGATTACTCTGGAATTAAACGTTCCAGTTTCACTGGACCAAAATCATTCAAAGCCCACTCAAAAGTTCTTCAATATGATACTTGTCTCATGTAAATGGGTCAGTTAGTTCCGAAGATATAGCCGGTTAAATGAGATAACTGGTTAAAGGGGGGGAGGGGTGGTTTTCTCTCCCCCTCACACCAGAAAATGCAGGGACTAGGCTGGTGTAAAAGGGGCCAACCTGGAAATGCATTTTCTGGTGTGAAATGGGTAATATTTCAAATAGCCAGGACCTGCAGTGCTCTGAATACAGCAAGGCTCTGCCACTGTCAGTGGCTATCACTTCTGCCTGGCGGCGGCTGTCCCCCATTTACCACGAGCATGTATTCCCCATTGGCAATGAGCATGTAATCCCACATGGCAACGAGCATGGAACCTCTGGCAATGAGCATGGAACCCTTGGCAATGAGTATGTAGATAAGCAGCACTTACTGTATGTAGCATCATTTTTAATAGGCATTATGGTGTTTGGCATAATACATAACGGACATCATGCCGTGTAACTTAACGTGCAATGGGCATTATGGTGTAAATGTTTAATGCGCGCCTTTGGTGGACAATGTCCCTGTTTATAAAGCGTATTGTGAATTTTGTCTTAATCTGTGTGGCATTATGTGAATTCTGGCTCAATCCGTGTGGCATTATGTGAATTTTGTCTCAATCCGTGTAGCATTATGTGAATTTTGGCTCAATATGTGTGGCATTATGTGAATTTTGGCTCAATCCGTGTGGCATTATGTGAATTTTGGCTCAATCCATATGGCATTTTATGAATTTGGCTCAATCCATGTGGCATCTTATGAATTTGGCTCAATCCGTGTGGCATTATGTGAATTTTGACACAATCCATGTGGCATTATGTGAATTTTGGCTCAATCCATTTGGCATTATGTGAATTTTGGCTCAATCCATATGGCATCTTATGAATTTGGCTCAATCCGTGTGGCATCTTATGAATTTGGCTCAATCCGTGTGGCATTATGTGAATTTTGACACAATCCAAGTGGCATTGTTTGAATTTTGGCTCATTCCATTTGGCATCATGTGTAAGGGGCAAGTATAATGGGGTCTAGTATTTTGTAGCATAATGTGTAGATGTTGTATACGGTGTTGTACACTACACTCAAGGACATGCCCCCTGTTGAGTGGCCACACCCCCTTTTCCAGAGCGCGCCTTCGGCGCGCACAACTACATCCTTCACTTTTGTTGCCATGGTGGGCCTATTTTTAATCCCATTACCACCCTCTCTCTGCCGCTCTCTTAGCATGTACACTGGCACCACTAACACTGGCCCTCCCCCACCTAAACCCTCTTTTATCATGGTGCCCCCCCTGTCATTTTATCCTGGATCCGCCCCTGTGTCCCTGCATCTATCTGGGCCCCCTTATCTCTAGCTGGCACCGTAGTAGAGTCTAAGCCAGTAAAATGGCTGCCACTCAGTTTTCCCACTGTTTTGTGCAGTGCTGCCGTCACCGAAGCAGGACTCCAGAGGGGTTAATTTTCAAAAAATGTGTGAAATCTGTGGATTTGGTGCTTTTGGACCAAGGGGCCTATGTGCACTGCACACCTTGCACCCATTATCAATATGTCTCTGCACAGATGCCATGTTTCTGAAGATCTGCGCATGTACACTGTGAAAAGCTCTGAAAAATCGCAATGATAGGGGTCTACTGTGAGAAAAGCCAATGAGAAAGGGGGCACCTAACAGGGGCTGCACACAAATCCTCGATTCACCCTTGGTCACACACTTATTTGTATCACTCTCTTATGTAATACTTGAATAATAAAAATGTTACAGTACATAAGCTTTATATAAATGTGCTGTTTAATGTATAAAGAACTTTGGGATATGTTGGTGTATTTACAATGTTGTAGCAAAAAATTCTTACTTACCTACTATCCTGGGAAGGCCAGGAGGCTCTGGAAAATTGGTGGTGTTCCCAGAAACAGTTGGCAAGTCATCCTGCCATAAGTGAAGCCCCGCACTTCCCAGAAGCAGCACCCATATCTCCCACAAAGGAGGGAGCTAATGAGGGCATTCATGCTCAATTGCATCACTGTGGCCCTGCCTCCTGCCCCACTATACCAGTAATCTCAGCGTAGTATAAATGGGGGTGGGGCCATGATGATGCAATTTTTCTTCACACCCACCAGCTACACCCCAATAGAGTATCAAAGTTTCCCCAACCATTACCCCTGTTGCCCTTCATGGAGGAGGCAGCCAGATTGTAGTAAATAATAAAATACAGTAAATTAAAAATAAATAAGCGAGTTCAAGTTTACGTGGATTTGCCAAATTATTACAATTAAGGATTTTTCTGATTGGCTACAGGCTCACATGTTTTGGATAGTCAATAAGATCCCGCTTTGAGATGTGAGTAAATCCAAGTAAAACTAAACCCGCTCATCTCTACTAAAACTATGTTAGCCTGAAATATCTCAAAATGTACAATCAACTCTGTAATACTAGCTGCTGTAGCTACTAGAAAGGCCAGGGCAAAGGCCTGCATAAACTGGTAGTCAGTGATATAATGAGACACACTGATACTGAAGTCACATACAGAAGAACATATGGGTGATGGCTGTGGCATAGAGTAAAAGTTTTTTTTACATTTTAGAAGTCCTATTCGCATTTGAATTAATTAAAAAAAAGAACTATTGATCCCATGATGCAATCAAATGGGTTTTATTCTCCTGAGAAAAAATAATTATCCATGCTAAGAGAATGCAAATATACACATTCTATTATGTAATTGTAGTTTTAACAACTGTTATATTTACATTCATTATACAATCTCTCTGCTGCGCCAGTCACCTCTTTGATGATACAACAAGGTAGCAGACGCAGGTACAGTATGTAGCTTCCCACCTAAGGAAATGTCCCCATCTATATGACTAAAACAGAGCAAATGCAGAACTGTCAGACAGCCAGGAGAAAAGCACAAAGATAAAATACTCTGTATGCTACTTACTTCAGAACCTTACTCAACTATTCTACAGCAATACATGTCAACTATATATCTGTTACTAGAAATCTGGCAGTCTATACATTTCTCTACATAACTCTTCAGTGCTCAATAGAAAACCCTTGATAATGGAAGCATTTGAAGGGCATCCCATATGTTACACATACACATAGCTTTCATCACACTCAGCAACTCCTGTTGGCTACAGGCCTACTTTATAGCATCTGGGAGCCTCAGGAGACAACACCTTCTCCAGTGTATTATGCTCTCCTGGAAAACAAATTATTTAACCACTTGGGGAGGAGCACCCCAATCTGCTTACCTAACTTATCCCTTCAAGTATCATGTCCCCGCATGTGTGATAAAAAGGAACTGCAATGCATCATGAAGTTAGATCTCCAACATAACTCAATATCTGTCCCATGTGACACTGAATAAAAGCACATGAGAGACTGCTTTCTGTATAGCAGCAATAAGGATTTGTCTTCAGTACTATGTTCATAGTGGAAACATGACTACAGTTGCAGAGGTCACAGCTGTAAACACAACTTATATGTCCCAAAGCTCAGAGCTACATCAGCCTACCTTATTTCTTGGTTCCCGGTACTATTATCTGTGCACATAGAATACAGATTCACCATCATAATGCAGGTAAATAGATTTCAACCTGTCCTCGCTAAATTTTACAATAGGAAAGATTCCAATTGGGCTAACAGACTTCAGAGGGGATGCATCGGTAATTGCTGCATTGTTTTTCCAGACAAGAGCACAAATGAAGACAGTTGCAGACACTTTAAGGGGGTATGCAATCTGGGATCACGGCTGTCTATCCCCGCCGACAGCAGTGATCTTGGCCCGTTTGGGGTCTGATCGACCGCAGAATGAGAGACGGGATTCAATGTCCCATATGCCGCTCGGTGCAAAAGGGGCGTGGTCGTGAAAACTGCGTCCAGATTGCGACAATCCATGGCCATTATCGGCAGAACAGGCCGACAGCTTCTAAAGTCGGGCCCGTTTTGCCGTGATCCCGCTTCAATGCTGTCACTAAAGACAGCATTGTATAGGGAGCCACCACTATTTCCCACGTCGGAAATAGCGGCGGCACATTGTATAACCCCCTAAGAAATGGTATGAGGATCAGATTCAAAATTGCAATTGTTCACAGTAGCTTACACTTGTTAAATCATCTCTAAATATGTTTATTAATTGTATGCTTTCTGTTCAACATTTCTCAACAAAAGATTTATACAGTACTTTACCATTTTTATCAAACCAGCAGAGAACTATTGATAAAATCAATTTTCAGTTTTGGGTCTACAAAATGTATACAACCATATCAGTGCATTTTTCCTTTTAGTGTGGTTGAGAAAAATAAGATAGAAGATAGGATAGCAGGACCAGCTCAAGGCCTAATAGCACCCTGAGCAAGTTTTTCCAAAGCTCCTCCCCTCACCGAAATGCTAAGACCATGCTCAATTATACTTATGGAAAACACTGTGATGCCCATTACATATTATGCCACATAGGTGCCACTTACTTACATGCTTATTGCAAGGGGGTTCTCTCTCAATGCCAGGAGTTACATGCTCGATACCAGGGAATTCATGCTCATTGGCAAAGGGGGTTTCTATGCTCATTGCAACAGGGCCGATGGGGTCTGCATTGGGCGCATTGAAAAACCCACCCAGCATAATTGAAGCAGTCTGAAAGCCGGGCAGAGAGCGATGAGCTGCTCGACTTTTCTAGAGTGGGTCCGCGACTATTTGAAATCTCACTCGTGTCACCAGACAATAGGAGCTTATGGTCAGGCAGCTAAATCAGGAGCCACCACTGCTGCTCCTGATTGACTGCAAGCTCGTATTGCCTGGCGATCCAGTGCAAGATTTCAAATAGCTGCGGATAAGCTCTGTAGAAAGTCAGGCCACCCACCACTCTCTGCTCAGCTGTTAGACTGCTTCAATTATGCTGGGCGGGTTTTTCAATGCGCCCACTGCAGACCAGGCTGGCTCTGCACGGCTGCTTTTAAGGAACGTGCCTGGAGCCAGCCCTGTGGGGTGGGACAAAAATGATGAAGAGTTTTTGGTTGAACGTGTAAAACGAAAAATGTGGAATGAGTTGGCTATTATGAGGAATGTTTTTTGATGTTTCACTTATCTCTGTGGTTAAAAGCCACAAATAACTTCAAAAGCTAAGCTTATGCTTGCCGGTTTAAAATGTACAAAGACAAACTGTACATATACTAAAGAGCAGTTAGAAAAATATATTTTTGATGGCTGGTCTGACAATTTCACAGTTGACACTGCAGGTATAATCCATTTGACATTTACAAAAGAATTAAAGGATGTGTACACTACACAAAGTATTTATCAAAACAATGTTTGTTCTTGCAGTAATACAAATAAGTAATCCCATAGCCAAATATTTCATTAAAAAAAGATTCAGACTGATTTGACATAGTAACAGAATGAATGCCTGCCTCTAGCTAAATGTTACTTTTCTGGCTACACATAATAATATTAACAACCCTATTCTAAAAAGGTGTTCCGTTAAAATAGCATTATACTGTGGACTAAATTTACTAAAGCTTCTAAAAATGAAAATAGCAACCAATCCAATTCGATCTATCATTTTCTAGAATGAAATTCAGAAATTTAAACAAATTCTGATTGGTGGCTATGGGCATCATGACCTCTCTTTATTTTAGTAGTTTATATACTTTATACAAACATGAATTTAATGATATTTTTCTCTCCTTTGGAGTTCAGATTATTTGATGAAAAATACTGCATTAAATGTATGTATTTTAATAAACATAGAACAACAGCTATTTGTAATGTTAATGGTGATCTATATCCATTTTTTTACTTTATTTCATTGTACGAATTTACTATTATCAATTTAATAGGTTTCTCAAATTCTACTCACTATAACAATAAGAATTCTATTAGTTTAAAGATTTTCTCCCAATAGTACTTTAAATTTGCAGAACAAAAAATAAACATACAAAAGAACAAAGTACAAAACAAAAAGATAAGCATATGGGAATTATGAAAGTATTGATAAATTAAAAAGTCTTCAATCTCGGTTTCTGTGAAAAAGATGTTCTGTTAATATTGAAAATCACTGTGATATGTAGTGTTAAAATAATGTGTGTAGTTATTCAGACATCTTTCTTACAAAATAAAGTTCAGTAGGTGCCATGCTTTCCTATTGCAATGTTAGGCAATATAAATCAGTCAACAGAAGAGCAGGTAGTGCTGCACTAGTCATGATATTACAAAATCTGCTATAAGGGGTACAGGGGACACAAAGTTTAAGAAAGGGAACCTGAAATGTAAATATTTCACAATGTTAAATAAAGAGGTAGAGGTGTTGCCTTTAAACTAGATAAGTCGGTGCCTAAAAATAAGACAAACCATTGCACCCGCTTAAAAGTGGGGATATTCAGTACAAGTATAGATGGTGACAGAAGGAGGATGCTAGTGTGAAAGTGTAACAAGATGAGAGGGATACTTGTGTAATATCAGATGCCAATGAAGATTTTGATGATGAGAATGTTATTTGTGTAAGTCAGTCATCAGTTGTAGCAGTTCTTTCTGCGATAAAGATGAAATATATATCAAGCGATATATTTTAATGCTGGTGTTTAGCCTTAACTAATGTTTTCTTTTGTGCTTTCTATGATAAAAACAAGGCAATTGTCATGCCTGGGCATGAGACTAAAAAAGCCACCTCTTGTGTGGAATAATTTTTACCCAAAGTCTGACATTTGTCAAAGCATTTGTACCACTGCCAATACCCTCACCATCAACCTCCTCATTAATGATCAGAAGTAATCCTTCAAAAATGGTTTTGTGGGAGCACAAAAAAACAAGCACCTCGTCCACAAAAGTGGCAGCCCATGTTAAACTAAGACCTCAGAGACAATTCCATCTATGACAGTCAGCGAGGGAGAGAGGGAGGGAGAGAGGGAGGGAGGGAGGGAAAGAGAGAGAGAGGGCGAGGAGGGAGTGAGAATCCTCTCTCAGCATGGCAACCTTCACAGCACAATACCCCTTTCCATCACAGAACAGCACCCTCTTCCATCACAGCACCCCTTTCTCATCACAACACAGCACCCACCTCCCATTCTACCACAAGTCTCCACCAAAGCATCCTTTTCCCTTCACAGAACCCACTCCGATCACAGCACTGCACCCCATCCCACCACAGCCCTCCTCACCCATTTTAGTACACCTCCATTAGCTCCCCCTTACATTCCAATTCCCCTTTTTGTCTCCAATTACCCTCATAGAACACCACACGGCACTTACCCTAACAGCACAGCAACAATATTAATAGCCAAGGATTACTGACAAGGCTTTTCCAGAAGTTAAGAAAATGAATAATTGCCCCAAAACTACAAAATTTAAATCAACCTATACATAGCCTCAAATTTCAGAATCAAATTGATTTAAAATGTATCTGTAATCAACTTAAATTTTATGATAAGTGATATAAATTAATTAATCAATCAATCCATCCATACATACCTGCTTACCAGTACCTTCATACTTCCTTTCCATGTACTATCCTCGGTCTAGTTGTTATTGTAATTAGTGAATGGGGTCATATAGCTTATTAAACTACCATCCTGTCTGCTACTGATGTGTGGCTATACGATACATGTAATATATATTTTTAAACTGCTGTGCGCTTATGCCGCTGCTCTGTTGCTTAGTTTAGCCAGCCAGCCTTCCCCTCATACTAATGAAGAATATTGTGAGCTGTGAGGTTGTCAAACTTGACCAGTAATCACTGGAAATGACTGAGATTGGATTTATTAATACTGTAGGAACACCAACAGACATAAATTAAACGATTTTAGCTGTTTTGAGAATTTAAATAAAAAAAACAAATACAAAACATGATTGCGGTTTTTCCAAAAACAAAATTATGAATTACAACCATAACACCAGGGTCTGTGCATATATCTCTATCATATAACATACAGTACCTTATATCTGAATTCACAATAACCCCTTTATTAACAAAAAATAAAAGCCAACAAATCTTATGACAAGAAACAAATGTACATTATTACATTTTTAAAAGCAACAACTTCATTAAATAATTTAAAACCTTTTATTGTCAGGAGTGATCGGATTCATTTAGCTCTCAGTGAATGCAGAGACACTGGAAGGAGGATAATATGGAACTTGTCACAAGCTCAGGAACCACTTTAGGACATCATTTGAAAATTGCTAACCTAAACGCAGATCAGTTGATTAGATGCCAGATTTTTATAGTGATCTTGAGGGTCATTTTATTATATTATATGCAGTAGTTTCCTCCCCAGACATATATTAATATTTAGGTTAGATATGAACTAATATAAATTTGTTGGACACTAGAATATAAAATTAAAAAATGGCACTTGGCTCAGTGTGCTTTAATTTAGGAAGATGCATTTGACTGTCAGTGCCATGGCCTTCTATAATCAGAGTACACGTGGACTGAAATGAAAGCAGCGAGCTGCGTGACCATCAAGGGTTTTACAGTTTTCCATTACTGAAATTATGATTCTCCAACCTCACATTATCATTTTACTTCTAATAATACACACAAGAGGAGCTAAAAGCATGTGTGTGTTACCTAGAACACATTAGAAAAACACCTTATTATAGTTCACTATGATCTGTGTGGGGAAGACGTCAGACTAAAAATTGCTGCAGCCATGTACTTTATCATTTTTATATTGTTATTCCCCAATCCAATTATTAGAATGTTACAAAACCAGAAAGCACTGATTAGGGGAAAAAAGTAAGAAATAGGGGCCTAGTTGTTGGGTTAGTTTATAAACAGAACAATACGTTTCTGCAACATTTGTTAAAGTATAGAAAATACAGTTTGGAAGGTCTATAAAGTACATGTTAAGTGTAGAGACTCAATGGGCAGTATGGTATGCTGTGGGAAGCACAGGGGCAGCATATGCGTATGCCAGTGCACAGGACGGGGTCAGCAGCAGCAGACATCTGGCTCCACGGTCTCAGCAGCCCCAGCGCTGACCTAATAATCACTTCACTGAAACAGCAGCAGAGGAACACAGCTTGCTCCTGTCCTGCTGCTTCATTCTGGCCCGGCGCAGGGGGGGTCAAGGGAGACAGCTGTCCTGGGCCCTTCCAATCTGAGGGGCCCAAAGCATCCCCCTTCCCAGAGCCAGATTAAGGTGCTTGAAAAGTGCCCCCCGCCACAGATCGAATTGCTTACCAATCCAATATGCGGTGCTGCTTTCCCGGCCTGTGGCACACGCCACCTACTAGAACAGGGCAGCTGAGCGACGGCTCAGCTGTCCATTGGCGTTTTAAGCAGCAGCCTTCGGCTCAGTGATTGGCTGAGCCCGCAGGCTGCAGGAAAGAAGGAGGTGGGATTGTGGATCTGTCACCTGCCTCAGCGCTTGGCAGTCCCTGCAGAGGAATGCATTGGAGTGCTGCTACACATGTGCAGGCCTGTTTTGATTATGTCCTGTCTGCCTGTCAACAAAAGTAAGACAAGCTGCACTTTCTTTTAATACTGTTGGAACCTTTGCTCTGGGGCTATATATATATATATATATATATATATATATATATATATATAAAGGTGCGAAGTCTCTGACAAAACGCGTTAGGGTGTGGCTTGTGATACCCGCTTCTCCACTGGTCCACTGATCCCGGCTTCCACACGCTGACATCTCTGGCTCTGGCATCCACTCTACCTTCGGCGCAACCCAGCGTCCTCGGCAGCCCTGGTCCCGGCTCTCTTGGTGTCGTCCATGCAGCTGTATGCCCCGGGTATTTACATACTATCTTGTGGTAACCAGCCCACAGTGCACTTGCACTTGGTACGAGTAATTGTCTTTTATACCGATTGGATACTCTGTGTGTGTTTCCATAATAAATTTTGTTTTACCTGCACCATGGAGCGCACCTTTCTCTTCTGTTTTCTCTAGATGTCTATCATCCTGACCCTGGATGCCGTTTTATTGAAAGGGAGCTGCAGTCCTCATTATTGGACTTGGTGACTCTGTGTGCATTTCTCTATTTATGAGAAATATATTTGGCATCTTGTATTCCTGCTTGGGACTTTTGATAACTAGCGCTGCTCACACTATCTGTGTATATATATATATAGGCAGCGTTGTGTGATATACATGTACACCTTGTTCTATGCACAGGCATACATATTGCAGCATACTGTACCTAACTGCAACTATTTGGCATGGTGAGGGAGGGCCTTAGTGTAATAGAGCGCAGGCCGTGTGGGAAGCTAGTGCATCAGTATGATAGAGTGCAGGCCACAGGATAAAGGAGGGCCTCAGTATGATAGAGCACAGACCGTGTGGTAAGTACAAATTTCAATTCACCTAAAAAAGATGTCGAAAGCAGAACGGCAAACTTCACCCCCCAAAAAAGTGAACACAGTTCTCCATTTTGGCATTGAATACACTTTCGGAGAGCTACAGTGAACTATGCAAAAATCCCCATAAAAATACAACAGCAAATAACGGGCAATATGAAATGACGAATTGGCCGGCATTCACTGTTTGCTTTAGGCAAATATTTTTGGTGAAAAAATTTGCCATTTCACCAGCCTTACGCCCAAAAAAAAGGTGAATCAATACTGCCCAATGAGTCCTCCGTTACTGCACTGAATGAAAGAGAGGGCTACCAGGAACAAGAGATAGAAGCCTTACCATGAGGTGGGACAATGTGCGCTTAGAAAGCGCAGTACTGGTTATATTGTGTATTTGTATTTATTATGGTATGTCTAATCTATTCCTGACCACTTATTTATATTATTTAAATGTTTGATATAGCCGATACAATAGACCAGTAATGGAGAACCTTGGCATTTCAGCTGTTGTTGAACTACACATCCCAGCATACCATGCAAAAGTTTTATCATACCAAATAGCAAAACTGTTATAGGGCATGCTGGTATGTGTAGTTCAATAACAACTGAAGTGCCAAGGTTCTTCTTCACTGCAATAAACCATCTATAATGTGAAATACTAATACTGTTTCCAGTGTATAAGAGGACCAATGTTTACAATAATGTTCAGTGTCATTACTAGGTTATTCTATTGCTCCCCTAGATTCCATCTCATGTTCCAATGTTACGCAGAGTGGGAGATTGTGGACTGCATTTGGAAAACCCCCTGTAGAAATCCTGTGTTTGCTACTGGAAGGCGCATATAACCTAGTGCAGCATTTCCCAATCTCTATTAAGGACTTAAAGGCCCCCCAACAGTCCAGGTTTTAAGGATATCCCCTGCATGTCAACAAATGGTATAAACAAATTAAGATACAAATTTAAGTCACCTGTGCACAAGCAGATATATAAATAAAATCTGGACTATTGAGGTGACACAACAAATGCATTTTGGAACCACTGACCTAGTGTTTTAGACCCAAATGCTTCCTTGCTGAATTTCCATTTCCACGGATAATTTTTTTTTTTTACACTTACAGTATATAGTGTTGACAGTAAGGGCCGGTGCCCTCCTGCAAACCATACATTTTGCGCCCTTTCACAGCTAGGCTGCGCTGCCAGGGTGCAGCCGATACTGCGCAAACGTTTCACTGTGTAGCAAACCGTTCAAATCTCAGTACTGTGTCTGCAAAATGTTGCAGGCACTAAAGGTGCCCATACACGCTGCGAGAATCACAAACATTATGGGCTAGATCGCATCCCATCGCACAGCATGCATGCATCCGAAAGCAGTACAAAAAGTATGTGTAGCACATACTTTTTGTACTGTGTGATCCGATGCCTGCAGGAGCACACATCGCATTGCATCGCACACTGCTATCACAGCGTGTATGACCACCTTTAGGCACATACCCCAGCCCATTATTTAAAAAGTGTCTAAATTAATATTAAAAAAATATATAATTATTAAAAAATTTGTTATAAACATGTATAATGAAATACTCACTGTTCTTTAGGCTGTTTAACTCTTGTGCAGCCCCTCCTCTTCTATCTGCATAGGCAGAACGCTGAGGAGGAAGCCATTACACCCCTCTCGTGACTGAGCGGGAAAGGAGGGGAGAGGAGGAGGAGATGGAGGGGGGGGGGGCGGAGTGTTGAGGACTGGCAGTTAGCACTAGGGAGGGAAGTAAGGGGAGGTGGGGCTGCTGCCTGTTCGTCATTTGATTGACAAGCGAAGCCAGCCAGGCATAATTGGGGCTGATCAGCCTCTTTATACTGCCGCCCGTGGACCTCTGTCAGACAGGTACTGCTGGTGGAGTGCAGGCTGTGGAGCGAGTGTGTGCACTCTTTATCCTGCTGTCGCCCACCCGCTGTCAGACAGGCACTGCGGGCCAGGCGGCATGCAGGCTGTGTTGAGTGTGTGCCGAAGGGAGCAGGGCGCTCTTTATAAACGGCTGCCGCCCACCCACTGTCAGACAGGCGCTGCGGGTGGTGTGCAGGACGGAGGCAGTGACAGTGAGGGCTGACTGAGCCAGCCGGCAGCTTTAGCAAAGCAGGGAGGGAGACAGCACCTTTTCAGCATGGCGCCTCCCTGCTTTGCAGGAGCTGCTGACAGGGACACGCAACCGTGTGAGACATTGAGCACTACAATGTGGACTAGATCCTTTTCAAGTTCTGAAATACCTAGTGCCACCCGCTTAGGTTATAACCAGCACACTGGTTATATCTCCCAAGATGCATAACCTTGCATTTATCCACATTGAACCTCATTTTCAACTTTTTTGCCCACTTTGTGTCATCAGCAAAGATGGAAACTTTGAGAAGTATACCCAACCTAATATCGTTAATAAATATGTTAAGTAAAAGGGACCCTAGCACTGATCCCTGTGGCACTCCACTTAGTACTGGTATCATACTTGATACTGAACCATTTACAACCACTCACTGTTTTCTATTATGCAGCCAGTTTCCTACCAATCTTTTACCCCTAATCCCCAAATCTCCATTTTATTTATCAATCTCTTATGTGGCACCATATCAAAAGCCTCAGCAAAATCCATGAAGACCACGTCTACAGATTTTTCATTATCTAGGTTGTTGTGGATATCCTTATAGAAGCCTAATAAATTTGTTTGGCATGACTGATTTTTCACAAACCCCATGTTGGTTAATACTTATTAAACCGAAGCTCTAAGTATTTTTGGATACCATCCCTTAAAAGCCCTCAAATAATTTACCCACTATTGATGTTAAGCTATAGTTAGCTGGGTCGCCCCTTTTTCCTTTTTTAAATATTGGTACTACCTCTGTTATTCTACAGTCTTTCTGTACCTTACCAGATGAAAATGAGTTCTCAACATGATATACAGAGGAATTACTAATTCCTCCCTTAATTCCATTAGAACCCTAGGATGAATCCCATCCAGACCTGGGGATTTGTTGGTTTTGATTTTGCTGAGCCTCAATTTGATCTCATCTGTCGTGAAAACAATTAAGACTGTCTTACCCCATTTGTGGTACCTGTATGCTCCACTATCTGCTCTTCCCTAGTAAACACTGATGAGAAAAACATATTTAACAGTTCTGCATTTCCTTTATCCTCTGTAAATAGCCTTACAGAGGATAAAGGAAATGCAGAACTGTTAAATATGTTTAACAGTTCTGCATAAATAGCAAATGAATAATAAGAGAACATAGACCCATTAACCAATATCAATGGTAGGCTATTACCATTCATATTGGTTAATGGGTCTATGTTCTCTTATTATTAATTTACTATTTATGAATTTGTCTAAATATGCAGCTGCATATTCCCTGTGGGGCAGCAGCGACTTGTTCATAGCTCTCTGGAAGGTTGCTGAAGCACCATGTAAACCAATTGGCAGCACTTTGTACTGAAATAAGCCCTCTGGGGTAGAGAAGGCTGTTGTTGCCTTAGCAGCTTCTGTCAAAGGAATCTGCAAATACCCTTTGTCAAATGAATGGTGGTAAGATACTGAGTCTTAGCTACATTTTCTACCAGCTCATCAACCGGAGGCATAGGGTATGAATCAATGCTAGAAACTTGATTTAGTTTACGGAAATCATTATAAACAATGGGATTATTCCATTCACTGGTTGATTCCTCTATAATCCCTAGGCATACTGAACCTTCTCTTCCTTTACTGCTGCCCGCTTCACCTCCGGTATGTGATATTTTTTCTGATTTAAGCTGTTAGACCTATTTAAAATGGGGGACCGATTTTTCACATCTTTGTATGTGCAGGTATGAGCCCATGGGAGCACCCAGCTGGGCATTTCCATGGTAATGGCCCGGTGATGCGGGTAGCTGACCGTCAAAAGGATTTCTCCCCCGCACTAAAGGCTACGAGCGGATGATTATGCAAATCATCCATTCGCAGCCCTGCGGGGGATCGCAGTGTTCGTGGGGGGGGGGGGGGGGGCATGCAGGTGGTGTCTTGCAAGGCTGTATTTGACTGGGACGAAGTCTTCATGATGAAACACAAAGGGGCATGGCCTAGCGTTGTCTGTTTGTTTAAGTGTAACCGCCTCTTTGACCTGTGTTGGATACACAGAGATTTATGCTGTTATCACGGTTGTCTGAACCTCTTCTATTGGTACGTGACCCAACACATGTTTTGCTTTGGAACTATTATTAAACTTTTTACACCTTTTGCAATATGGAGAGCTCCAGTGTACTTTTTTGTGTGTGTGTGTGTGTAGATACTTAGTAAATTGCAACAAATCAACAATTATTAATTTGGTTTGCTATTATATTATATTAGTAGTATTTTTTTCTAAATTCTCATTCAAACCTCTCAAATGTATTTTAAATCTATAGAACTATTCACAATAAAAATGGTAATATAATAGCAAACCTGACAAATTCAATAATAATTGCATTAACAATCAGAATTAGCATTATAAGAACTATCTAGTGGGCCAAGCTGCCAGCTAATGCAAGCGCTGGGGGCCTAAGGAGACTCATTCCCTATTAATCTTAATAAAAGCCACCTGCTCCAGTGTTCAATCACTGTATTGAGACTGCATACTGACACCAGATCGAAATTCTTTGTCCTCTTAATACATATGAATTAGTTGTGCCCATGGAATATTTGGTCTTTCTTGACCTAGATACCATGACTTGGTTCTAAACAACTTTCGATTTCTACGTGCATGGTACATGCAATAAATGTGCACATTAGGCTTATATGAAACTAACAGTGCAATACTGCATAATGCAAAAGTGCAGATAAACCCTAAAATGACATTTTTTATTTGCTCCTTTAAATTACATATTCTATAATTGTGTTTTTTTTAAATTGTTAATTGTTTACTATTTATTAATATTTATATTTAATTAATATTTATATCTTTAATTCACCATTAAGACCAGCATTCTGCAATACTGGTGCGTTTCCTGATGGGTACAGGAATTTGGCAGTGGAATCTGCTATGCTCCAGTTGGTTAAGTGACAACACACACAGTCAATCAGCCACCTGGATATCTTTTTGTTTACAGGATAAATGGATAAAGTCTGAGGAGAACATCTTGAGAAATATACATGAAATAAATGGTATACGGTCGTTCGGTCAACACATACAAGGTCGACATTCATTGGGTCAACCAACCAAGGTCAACATGGATTAGACTGACACATGGAATATGTCGACATGCGTAATGTCGACATGGTTGGAAGGTTGACACAAGCATTAGGGCAAAAATGGCTAAGTTGACAGTCAAACGGTCGACATTGTTTTTTTTTGTTTTTTTTTAGCCAACATGTGATATTTCATACCCTACCATCGACTAGAACACGGAGAGAGAATAGGATAGTGTGCCGAGTGTAGCGAGGCACCGTGCCTGAAGCATAGTACACTTTGACGGTGTCCATGTCGGCCATGACACAGGTTACAATAAATAAGTTTAAACAGGGTACATGAGAAAATGTGACCATAAAGAAACTAATAAAAATTAATCTAATAAACAAAAAGTCTCCTTGTGGTCACATTTTCTCGTGCACCCTGTTTTAACATATTTATCATAGTCTGTGTCAACTATTTCCCTAGGTGCTTTATCTTTGCTGCCTGAGCGGGCTTGCATGAGAACTTTCTGGGCATGCCACTGATTCATTGGTGAGAGCCAGTAGTGCCTCCAGCTGTGCACCACCACTAGGAGCACCCCGTCGGTCCCCCCCCCCTAGGTTCTTACTTCTGGCCAGTGCTGACTCCATACCCCAGCTCCCCTGCAACTGCCGCTGACCCTGGCAGGTTTGTCCTGCCCCAGAAAAACCCACCACTCAAGGGGTTAAAAAAGCAAAGTGGTTATGTGATAGCTATGTTTATGGTAATAATTTTGAGCAATAGAACAGAACCTGCGGAAAAGTGGGGTTCCGTGAAGGGGGCTGCAGGCTTAAACGCATTGATCTAAATCTCCCGTTTATTATTATTAGTTAATTTAGTGAGTGCTGAACCTCTGTGATTTCTAAACAATGTGGTTACAAACCATAGGGCACCCCATATCTAGGAATGGTGAGTGCCGATGATTAGTGCCTTATCAACCGGATTCCATGGATCACAGCCTTATTGCAGCCACCTCCCAGTAACCCATCATGGGTCAGCACATGGATATGTTAAGAAAAGAAAAGGACACACACTGGTCAATGTTTAAAAGTAACAACTTAACTACAAATAGCTGCTCACATACAACATAAAACATCTCCTCAGCTGCCAGCTACGGCTGACTTATCAGCACGGCCAGACATCACAGTCTGTCACAGTGTCTCCTGTTCACTTCTGTACTCCACGGGCTCGGGAATCAGCTGAAGAGATCTTGAGGTTTCTGGTTTTTAACTTACATGTACGTGAGCAGCTATTTGTAGTAAAGTTGTTACTTTTACATCAGGGTTGCCTACATTTGAAAAACCATTTCAAAGAGAAATGTAATAGCCAGGGTGGGGGAGCTTACGTCACCAGGGGGTGGGCCTTATGTCACCAGGGGGCCGGCCTTACGTCACCAGGGGGCCCTACAGTATTTTTGATAAGCATGCCACCAGATTAGTAGTGGGGACAGTGCTGGGAGACCAGGCAGAGGGGAGTCAGGGGAGACAGCAGGGAAGGAGTAGAGGGGCAGTGCCGTGAAAATAGGCAGAAGGGGAGTAAGGGGAGGGCAAGGAATGAGTAGTGTAGTGGGGACAGTGCTGGGAGACCAGGCAGAAAGGAGTCAGGGGAGAGGGCAAGGAATGACTAGTGGGTACAGACTAGTGCTGGGAGGAGAGTAGGCAGAGGAGAGTCAGGTGGGTGAAAGTCTGGGCAAGGAAGGAGTTGTCATGGGGACAGTGCCGGCCGCCGGGAGAGCAGTCAGAGGGCTAGTGAACAGAACGCCAGTGAGTGAATACACTTACCCCACCCCATAAAACACGCTGTTCTCTCCTCCAATGACGCCGGCATCATCATGACGGCGGCGTCGTAATCTAGCGCATGTGCAGCACATTACGCGCAAGCGAGGCGGCAGCAGCTTTGGGAGAAAGGGGCCCTCTTCCGGGAGTCTGTGAGATGTCCCAGGATTCCGGAGTCTCACGGACATTCCGGGAAAGTCGGCAACCCTGTTATCCATACTAAAAAGATGTAAAAGGTCTTTTTTCTGTCCATTGTCACAAAAAGTACTTCAATTGGTTGATTTCATTAAATCCTCTGGGGTTAATTGTTCAAGCTTATAAATACACATCGCCTCCTTTTGTTACCTTAAAAGTATTATAATGAGGCATCGTGACAAAGTGAGATGCTTGTTACAAAGGAGGCAATGTGGATTAAAAGGCTCGACAATTAACCCCAGAGAACCAATTGAATTGCTTCTCACATTTAAATTATCCTGAGTGTGTGAGTTGCAGTGTGTGCAGGAGAGATGTACAGCGTGTGCATCAGCTTTAAAAGCAACTGTCTTGGTTTTCTTGGGACACTCACTTTTTGGAACTGCCCTGCTGTCTCATCCGCAGGCTGCTGTGTCCCATGGTGAGTTACAACTTTGGAAGCCTCATGTCACTCGCTGCTCTACTTAGTATACCATCTATTCACAAGAGACATAGGCCAGCAGCCAGAGAGTGCTGGGTATGCTCCCACAATAATTAAAACCAGAGGCTTGCATTCCCATGAAGCCATGCAACTTTTTTTTAAGGCCATTCCTCTTTTTGGGCATGCGCAGGAGTCCAGTGTGTGTGTAAGAGGCACCGAGTGGACGCCAGTGTGCGCGAGGGGCACAGAGTGGACGCCAGTGTAAGTGAGGGAGGCACAGCATGTGTGCTAGAAGTACAGTGTGTCCAGTGTAAGAGAGGCATAGTACTGTGAGAGGCACAGGGTGCGTCAATGACAGTGAGTGAACTGCGCATACACATTATCACATACCCTCTAACACAGGGGTAGCCAACTCCAGTCCTCGAGAGCTACCAACAGTTAACGTTTTCCATGTCTCCTCACAGAGGCCCTTATTCTGATCGGTGCGGATATTCCCGCATTCTTACGGAGCGGTCCGCACGCCACGGTGTTTTGCCGCGTGCGGCCATCGTCCGTAGAAACGCCCACGTGTCCTCCGCATTCGGACGGACTCACTCTTTAAGAACAGGGCGTGTTTACGGACGACATACAAACCATGCGTGTGCGGGAGAAAAACTCCGATTCTGCACGGTATTACAGAGTATTACAGAGTATGCTCGGAAATACCGCATCCGAACGGGAGCCAAGCGGTGCTACCGCCCGTAAGCGGAGTATTTACGCCAAACAACCCACTATTATGTATCTTCTGCAATACATCACATGACCCACTTATTCAATTACCTATCCTCATAAAAAACTGCTTATTTGGAATTGGAATCAATTAGATGCCAATATATCCTTACAAGCATGCCTAACACATGCATTGCACACATTAACCCTTACAGCAAATCAAGTGCAATGGTTTGTATTAGACCCTGTGTAAAAGATTATAAACAATCTACACATATACTGTTTAATGTGCAAATAAAACCAACAACTGTGAACTTGCATAAACAATTTATTAGAAACCACAATTAACATATAAATAAAAAAATATAAAATAATAAATTAGATCAGGAGATCTCTCAGGTCCTGCAGGTCGGCTAGTAGTAGCCTCAAATGGTGCTCTGCCCGCAGGAGGGCCCCACGAACACCCTCATCTGCCGGTGTGGTGTCATCTGTGGGCATGTCAAAGTGGCAAAAATTAGTCATGTTATTCATGCATACATTTCACATACTGCGACATAAATTGCACAAATGCTAGGTGACATGTGTGTGTATATATATATATATATATATATATATATATATATATATGTAGAGAGATAGAGACACACATAGATAAATAGATATGACACATACATATATACATACATGCAAACTTATTTACTACATACTGTCTTTTTTTCCCTCTACCCTTTACTCTGCAGAAGACATAACAGTCATAGTGTTTCTTCTCAGTCACAACCCACCCATGACTAACCAATGACAAGCATGTCATGGCCTCCGTCAATAAGAACTTGTCACAATCTGCTCAGTCTAAGTTCAGTGATGGTTCGTGGCATGGGAGTTATGCAAATGTCAGGAATGCACAGTACACATCCTCAAAATCATAATTCTGTCTAAACCAACCTACAATTCTGTGACGGCAAAAAAACAATCTGAACTACAGGGGGTGTTTAGGTAGAGGAGGTTCCTGGGACACTGGCAACTTGTGACTCCATTCCAAGGTAGGCCGGGCCATACTCCATTTATAGCATACATCCTAGAGTTTATAAATAACATTCACCAACAATATAGATTCCACTATTTGATGGGTCATAATCTACGCTTGCAGCAGGTGAATTTAATCCACAAATGATCCACTCATCCCTTTACTCCAGGATCCTGTTTAACTACAACGGTTATGTGGCAGTCAAAATGGAGCTCCAACCCATCCCACAAACCTGTGTAATTGAGAGGTGTCCTGGATGAAAGGGATGCCTTGGACACCCCATCTAACCCGTACCTGTATCTGTAGCTACCCACTTTGGGGTCTATATGAATAGTATTGGAACAAAATTTTTAATCACCAGTGCTACATAACAAATACCAGTACAACTACTTCATGAATGATGCATTATGTAAACATACCGATCTCATGGGACTCCGGGGCCTGGCACGCCTCCTCCCCCTCGGAATCGGAATCCTCTGGGGCAACCGTGGCCTCCTCAGCCCCCTCCTCCGCAAGCTCCTCCGCCACCATGACCTCGTCCACCTCCTCCGCCACAACCACCTCCTCCACCACCACCACCTCCTCCTCCACCTCCTCCTCCACCACCACCACCTCCTCCTCCACCTCCTCCTCCGCCACCAACACCTCCTCCTCTGCCACCAACTCCTCTTCCACCTCCTCCACCACCACCTCCTCCTCCTCCACCACCTCCTCCACCATCTCCTCCACCATCTCCTCCACTTGCTCCTCCAACATTTCCTCCTCCTCCACTTCCTCCTCCTCCACCCTTGCCGCCACCTCCTCCTCAGGGTCTTGGGCCTCCTCCTGGGCCAGGGCTGCCTCGGCCTCTTCACGGGCCTGTCGGGCTCGGGCTCGTGCTGTGTGGTAGAAAAAAAAATCATGGTCAATGTCGGGTCATTGGGGCACATGTATTAATCCATAACAAGACATACATGGAAGGGTGATAATGATGGCAAACGATGCAGGAAAGTAGGTCCTTACTGTTAATGGACTCCAAAATGTGACATTTAAATTATTATGTGATTGTTAGTAATTTGTTCAAACATTACAACCCTGGCATTTATCAATGTGTAACACATATTAGATCTGGCACATTGTATGCATCAGAATCCTCAATGCTATGTCATTACATATAAAAGCCACATGAATGCATGTTAACCAGGAAGAAGCACACATAACAGTCTATGGACTTTGAAACCCATGGACACCCACTTATCATGAGACACATTTTATTGTTTATATATGCTATGTTGTAAGTGCGAAATTTCATAGCTAAAATACTCACAATCAGCAATTTCGCCCCTGATTTGCTGTAACAGCTGGGGCTGGCGCCTGCGGAGGTCCGACCACCGCCGCTCGAGCTGCCCGATGGACCTCCGCACCCGAGTGCGGGCGTAAATACGGCGCCCTGCCGCAGCATAGGCCCTCCGCTTATGGCGGTTACTGATAAAGGGCCCCGCACGGCCCAGCCTTGTCTCCATGACGGAGACCAGAACCCTCAGCTCCGCATGTGAAAAAGGGTCTGCCCTTCTTGTCTCCGCCATGTTAACAATGGCATCTATCAACCAATCAGGTGGTGGCATTGGTTTATCACAGTTATTTGTGTTAATAACTTTATTGTTCATCTTTACATGAACAGCGTCTCTGCGCCAACACAAATGGTGACAAATTCGCATGCCTTCAAAACAGTAGTGCTGATGTATGGCAATGAACAAATCTGATATATATAAAACACAGTGTGTATGCACTTAGCAAATCCAATGACGCCTCGCTCCGCCAAGCAACGCGTGCTATAGCTTAGCAACGCATAGCTGTAGTTAGCATTACTTACTCTATGCATCTATGTGTATGCGTACATTTATGTTTAAAAGACACATACACATACTTGCAGGTATCCTGAGACCAGCATTATACACCAGCCCTGCCTGCCTGCCTGCCTGCCTGCTCCTTGAAATGTTTAAACATGTTAATAAATTCAAATATCATATATATAGATATATATATATATATATATCTGCAAACAAATCATACATCAAATCATACATCAACACAGGAAAAAATCCCCAACACATTAGAGAATAAATCAATGTACTCACCAGTCATCAGGGATAGTATCAACTACAATAATGAAGATATAATGGATATATTAAATAAATGTTAATGGATATCATATCTACAAGGAGCATGGAAGACCTTACCTTAGACCCTGACAAGTCCAGATCTGGAGACAAATGATTCTAGCAGCAAGTCACTATTTATAGGCCTCTCACATGTGTGGTCTATAACAGTAGAGATGAGTATTGCATGACTTGTGGCCTGGATTATCTAAGGGATTGGGCTACTTTTAGCTTGCAATCAAACGCCACAATACCACAGTAGTCATGAATCAAATGTCATGTCATGCTAGCAAATAGCATGTGTATTGTGCAATAGTCACAGGTGTATCAGAAGATTCTATGCAATGTTAGCATTGGTGACCAGTATTTCATGTAGAACTTTCGCCAGGTTTTACACAATGGAATTTCCGCCACCGTATGCGGCGCGAAAAAACAGCGACGTACGCTCACGCACGGAACGCAGCTGCCGCTGATGTCCGCCAAACAGGATACACAAACAGTATATAAAGGTGTATTAGAAGGTGACCATGTTGTTGCTAACATGTCTGGATCACAACCAGAGGTGGACCCAGATCTGCAGCAACTATTTGACCAGATGGACTCCAGCACCACCTATGTGCCACTGCACATGCAGGCAGTGGGTAATGAGGAGGCTGCTGGCCCTTCTACAGCAGGGCAACCTGCACCTGACCATTCTACAGCAGGGCAACCTACACCTGGCCCTTCTGCAGCAGGCCAACCTGCAGCTGGCTCATATGCACCATCAGCAGAATTGTTTGGAACACAACCGGGGACTTCACAAGGTAGTACCATGGCCAGCACTTCAAGTGCAGCGACACGTGACAGGGGGCGTGGCCAAGGACGTGGCAAGGGGAGAGCCAGGGCAACAGAGGAACCACCAAAAAAAAATAAGGCATATGAAGCACAGGAGCTTGCCATCCTGGTTCCCCGAGCACGTGATTGGATTGAGTGTCCATCGGAGAAGCTGACACACACACGCAGATGGAAGATTTGGGAACAGATAACGGCAGAGATTAATGAAGTAGCGCCACAAGTTCGTGAGACGGACCATGTGAAGAAGAGGCAAGTTGTTTTGTGATACATGTGCCCAGTAATAGCCAAGTAATGATTGAATTGATGCTTAGATGGATTTTGCAAATGGCCCGTGAGGTTGTTACGATACACAGACATTATTGCCATGTTATTTTGGTGAGAGTTATAGTAGGGTGATTGTGAATGTGTATTGTAACGGTTGATATCATAGTTGCATGTAATATTATCTTTTGGACATTAATCACATGTCGTAATATGTAGCACAGAGCAATGGCTGCAACAGCTAACATCTGGAGTGACATGTATTAATATGTCAACTTACATTGCAGGTGGCAGGACTTCAAAACCAACCTGAAGAGGAAGATGACCAAGCGGTGGGAACACAGCCAGACATCTGGGGCCGGGCCCATGCCATCAGGGCTAGAGCTCACCCCCCTGGAGTTGATGGCCGAGAGCTGTATATCAGTTGAGGAGATCAGGGGGGTGAGCACGATGGATAGCGAGGCCCCAGCTGAAGTGTTTGCGTCTTTTCTGGAAGGTAAATATTGGTCATGCCATAAACTTGTGCAAGTAATTATCTTAGAATGTCTCCTAATTGTGTTTATCATTTTCCACAGACACCCCACTGCTTGGTGACGACTCTGCTCAGGAGGTGGAGGAGTCCGTGCCACCTGGCCCCAGGGGTAGGCCTGTGCAGCAGCAGCCATCGGCCCAAGCCGATTTGGCCGCCTTGGCCAACATGCTTGGGGACATCAACCAGCAGGGAGACTTGGCATCAGAACGGATGCGTAGGACCGAGGAGATCCTGGCGAGCTTGGTCAGCACCCAGCAGGCCATCGCTGCGAGCATGCAGGCCATGGCTGAGTCACATCAGGCCATGGCTGCAAGTGCTCAGGTGCTGGCCGAGCAAGCCACCCGCCAAAATGATCTCCTCCTCCACCATAATGAGCTTATGGTGGAGCTGGTTAACAGCAACAGGGTCCTAATGTCATCCGTTTCTGGTGCATTACCACCGGCAACACTCCCTGCTGGCAGGAGGGGTAGACCAGCCAACCCCTCAACATCATCTGCTCCACCTGCCCCAGCATCTGGCCGTGGCCGAAGAGCTGCTGCACAGGCCAAGGAGCCTACCAAGGCCAAACGTGGTCGCAAATGAACTTGTGGCTGCATTAATCTCCACCGTTATGTGGTCCCAAATCTTCCATTGTGCTGTGTGTGTCAGCTTCTTGTGTCCAATCACGTGCTGAGGGTAACCAGATGAGCCCTTGCTTCATATGTCCTTTTTGGTTCCCCTGTTGCCCTCTTTTGCCTGCCATTACTGTCAGCTGTACTTGAAGTGCTGGCCATGGTACTATCTTGTGAAGTCCCCGGTTGTGTTCCAAACAATTCTGCTGATGGTGCATATGAGCCAGCTGCAGGTTGGCCTGCTGCAGAAGGGCCAGGTGTAGGTTGCCCTGCTGTAGAATGGTCAGGTGCAGGTTGCCCTGCTGTAGAAGGGCCAGCAGCCTCCTCATTTCCCACTGGCTGCATGTGCAGTGGCACATAGGAGGTGCTGGAGTCCATCTGTGTGCAATTATATTTGTTTTGTATTATTATTTATTTTGGGACATTCCTGCCATGTTGTTTATTTTGGGTATTTTGTATTTTTTGGTCATTGCATCACAGTGGCATTGACTGTGACATGTATAGAAATAAATTTGTTTACTTTACCAAAAATGTGTGGTTTCATGAGTACATGTCGAATACACATGTGTATTGATAGTATTAAGATTCAGTCATGTCCATTGTTAGCAGTTTTTAAGTGTGTGACAAGTACAGCATATGTGGGGGATTACTAAGGTTTCCTTGAAGCAGCAATGGTTTCAATTAAAGCACTGACAAGCGGCCTATTAGTGAGTAATGAGTAAAGGAGTAGATTCTATTGGGTTCAGGTGTTAATGCTTGTAGTCATTAGGCGGTCCGTTCGCCTACCGCATGAACGAGTGGTGTCCGCAAAGCAATAGTACACTTGTGGACACCGCACATTTCTGCCCTTTTTGATCGCGTGCATTCGGAGTGCTATCCGAATGTACGCCCCCCAACATAAGTGTACTCCCCCGTATCCGCCCATGTTTCCGCCCCGTTTTGCCCACTTTGAAACTACGCCCATGTGTCATTCCGCATGACGCCCATAATACGCCCATATTTCCCGACTGATTGCGGGGAACAGTTTTGTACGGGATTTGGCCGAACTGGTACGGAGTCAAGGCGTGGCACATGCGCGTGGCGTTCTCCACGCATGCGCAGACGCCGTAAATACGCGATCCGAAAGTATGCGGTAAAGTACGCGTCAATCAGAATAAGGGCCAGAATCACAAGTGAAGTAATTAGCTCCACCTGTGGATCTTTTAAAATGTGTTAGTCAGTAATGAGTGCACCTGTGTACCTGCGAGGTGTGCTGGAAAACGTGAACTGTTGGTAGCTCTCGAGGACTGGAGTTGGCTACCACTGCTCTAACATAACCCATAACGCTGCTCCTGGACTTCCATCTTAATGTATGATTGGCACCACCTGTGTTGAACTAGTTAATGGATGAGAAGGCTGTTTCAACACCGAAAAACTGACAGAAAACAAACATAAAGAGGGAAGTCCAGGAGCAGAGCATTTTGTACCTAATGGCATGGGTCATGTTGGAAGATATGTCATCATAAGACTAAAGCAGCCCATACACGCTGCGATGTGGGCTGTGCGTTCTGTGCTTTGAGGTGCATGCTCCCGTGGCACCTCATCGCACAGTACAAAAAATATGTGCTTGCACATACTTTTTGTACTTTGTTTTCATCACATTGCATCGCATTGCATGCACAACGCAGGCAATGCAATCCGTGCTTGTTAATCACGGAACGCACGCCCGTATCGGGGCGTGTATGGGCAGCATAAGGCCCATACACACTTATCTTTCCAATCTGGCTGGTTGGAATGAAAATCTGGAAATTTTGGGGAGCAAATGACAATTGACCATATGCTCCTAAACATGGAAAACAGACAAAAAATTTCATTTAGGCATATCGGTTAAATCAATTTATGCAGAGGACTATTTTTGTCAGCAAATAGTTGATTGTAATTTGTTCTCAAAAAATTTCCAGATTTTCATTCCTACCAGCCAGATTGGAAAGCTAATCTTCTAGTGTGTATGGTCTTAAATCAGCCACCGTCTATTTGACTAAAGGGGGCACAGATAAAATGTATTAGAATCAATTAGGGTACAGTGTTGCACCTGGTAATCTGAGAATGCATAAAGATCTGTGTCCTTTGTTGGTCACACCTGTCCAGCAGACGCCTGCTGCTGCATTACCCTGGTTGGCTTGTAATGCTGTACTCCTATGCTGTAGATAATGCTGGGAATAGGGTAAGTGCTTCTATACTAAAGCATTGCTTTGATAGCTGTGGAGCTTCTATTAAAAGTTTAACTAAGGTGAACAGCCCTTTCAAAGACACTGCAACTATTGTCTTAATACATTATTCATCTCCATGTGAATCTGTATGCCTATGCCAGCCACACTCACTTTCCAATGCTCACAGGTACCAGTTTGCTGTGAAAATAAAAGGAACTGTCTATAACCCTATTCATTCGCACAGAGTGACGCACACATTTCCATCCACAAGTGCAGTGTATGTCCCACCTTTTCAATGTACTGCAATGCTGTATTTAGAAATAGAGGAGACGAAACACTATTTATTGAAAAACACTCACTAGACTGTAACCGAGCAAATAAATAAATATAACAGATTTGTCAGGTCTAGTCATTGTAATGTGCCAAATTTGCATAAGTACATTAATTAGTCTTCCTTTGTTTCTCTCCACAGACATATTAAAGTAACAGATGCAGCTGCCTTGATGTGAGATAAAATCTGTGTCCTTTATAATTCATGATGTCACTTTTGTCAGATGCAATTTCCAGTCATCATATTTCCAACAAAGAAAAATTCAATCTGGTGAAGAAGAGAAACACAGCGGAGCACCTTATACTTCAGCTCTGCCTTCATTAACCAGTTGTCTGGTCCCAGCTACCATCCGCAGTGCTAGGAAATCGACAATTATTTTGAAATGTCTTAGGGGATGGAACACATTTGATGCATGCTGGGTGGTGAGATTTGTGAAAAGCCAAAGGACCGAATTATAAAATCAATTACAGCTACACATTTGTTCAATGATTTTGCATCAGCATTTGTTGGTAACCCTCGTGCAGGAGCTGTATGAAAATACTGAGTGTAAAATCAAACAGAAATAAAAATAATAGCTATAGTATAGTTTGCAGACACTTCAAACTTCTCTACATTTCATACTGTAAAGAAAAGGGTCAACTTCAAGCAGCAAGAAGTCAATAAAACCAAACAAAACTTCAAATTTTTTCCATGTTTAAAAAAAAAAAAAAAGGTACAAAATCAATGATTTAACCAATTCATAAAGAAGAAAGCTATGACTTGTTTACAGTCCGCTACATTGTACATACAAAGAAAAAAGATCAGAAGAGCTTCAAGTTGTAGTGCTACAGTACATCATGAAGCTCTTCTTTTATTTTCTATGGATGCACAATGTACAATGTGGTAGCACCCCAGAAGATAGAAGATTTAAAATTAAATACTGAGCAACTGGACTGAAAGCTATACATTAAATGATTATTATAAAAGGGATTGGGGCAGGATCATTTTCTGTCTTTGATGTGATACTGGGGTAGATGTATGAAGCAGTGATGAGGGAGCCAGAGGAGAAGTTGCCCATGGCAACCAATAAGCTGCTCTGTACAATTTTATATTATTCAAAATATAGATGTTACTTCAGTGCTGATTGGTTGCCATGGACAACTTCGCCACTGGCTCACTTTTCCTCCTTTATCACTGCTTCATACATTCCCCTCTGTCCTCTACATGCAGGGCCGACATCAGTAAACTTGCTGACAGTCCTAACTTCTTAGCAGACCTGACCAACTGTACTAACTTCTTAGGAGACATGAAAACGTGACAAACTCATGAACTGCACGTAGCCCAATTCAAATCCAAGCAAGGGTGAGGGCATACCAGGATCCCAGAATGCATTATGCCCTTATACATTATGTTAAGTGATTGGAAACCCCTGCATAAATGAAATGATGTTCTCCTGCAGAAGACATGTGTTTGCAAAGGTATAAACTTTTCAGATCAGATGGATGTGCTTGGGTTTGGTAACTGCCAGGAGAAATGTCTGATGCTAGAGTGTAAAGTAGATAGAGGAAAGCATGGAGTTGGTGGTGTTAAGCCATACCTTCCAACTGTCCCGATTTTCATGGGACAGTCCCGTGGTCCCACCTGGGGCTGGCAGTGTCCCACAGTCAGAGGTGTGCGCAGGCAATTTTATTAGGGGTGCATCATTGGAGGGGCGTGTCTCTCACCACCTACTGGGCGTGTCTCTCACCACCTACTGGGCGTCAATGCAACCTTAATATAGGGAATTATATTAAATAGAGTGTACAGTGTAGGCTGGCACTCATGCAGATACTTGGTAATGGCAAAAGTTTTAAGCCTGGGTGCTCACTGGCACCTGGAAGCTGCCCCCAAATCCAGGGCCCTCTTAACAGCAGTGTGGGCCCTTGGGCAAAGCAATGCACTGGGGCCCTTACCCATTCTCCCCTCCTAGGGGTGGTGGGCGCTATCAGCAGCAGCTTTGATGTCCCCCGGGTGGCAGGAGGTGCTTCATCTTCCATTCAACATTTAGGACCTGGAGCAGTAACTTCTGCTCATTACTCCTTTACTGCACAGGTGGTGGGAGGGAGAACACTAACGTGTGGAAGGGGGCACTGCGCTGAATGAAGGGTCCCTTGTAAATGACTTCCAGGGAGGTAGGGGGTGTTTTATACGCAGGGGAGGGTTGGATAATGGAGTGGGCTTAATATGCATTTAAAGATCACTACATAGGCTGTGGGCCATATAGGCTGTGTGCATAATAGTTTTGAAGTGCTGCATAATTGCACCATAACAGCAACTCAGAAAACCAGACTGCTTTGTGCAAGTTCACTCTATCCTCACAGCCATACTACCCCTGGCTGCTTAATCTGGCTATTCAACCATAATATCACCATTTTTACATCTGCAAACAACTTTTACTATCACTGTTAATGCTTGTATTTGCACTGTCAGTTTTGAAAATGCACAACTGTAACTAATGACTTCACCTCTCCTGCTCTTCCATTGATAGTAGGTGTCCCCTAACATTTTATTCTTGGTCCTCTTCTTCTCTATCTCTACATGTCTTCTCTGGTTGAGCTAATTTGCTCACACGACCTCCACTATCACCTCTATGCTGATAATACTGAAATCTACCGCTCCTCTCCTGATCTCTCTCCCTCTATCCTCACTCATTTCTCCAACTGTCTGCTGTCTACTCTTGGATGACCCAGCGCTTTTTAAGACTTAAAACATCAAAGACTAAGCTGACCTCTTCCCACCCTCCTGCATAAAACCCGACCATCTCTCATCCGAACCTTCTGTTTATGCCCATTTCTACCCCTTCTAACCCTCCCCTTTAGAATGAAAGCTCTCACGAGCAGGGCACTCTCTCCTCATATGCCTTTCTTAGAATATATAAACTTCTGCCACCTTGATAATTGCTTCAGTGTCCTGTCCCCTGAAGCAACTATCCATATTAACCATGTACTTTTCCTAAACGGTCTTATGATATAATTCGTTATGGGTTTTTGCTCAAAACTATTCTCTGTAAAGCGCTGCTATTCTCTGTAAAGCGCTGCGGAATTTGTGTGCGCCAGGGCTATTTTTCTGCAGGCTCCAGCAGGAACTGTGGCCCTTAGTCTAGTTCACTCTTTCTGACAAAATATCTCCTAGATGGACAAAACCATGTGCACTGCGGGTGAGGCAGGTGTTACTTGTGTAGAGATAATTAGATTTGGGTGGGGTTTTACACCTGCCTCACCTGCAGTGCACATGGTTTTGTCCATCTAAGAAATATTTTGTCAGAAAGAGTGAACTAGAATAAGGGCCACAGTTCCTGCTGGAGCCTGCAGAAAAATAGCCCTGGTGTGCGCTATATAAGAACCTGTTAAATAAATAAATAATATTCGTCATTTTCCGGTGGAAGGGCAGCTTGTTTGACTGCAGATATCGCCATTATCTGGAAATATATTTCTTAGCCTTCAATAGTATAAAAATCTAGAGTCCCAACTTTCAGGAGGTGCTGGGAACTTGGGGATCAGAGATCAGGAGCCAGAGCAATCCATTGACAAAAATATAAAACTGTACACCAGACGTTTGGAGCTGGAGCAGGGACCAGCTGCTGGAAGGCTGATATCTCTGGTTCTGGGCATGATAGAGACAAGCCACTAGTGTTGACAGAAAGAGGAGAGTCCCAGCTTTTGGTATATACTCTTAGAAAAAGTCAGAGAGAACCTGAGAAATATAACTGGGAATAGTTTGAAGTTGGATATCTCCAGTTCCCTAGGGCCGATTTTCAAAATTCTGGTATCCCTGGAAAAAGGGGATCCTCAGCTATCAGGATAGGGCCCTTATACACCTGGGGCTCCTGGGAAAGTGCCCATTAAGCCCATACGAAAAGACGGCCCTGCCCAAATCAGCATATATTGTAGAATTGTAGATTGGATTTCCTGCTTAGTGAATAACTAAGAACATAATGCCAGCCTACTTCCCCCAACTCCCAGCATGGAACATACCCAGCATCCTTCCCCCAAATTGGCACATACCCAGCCTCCTTCCCCAAGCCCCATAATTGCACATTATACCGGCAGCCTCCTTTCACCCCCCAGGATTGCACAAACTCAGCCTTAGCCTGACACATACCCCCATCTCCCTAGCAAGACAAAGACCCAGCCTCCTTCATGCTCCTGTATTCCATATAGAGTAGGCATACATGGCCATCAGACAATAGTAAAAGTAACCAGTGAGCAATATTCAGGAAGCCACTGATCTGGCCATACAGCTCTATCTCCTTAAAGCCGGTCAGACAGCTCTCTCCTCGCGGCGCTGCCTCCCTCCTCCTCCACCAGCACAGGCAGTGCAGAACAGAGGGCCTGGGGGGGGGGGAAGAGCACGGGCGGCGCAATGATGTTTACCCAGCATGATATCACTGCGTCACGCCGCAAGGACAAGGTCCTGCACTTCTAAGTGGGCGGGGCTGACATGGAGCCAAGCCACTGCATGTGCCTGGTTCTCCAGGAGTGAAAATCCACGTTTCCGCCCCCAATTCAGAAGAGGCGGTAGCAAAAGACCGGTCGTACACTTTACGGACATAGATCGCCACTCGCAGACATCCGCGAGCGACTCAGACTCCCCAAATACCTTTGCGCAGGATAACCAATACCTGGCAAGATTGTACAGACAGAGGAAACCACCAAAAAACCCGCTCTACCCACCTGCAGGGGTGGGCGAAAAAGAAAGGCGGAGAGTGAACAAAAACGCGCAGGCACAGTAGTCTATAATTTATCTAGTAACGAGCTGATGCCAGCAGAAATCACCTTATTAAACAGAGGCTTGTCATTCGTACCCACCCTCAAACAAAATCCTTTCAACTGGCAAGTTGACATGTTTAAATATGGGAGACAACTGAGATTAAAAGACCACTTCCAAAGAAACCCAGCACCCCAGCGAGCACAGACTCCAGGCACCAGCACTCTGAAAAATCCCAGCACCTTTGACCCACCATCAAATAATGCTTCTGTAAAAACGTTTCTCGGTATCCTCAATAGGGATACTTTTCCATACATAGACAAGCAACACATTTCTTATCACAACATATCTTCAGAAGAAAGTATGGCCATTTCTACACTGCAAAGGGATAAAGATCTTATCATCAGGGCTGCGGATAAAGGTGGCAGATTCGTTTTATTAGACTATTCCTATTATGTCAAGGAGGCGCTAAACCAATTAGCACAGCCAGACTGCTACTTACAACTTGACCGAGACCCCACATGGCGGTTCAAGAAGGAAATCGACAGCATCATACAGCTGGGAGTCTCCAACCGTTACATCAACCAAGAAACAGCTGACTTTGTTTTTCAGGACACTCCAAAGATACCTATTATATACACTCTTCTGAAGATTCACAAATCTTTGGTTGAACCTCCAGGTAGTCCTATATCATCGGCCAGAGGCTCACTTTGCCAACCTATATCCCAGCTAGTAGACTTTTACCTACAACCGATTGTTCAAAACACAACAAGCTTCATTGGAGACCCAACTAACTTTCTACATAAGCTTCAACAAATCACTGACTTACCTACCAATGTCCTCCTGGTTACCTTAGATGTTTCAAGTCTCTTCACCAACATCCCACATGATTTGGGGATATCTGCAAACAGAGACCTGATCACCATGAGCAAACACTATAATGGACCACCAGTAGATTATCTAAGCCTTCTGATAGTTTTTGTGGAGGATTAATTCCATTTCCTATTCCTTAATCGTTTCTACCCCAGCGTCAAGGAACGGCAATGGGGTCTAACATGGCCCCATCATACGCCAACCTCTTCATGGCAGCCAACGAATCACAGCACATATTGGGAAACGGACACTACAATGGCTATATTCAATTTTACATCCAATATATAGATGACTAGTTCCTGTTATGGACAGGGGGTGAAGACACATTACTTCAATTCCTTGACCATCTCAATTCATTACTCAGTACCATTCGATTCACCATGAGTTTCAGTGTGCATACCATCAGCTTCCTTGACGTTACAGTTACCATCAAACAACAAGTACTATCGACTAAAATCTTTTCAAAAGCAAAGGATAAAAACACTCTTCTCCATGCTGAGAGCTTCCACCCGAATGCACTTAAGAAGGGCCTCCCCTATTTGCAGATGCTAAGGGTGAGCCGCATCAACTCAGATACAAACACACTCCCTGAGGCCTTAATGGACATGGGCACACACTTTCGGGATAGAGGGTACAGCCATCATGATGTTGAAGAGGCCATCACTAAAGTACTGGCTTACAACAGGGAAGATCTGTTGAAAGGTATGAAGACGACTAAATAAGTAGAACAGAGACTCCTATTTTGTAGCACATTCACGGTTGCTTCAAGATTGATCAAATCAAAAACACTGGAACATTGGCATATACTGGCCACTGACCCCATACTTGAACCGGTCCTGAAAACCCCACCAAGATTTGCATACCGCAGAGGACCTAACTTGAAAGGCCTACTAGTAATCACCAATCTTTCAAGTAACAAAACAAGCCCAAATATGTGGCTAAAATGGTGTCTATAGATGCTCAGGTTGTGCGAACTGCAAGTTCCTGGGAACAGGAGATTCCTTCAGACATCCTACTTCGGGACATAAGCACAAAATACGGCATAGGCTTGATTGCAACGGCCAATTTGTAATCTATGTCCTCATTTGCCTGTGTAACCTCCTCTATATAGAAAATACTTCTATGATGTTCAAAGAGAGATTAAGTCAACATAGATCTTCTATCAAAAAAAGTCCCATACAAGAAACACAGGACCTCAAATATCTGCCGGTAGCGAGACATTACCAGGAGAAGAAACATAAGATGGATCAACTCAAGTGCCATCTTATTGACCACATCCCACCACTAAGGAGAGGTGGAGACCATGACAGAGCTAAGTCAGACCTACGTCACAGGGATTCCCTAGTGACACGCCCCCCCCCAGGCTTTCCTTCACAGCACAGAAGTGCGTTTCAAATGGTGCTGAGTGACAGCTCCCAGCCGAACGGCCGCGAGCGTAATTGGCGTGGTTTTTTGAAACTATTAAAAGACAGTCCTGACTAGCCGTGCGGGTACCCCTGACGAAAACTGGAAGGCATCCAGTTGAAACGGCTGTTGGGTCAGCCATGCTGCACTTGATACTCAAATTTTCAAATACACGTTTTCTATTCACCTAACCCTGTGAGTGCTGGTCTGTTTCCTGCCCTGTTCCCCAGGCTGAGTTAGTGCTGACTATATAATATATATATATATATATATATATATATATATATATATATATATATATATATATATATATATACATATACATACACACACATATATATATATATATATATATATATATATCACCATTTATGTAGTTATAGACCAGGTTAGTGTTATAATGGACTATATGTACCACATTCAAATTAATGTATAAACCAATAACATCTCAAACATACTGTACTTGGTAAATAGATTATGCTTGCAAAATACTGCAACAATTATTTCTGCACTGCTGATTTAAGCGCCGGCGTATTTCAGGAGATAAGTGCACTGATCTCATATGAGGCAATTATCTGCCACCTGTGTGATTATGTTAGTGAGGACAGTGCTGTACTGTATGTGGCAAAAGTGGCATTACAATGTGAGCAGTACGAAGGAAGTCACATATGTTTAGTACAAAGTGGATAGATCAAGGTCACCAAATGTATAGAGCAGGGACGTAAACCTTCAAAAGATATTGTAATTTTGTTAAATGTACCTCTATATAAAACAAAGTTACTAATACACTCATATGGCATGCACACAAATTGGAATTTTATTTGAATTGCCAAAAATAAACACTGCACCCATTATCCATGCTATACCTACCTAGTAAAAAATCTATACAAACACTCAAAAACCTGTTTGTATTCATGAACATATAAGCTCAGCAACATTACCTTAGCCCTGTGACAAACTACTTGAGTTTTCAACATAATGGATAGAATGGAACCTGCAGTACTGCAGCAAATCATATAAATGGAAGCACTAGAGACAGGCCTGCTTCCGGAGAAAACATTACTACATCATGCCCAAGTTAAGTTTTAAAGATACACGATTAGCATTAACAAATAAATATAGCCTTAGAGTAAACTAAATCTTCCATAGTGCAAACTATAACAAAGATCATTCTAAAATGATGGTCTTTTTGACTTGAACTAACAGAGAGCACCGCTTTTGCCATTGTTCTTTATACAAAGACATACATAACGAAGGATAATTAAAGTTGATCAGTTCTCTTGCTCTCAGAAAGTATTTTTAATCTGCCAACCCTACAAGATTGTACAAAATGGACTGTGTTGTAACAAATTCATCATTGTAAGTATGTAATAGCAATTGCATTGTTTGGACGTAGGTGCAGAATATGTAGCCATTTTAATAATTAATTACAACTTTAATATAAGCACATCAGAAATACAAGTGATGATATACAACCAGGGCTGTCAAGAGATTTGGGGCCATTATAAAAGTTTTGCTTCAAAAGCCAATGGTTGTACCATTTTAGAGCTTCAGTTATACCTCCCTTGGACTAATTGTCCTCCTTCCCTGCTTAGCAACCCAGGGTGCAAAAGATGGTCCGCTATACTTTTCACAATATATTTAGGGAATTAATTGAAAAAAAGAAAAAAAACATTATACACACCATTTAAGGTGAACATCTAGTAACCTTAAAAACCAAAATCTTAGCAAATATAAGAAGGGATGATTCCACTCTATCTGACAATTAATTTATAGAAACATGTTACTTACAAAGAGGGGGGGGGGGGGGTTTCAATCCCAGCAGATATTCCGACAAGCAGAAAGATCCTCCGTTTTCGACAAGAATGGTTTAAGAATAGGTCAATCTTTTCAGACAGTCTGAAAAACAAACCTGACAGTCGGAAAGCCTGTGGATTGGCAGAAACGGCCCATATTAGACAATCCAGCGGCCGTTTTGACAATGCAGAATCGACTTTGTAAAAAGTAGAATCTGCATACTTGAGAAAAGCTGGGCAATATTTCTGCCTGTCGAACATATCAGAATGCTTGTAAAATTCTCAATCTGTTACAATACAAAAGAAGAATTAAGCACACTTAAACCCAATTTGTGTGTTAATGATGCATTTACAATTAAGCAAAGTTCAGAGGTGCATTGATGGAATTGCAGGCTATGCAAAGATATATATATTTGCATTTTGGATAAAGGATTATTCCGTATTTCGGAATATTTTAATATTTCAATGATGTATTTTGAGGTACAGTATCTTGCATTTATGCTGTATAAACACATCAAACACATGAAACGCACACAAATATATTTGAAACTAAATTTGTGTACTATCTCAAATATTGAATTTGAATGCCAAGCAATCATTTTTTTGTACATATATATATATATATATATATATATATATATATATATATATATAGTGCCAGTTAAATATCAGTAGTGCTGTTACAAATTTCCCCAGTGAGTTTTTAGCAAAAAAAAATATATATTTTTTCCACTTTCTGGAATGTACGGTTTTCAGAATAATTTGGATAACGGATACAGGATACTCAACCTGTGTGTGTGTGTGTGTGTGTGTGTATATATACATATATATATATATATAAATATACTTGTATTCAGATGGCGTTCCATTGATGATCTTGTGTTCTAATGATGGAATATGTATAATTGTGCCTTTACAATGAGAGCAGTATGACAAAGTATACGAATGTGAGCAGTCTGATCACAAAGATGCATGCAACTCAGAATGTGTGAAAATTTTGTAATGTATTTAATTCCATGCAGCTGTGCTTTAAGAGAGGAAGAGGAGACCACCCTCCTCTCTTCCGACCACCCTCCCCCTGCTTACAACGCAGTAGAGTCTGAGCATTAGAGTGCGCTGCACCATTGTTCAGGGATTTCAGCAGCACTGCTGCATTCATCCCGGGAATCTGGCCAGATATGTATTAAAAATTGGGGCAGTGTGTGCAACTCTGGCACATGTGCACCGCGCACATCACACCCATTATAACTATGCCGCTGATTCCATGCCCACAATGTGGTAGTTATTACAGGCACTTGTGTTTCCATATGCCCCAGTGTTCTAATGGGGTCTGATGTAATTGTAACGCGGACACCAAGCGATGGTGCAGCTGGTGGAAAGTAAGTAATGGGTTATGTGAACTGCTATATCCTGGCATGAGGTGGATTGCACTGTGATGCGTCTTTACCCCAGGTGAAAGAAAGTCTAACTCCACCCCTGAAGAGGAGTAACGGGCTCCCACCCCGCACTGATTTCTCAGGGTCCCTGCCCTGCCTCTCTAAGAGGATGCTGCTTTTGCTGCCAGCGTTGAATATCTGATGTGATCATCTCTTGACCATCCCCTACACAAAAAGTCAGGGAGGGGAGGAGGAGCCACCTTTCACGTGCTGCAGTTTTGGCATGGGCCAAGGTCAGTAAAGACTCTTTGTAAACTCAGCCTACCCAATTCACACTTCTCTTATTCCATCTGACCCATTCCCTACATTCACAACACACTTCAAACAGGGTATAGGTATTATTCATGTACAAAGCAACTAGTATTCATTTAAATCAGGATAACCCTAGTTTGATTGAATGGAAGTTTGCATTGTAAAAAAATAATATGAATATTGTGTACACCATACTTCTACCGGATACAAAAATGCCCTTTTTTTGGACACACAAAGAATCCCTAACCTGTGATTCAAGTTTGGGGTGGATTAAGAGCATATTACTGCACCTGGGCCAACCCCTCACAGTTCTGCTATCAGTTAAGCTACTGTGACTACACTAAGCTTGTCACTGTTTACTGATATAGTGCATATTTTTGCAGAGCAATTTTCAAACTGTATTATCTGATTATTATGTGTATATTCCTCACTTTGGGCCAGATGCACTAAGCTACAAAAGTGATAAAATAGAGAGTGATAAACCACCAGCCAATCAGCTCCTACCTGACATGTCACAGACTGTGTTTAAAAAAGGCAGGAGCTGATTGGCTGGTGGTTTATCATTCTCCATTTTATCACTTTTGAAGCTTAGTGCATCTGGCCCTCAGTGTGCAATTGGGTTACAAAATGTTTTTTTCCTAACCAGAATTACCCCTCCCTTTTGGCACCTGAGTGACATCACAATCTAATTGAGTAGCTTACCAACAAATGTGTTGTGTAGTTGAGAGAGGCATAGATGGGTCAGCATTAGGAGGGATTGCTGACTCCAGAGTGCCATTGGAGAAGCCAGGGGTATCTCCAGGTAAGCTGGCTCTCAGATGTTGTAAGCCATTATCATGTGGCCTTACACTGGGCTATTAGTCCCAGACAGATTTGTTATTGTTCATGGGATTGGTTTGAGGATGTGGTGCCCCCTGTGCTGGTATGGCTGGGTTGCTTCAGGTCAGCACACCATAACACTTTATTAACACTCATATTTTTCCTATTACATTGTATATATTTTGTATTTTAATCACACCTTTCACCTCCTAACATAGCACTTATGTGCTTCTTATTACCCCCCTGTAAATTTCATTTGAGTGCTGCCCTGGAGTAGTTAGCCTGTGCCGGCATGTTGGGGGCTCACACCCCAGACCCATACCCAGTGTTAGGGACCCCCAGTGACAGAGATGCCTTGACGTACGGCCTGGGGGCTTAGCCCTATATCTGCAGATATATGCAACAAAGATCTCTGTATTAGCTGATTATTATATAGATCTTTCTCACTCAGTGTGCAATTGGGATACAAAATGTTTTATTTTCCTAACCAGAATTACCCCTCCCTTTTGGCACCTGAGTGACATCACAATCTGATTGAGCAGCTTGCCAACAAATGTGTTGTGCAATTTGTCAACCAAAAACAGTCTCCTCTGTTATAGAAGCACCGCTTGCTTACCAATGCAACCTTCTGTAGAGGCTGAACGTTAACACAGAGTATGATGGTCTGAGGTGGGAGACAAAAAAAAAGCTGAGCTTAAATACAAGGGAAGCTAATGCATTTATTTTTTTAACCTGCAGGGTCAGCACTGACTGCTTTTGCATGTAGCCCACAAATACTGCACAGTATTCCTTAGTCAGGCTACTATTAATGATTTACAACCTTGTATGGTTTGCACAATGCAATAAGTCTACTATACCAATCACATATATAGGGCACATACAGTATAGTGAACATAAATACTTTGGAAACAGAGTCAGTGCATGGGATGAGCAGCCATATTTTTCTTCCCTCCAGAGAGATGTTTCAACTGAAATTATGAATTGTAGGAGGACCGATAAGAGAAATAAGAGGTGTGCTTAAAGTCAATTAACTTGCTATCTAAATGATCAAAAAAAAATTCAATTTGGGATTGCTGCTTTAAGTATCTTCATTTTTTCTTTACTATAGCTGAATGGCTGTAAAGAGATCATGTTTTGAAGTTGGTGTGTAGTGAAATAAATAGCAGAGCCAAATTAATTTGTCATTTTGCCTACTCACTGGAGCCATACTAATATTTTGGCAGGTCTGTGGCCTTTGAGGGCTGCTTTGGCAGATCTAGGTTATATGTTGTTAAACAATAAAGTTAATATATTTACTATTGAAAATACTCTTCATTCAAACATTTTACATAATTATTTGATAGTAAGACTTTTTTCAAATTGAATTAATATATATTATGTGTATTTACAGTTTAGTCGCAATATGGTGAAAATAGCGCATTGATGATGTACTGAAAGCCAGGGAAAACAGATAAATAACTATCTTAACCTAATGCACCTATGGAGACTGGTAGAAACACTCCTATTACAAAGTGTTGTGAATAGACCTCTGGTTGTTAGGCAGTCGCACTATAAAACTGCAAATTAAATTGATTTATGTTACACAGTTGCACTATAAAACTTTTCAATTGTAAATGGTTCATATCTACTTCAATGGTTTGGGAAATATAATGCAAAATATAGTAGAAATTTCCAAGTAGGCTACTATGTAAACATATACTGAGAGTTTTCTACTATGTCAGCATCTCATCTTATTCTGATTTCTGACATTACTGTGGATAACCATTTATGATGTACAATACTGTATATAGACAATATACATTAAGAAACAATAAAAATGTAATGTTTTTCGTATGTAAAGAGCTCATTGATTATTTTTTTTTAAATCCTTTAGTGTGTGTTATGATAATTGCCTAGGTAAGCCATTAAGTTCATTTTTTGTACACTAGTAAGCCCGCTCGATTAAAATACATTTTGACACCCCTAAATTGTTAAATGTTGTTTGATTATGGGCCAGCCCACATTAAATCACCTTCAAAATTTGAAGAATGAATAGTCAAATTTGTCAAAATGTACTAAATCAAAATCATAGCTATTAATCATCGGATTAATTTACCCTTTCTTCATGTTATAATGTTTAACGCTTTAGTCAAATTACGTGCCAAAATTAGTAATTTGCATGTTTCTGTCCTGAAGGATTCTGTGTTAAACTATGCCATTTTAATAGCATCACACAATAGTCCTAGCATCACGGCACTAGAAGAATTGTGATTTGGGCTACTCTTCATACATACCACTGATACTGTAGCTGTAGTGGAAGACTGACACTGAATAAGAAGTATAGCGAGACCAGACGCAGCGTTACAGGATAGCCTGTGGCTGTAGCAGGTTAGCAGAATTTACCAATAGCTGGAGGATAGGCAAGTGCAGGATTACAGGTGTATACACCTGTAATCCTGCACTTGCTTATACATGGTTGCGTCAGCCGCTATAAACTGGGGGGGTGATTTCAAGGTATGGGAGCATGGCTGCACAGGACAGTGGTGTGGCAACTTAGGACAAGTCAAACCAGTTTGCACACTGAGCAAACTGGGAGGGCTCACTTTTAGTGCGTCACTAACAATTTGCCACTCAGTGTGCCATTTTTACATGCAATAAATTGTATGCGTTTTATTGTAAAAAACTCCCAGGGAGCTAGCAGTGGGGTCCAGACATCTGCAGGGTTTGGTTGGCGGGGAACAGCAGCGGCTGTGAGCTAATAGGCTGTGCGGGAAGAGGCTGGTTAATTTGTGAAAATAATTTTGAAAAGATTGGCCGGCCGATTATTGGCTGAGAGAATTCTCTCAGACAATCAGTAACCGGCCAGTCTTTTCAAAATATTTTTTCAAATTCACAAGACGCTTTCCGTATAGCCTACCAGCAAATGCTGCTACTAGCTCCCAGCCGCTGCCGTCCCCTTGCGAGTCACTCCTCCCATTTGCCATCGCTGCTGGGACCTGCCCAGCACTCTGTGAGCAGCTGGCATGCCCCTAGTGACAGGGAGCAGAAGTGACAGGGAGCAGGTGGGACAGAACCAAAAAATCAGGACTGTCACACAAAAATTGAGATGTTTGAGAAGTATGTGATATGAGTATCAATGATAGAGTTATTATATTGTAAGTGTTAACACTGCACTATCTGCACCTTTACAAAATGATTACCATTGGGATTGATATGTAGACAATTACGTTAACCCTAGTACAATTCCATCTAATTCTCTTTGTCTATATAGGACACCTTCCCAAGACATTAATGAGTTACTAGAAACAGGAAAACCTCTTTTTTTTCTTTCAGAAGCTCCAGTGTTACTAAAGGTTTCCAAGGTAACAATGAGCAACGTTTTAGACCAGCTGTGAACACCTATTATGCTGTTTAGATTGTTGTCATTAATCCATAATTCTCACCAATAATGAATACGCTCTGCCTTTTCTACTGTCCTAGTTCACAAAAGGTTACAGCTTATGGTACTGTTAATAGTTTCTCAACCATATAAGGGTGGTTCTAGAGTTTTGAGTCGGTTATTTGTGTATCAAAATATCATATTTTTCTACATACAGTAAAACCTGGGTTGTACTAGTTCTCGTATGACTAAAAATATGGATTGTTTTAGAACACTACGGGCGGGATTCACTGATAACCCCCGCTGTACATCGCAGGCATTCGCATTGTTAATAATCGCATATGCATTAACATATGCGATTATTAACGCCAAGGCTAAGGCCGGCGATGTGCAGCGGGTCCCCCCTCCCTGCCTGCACCCTTACCAGCTGTGTGGATGCTCCGTTTCCTCCTCCCTGCACTCAGAAGAGGTGCAGGGAGGAAGAGATCACTGGTCCGGACAGCACAGCAGGAGGCTGCCTGGACACAGGTGAGGGGGGTGCGGCGCTGATCGGCGGGGGGCGCGCGGGGGACGTGAAGGGAAGCCCATAGGCTTCCATGGGGTTACACCATATAGAACTGCGTCTCTTTCCAATTATTAGTGGCAACCACGGCTGGTGTTATTGGTCGTATTGCCGCACAATCCCTCCTGTCGGGCCGCGCACACCAGGCAAGGTGTAGCAGCTTGTATGGCTCGAGCAGATCGTGATAATGGCCATGCAGGGCATCCCCAATCAGTGTGCAAATGTAGTAGGTTGTACGGACAGCTTAATTTATAATGCACAGGGATGTTCAATGGCTGCTGGTGAAAACTTTGCAGCTTAGCGACAACTGATCCAAACCATTAGCATAAAAACAGCAGTGGCAGAGGTCCTAAACAAAGGTTCTCCTGTGTATCACTACATTGCTGCACAGTTATTTCAAAAGGCAGGGGGACTCTGAAGAAGTACTGTAAGTATTAAAGAAAATGGTGCAGAGTGTGCGCGTGGTGTGCGCCCCCTGAGATTCAGGGTCCCATGTGCATTGCACATTGCATCCATTATAGATCCGCCACTGCTTACAACCAGCATTTAACTGCAGTGGTAGCATTCAGTGAGTATGTTATTGCTGTAAATTAAAGTACTATAGGCAGTGGGTTAAGTATCTGAATGGGAAATCAATATGCAACACATTTGTGTAGTAAGGGTCAAGTTGTAATTGGATAATCCTCTTATTTGAAGTTCTCTGTGGTCAAATCTGATAATTACTTTCAGTACTTCATAGACTTCACTCAGCCCAGACTGCAGACTAAGTAAAGGAGAAGTGATGTATACATGCCGACATTTGAAAACTCCATTCCGGGAGAAGCCCGGAGAGGAGTGAAATGGGGGCTGGAAGAGGCTTCGTTTTGGGGGCGGGGCGAGGATGATGTCAGTAAGCCCCGCCCCCAATTCGCGGGTCCGTGGATGGGGGAGGGGGTAAATGACGCGAATTGCGTCATTTAGCCCCGCCCCCTCCCCGCGGACCCGCGAAAATCGAACATTTATCCCGCGGGGAGAGGGGGAGAAGGTGCTGTGGCACACAATGCGGGAGACTTGCCCACCTTCCCGGGGGACCGGGAGGGGGGCCCGATTTGCGGGACACTCCCGGCCATTCCGGGAGGGTAGGCAAGTATGAGTGATGATGCCTCTTAAATCTGATGGGCATGAATTTATACTAACTGAACTTTTCTGTGAGATGTTCTGAAATAACTTTGCGGAGTCTGTGCGGATCCAAAAACCATGTATCATACGAACTGATGTGCCAGGTTTCATCAAGGATAAGCTTTGCTGGGTGAAACATTTTACCCTTTTCCACCTGCTTAGGAGTTGAAAAATGCTTGCTTAGGGGTGGCTACAAATAACTGTCACAGTTCCCAGAGCATCCAGCTGGTCACATGTTCCAGGTTAGTCAGCAGGTGCACACAGGGAGAGGTCACTAGCTTTTTCAAAAAGTACATTATAAATGGTCAGACAAGCGCATCATATAAAGTCATTCATATAAAGTCATTCATAAAAGTCATCCTTCTGCTATTAATAATTAGTTTAGCACGAATAGATATACAGGTATTTGGAGTAACTATTGGCAGTGAGTGAAACTACATCTTTCTCTCACACATGCATAAACACAGAGGTAAGTGTTTGTGCATGTTTTTACAAGATAGCAGACTAGCTTTCGAAGCATTACTAAACCTAGGTCTCTGCCACCCTAATAATTATTTCAGTGTCCTGTCCCCTGATGCAACTGTCTATTTACCATGTCCTTGCCTGAAAGCGGTTGCTTACTTGTTTTGGCTCATTTATGTATTGTTAGATGCTGCTGAACCCTTGTGGTGCCATATAAATTAATTATGATAATATTAATATTTGTATAATGTGTATACTTTATGAAACAAATGCATGCAGTGTTTAGACTTGGGTTACATACCAAAATTATTATTATGGCATGCAGGTATTCCAAACTACTTCTGGTCCCAAGCATTTGGCTATTGGATGCCCCCTGGACAGTGACATCATTAAAAGGGGTGCATACCTGGATTTCACCTGCCAAGGGCTGACACCACAGTGTAAACTCCTGCTCTGTGACAGTGTAGGAGCCAGAACTGCATGCTGACTGGTCCCTGGTGCCAGCCCAGCAGATCTGGACAAAAAGGGGGTTCGGGCTACCAGGTCATGCCCTCAACCTGCAATGCCATTCCATGCCTTTTTTCTTTCCACCCCGGGTATCACAACAAATAAGGACGCAGTTGATCCCCACAACTCTGTAATATTTGGATCCAGAAATATCTTATTAAGGTTGGATCCCTCACAGCAGGGGGGGGTGATAGAAGCTTATCGGTTTCTGTAGGGCAATGCCAATCTGAATATAGTATTGCCCACCACATCCAACCACCAGAACCTTTTGCACTCCGGGCTTGTTGCATATGTTGATCACAGCCAGACCTTTGAAAACACCATTTTCTGAGATTTGGATGCTGTTTACATCTTGCTGGGTGTCTTACCACCTAACAGTATACAGCACAGAAGTACTGTAAGGTGCACAAAGGGATTTATATTCCCTGCCTAGAGAGCGGTTAAGCGCCAAACATTTAATACCCCCCAATAATTTAACATAATTAGCAAAATGTAGTAAATAGTTCTGTCACTAATGCATTTCATTTTAATTGTTTTATTACCAATGGATTAGTGTCATCTACAGTACATGCATTACAGTGTGATCTTTTTATCTTTCCTTATAGAGAGTATAAATAGTAAGTCGATAAGGTGAAAGCTAACATGACCTTGTGATTCTGAAATACCCTTTGGACAGTAGTTTTTATTTGCTTTCTAAAATCAATAAGTAGTTAGTAAAGCAGCAGTGATGTCCAATTCTGTCAAACACTGGCTCTCACCTAGACCTATTTAGAAGCATTAAATAAACACAGTGATGTCTATTTGATCCATAAATAGGCTGGAACAGTAACTTCCACATACATTATAAGTGAACGCACTAAGTGCAACTTCCTATTTGGTACTGTATTTAAAATACTTTCCGGCTTACAGACTCATTTATCAGCACAGCGCAAGCAATGTGTGTGCTATGAGGCAAGCAGCCATTTGGTTTAATTAGTCTCACACTACTGTAAATTAATGAAAGTACATTTATACTATTTGCACCCATGGGACAGCACATTTGTTGTTCAGCAAGGGATACCACGACATACATCAGTAGCATAGCTTAGCATTGATATTTGCTGCCCCAATTTAGAATAGGGATGGCCAATGGTCTATGAGGGTTATTCAGACCTGATTGCACAGCTGCTTATTTGCAGACCCCTATGAACAAGTACACACCGCCCTGCCAGAGTGAAATCCAGCCCTGTGCAAGCCTGCAAATTGCTGTTGGACTGCTTGCAAAAATATTGCAGACATGCAATTAGCTACAAATTCATTTGCAACTCACTCACAATCTAATGACTTTTCCAGTGTGCGCAGTCTATGTGCAGCCCAGGACTCAGACGGTTCAATACAAACAGGCTGATCAAAGCCAGAGCCGACGTCACACAACTTCCCTGAAAATGCCTGAGCATGCTTTTGTTTTCCCTTACCCTCCCAAAATATGTCCGGTTACCACCCCCAAATGCCAGCTTTCTGTAAATCAACTTGCAATTGTCCAACATTAAAAAAAGTTGCAGGATTTAATTGCAGTATTGCCTATGAGTGGTTTCATTATTGAACAGGCTGTGAATTTGCAGATGTGCGATCAAGTCTTAATAAACCTTTATGTCCAGTGATTGAGTTCCAGGATGGCAGCAAGTCAACGTCAAGTGTGGGTTTCTCAGGCTGGGCACATCCTATGAACAGAATATGGAGAGCAATGCAGAGTGCACAATGGAAATCAGGAGTAGAGAAGGCAGCAAGGACACTGCAACACCACCAAATTTCATCCACCGGGTAAGCTCTGTAATCGGGAAGGGGGGGGGGGTGACAGATGAGCAAACACAGTGACTCCCTGTATGATGCCATATTGTATAGTTGCAAACTATATTTTTTAAAGTACAAACTAAAACACCTCAATCTAGGAGCAAAACTAAAAAAAAAAAATCAGTTCTGTGTAATTCCATGTGGGCCATACATCATCAGTGATCCATTGGTGTATCTCAGAAAATGGAGAATTTTCAAGTCCTGACTTGGCGTTCCTATTTTTGGTTGAAACTGGTGAGTTGGGGATTGCTTACGTGTTGGATTTCCCCCGATTCCCTGGTGTCAGGAGAACAGGGAATTGGGGAAGTTGTATGGGCCTTTTAAAGGGGACTATTCATTATTATGGCATGTAGGGACCTGGTTGCTGAATCCCAACGGTCACTTTTGTGTTCCGTGCTGTTTTGCCTCAGTGCCAGGATAAGTGCTCTCTGCTGCAGGATCTCACTCTGGTTGGGGATCTGCCTACAGATCCCTCTGTTTCCTTTCTCCCTGGTGCCATCTCTTTTTCTGCTACCCCAACACCTCTACCTCTCTCAGACACCTTTCTTTCTAGCACTCAACTCTTAATTTTTTCTTATTCCCTTACAACTTCTCTTTGCTTTACACAATTTCTCTCATTCCTCTCCCTATATCCCCGACACGTTCTTGCCCTACCCCCTTTCTCTCATTCCCTCACATTCCGTAACACACTCACTTGCTCCTCCCTCACTCTTTCTGGCAACCCTTTCTCTCACCTACCTTTCTCTCTCTGAAACCCTTGCTCTCCCCTCACTTTCCTTGACATCCTCTTTCTCTTTCCTCCCTGTTTCTGACACCCTCTCACACCCCTCTCTCATTCCCTCACTTTCCCTGAAATTATTTTAATGTTAGATAATTAATTTGTGGGAAAAAAAACCCAAAAAACTACTGCAAATAAAATATGCCTTCAAAGTGGCAAAAATTTATTTAACTTTAGCAATACAAAGCATTGCTTAGAAAATCAAGTGATCAAATCTAGTAAATGTACCTTAACTCATGCATACACTTACATTTCACAAATTAGGTGTTTCAAATACGCAACAAGTAATCAAAAATTGGGTCCCCTAGGTTAATGGAATAGAATTTGCAGACTTTTAGTTAGTCCTACTGTATGTATACTAGTAATCTCCAGTTCAACCAAATTCATTCATATGATTAGCACCTCGATGTGACAACTTCTAGTGCATTTTTGATATACCATTAAATAAAACATTTTTCTTATACCTTTTGGAAGCAATGAATATCTAGCTCAATTCAACAGAAAAATCAATCTCACATAAAATGGGATTTGTGTCATAAGGGGCATCTCCCTGCTGAGCAATCCATTGAAGTGCAAAGAATCTACACCTTCATATACTTGCTGTAGAGTATTTCTCCTGGTCTACTAACTAGACTGAAAAAAAGAGGTTTGATTGTTAAATGAACAGGTACTAAAATGTATTTCTAGCATTTTGATATGTGTCCAAGACTAATCATTAATTTGAAGACAAAAGCATTACTTGTCTTAAGGTGTACTGTGGTATGGATACAGACATTTGCATAACATACAGTACTGCAATGATTAGATTTGCTGCCTCAGATGAGTTTGAGTCCATGTTTGGCTGGGTTTCCTATGTGTATTGGTCTCCTACCACATCTATAAATGTGCTGTGGGTTAATTTGACAAACAAAATTAGCCCTTGTGTGTATTTGTGTACATGCGTAGGGTCTATGGATTGTAAGTTCTAATGAGGCAGGGAATAATATTAATGACTATGTAGAGAGCTGTGTAATATGTTATGTATATAAAGAATGGTTAAAAAAATTGCTTTACCATATATATACAGTACTACATGATAGAGCCAAACAGGCAACAGAAATTAAAGGTTTCACACTTTTGCCAGACATCTGTCACAATGCTCAACATCTAGCACTGTTTATTTATGATGGACTAGGGGCATGACTGGCTTCTCGGGTCCCTGAGGCAAATAAAATGACATCCTTCTCACACTATACATAAGTTCTAGGAAATAAAAAAATCATTGTGCTTGCTCATATGGATACTCATACGTTTAGGAAGTATTGATCAGGAACTTGATATGCGTGTAGTATATGGTAGTGATATAGTGTAGGTAGGGGGTGACTACTATCTACTGGGAGGTACACTGTGTGTAATCTTTGCCCGTGGTGACAGAAAGCCTAGCTTCACCCTGCATTAACTAGAACAAACAACAAATACTAATGGTAACAGAGAATAAAAATACTTAATCTAAAGAAAATATAACAAAACATAGTAACTATGGCCAAAAAAGTTTGTAATGAGTGACACAACAAAATATCAAACATCACATCAGAAAGAATCTAGTAAAAAAAGGTTACTTGTTTCTAACATTAAATAACATCTACTTTAAAAAGATATTATTTTCGCAATGTAAGTTCCAGTTACATAAAGTATGTTATTTACTTTTGGTACTATTGGCTGTATAACTTTATTTAAAATAAATACAATTTCATATAAAAGAGGAGTCATAAGGCAAGCAATCATCCTACTGTGAGACATGAAAACGAGCTGGAAAAAACAAATTACATTGCAACATTCCAGCAGCCAAAGGGACTTTGGCAACTGACCGTGAAAACTTGATAGTGCAACAGTGAAAACATTGCCAGGGGAGATGGGGCAGCTTCTCTGCCAAGACAAGGCAATGCAAAGATGTCCCCTCAATGTTGTGACATCCGCCCCCCTCTATTCCATCCAGGCTTGCAATATGTTGGGAAGTATGTCAATACAGCATTGAATAATACATGAGCATTTTCTGTATACTTATTTCACATACATGGGACTTCTGGGCAGCTTTGTATTTTAGTAGCTATCCAGAAATAATTTGTATCTACACTTCCTGTATTTTCTATTGATTTTTTTTCTCTCTCCTTTACATAAAAAGCAAATGGTGCAAGAAAGTACCTGTACTCCTTACAATAATCTGTACCTGCATTATGGATAGTTGCCACATGTTTAATTTCTAGGGACACTTACAAGCTTTAATGATTTGTAATTTGAAATGTTTTATTTAAAGAAAATGGCACAGTATTGGTCATCTAATTGATGCAATTATTCTTTATTCTAAGGCAGAATTACATTATTACAATCTATTCTTGTTCTTCCTGCCAGTTAAGTGTAAATGGTAGAAGAGAAAAATTGTAAATTACAAATCAGTGCTTCATAATAAAGTTTCAAAATATATAATGAGAAGATGTGCTGGAATGAGCTCCAATTATACCATACAAAGAATGATGGGTATGACATAGATGTAATGGTCTACCAGTGTCCCATGTTCCAGTAATACTGTAGGTAGTAGAAGGCAACAGTGTGGCATGCCGTTGAGTTGGCATGTCCTGCTCTACCCAGTGGTTAATATCTTGTTCCATTTATGGTTATAGCTAAGCTTAAATATTTGTTTCAATCATAGACATCAGTAGCAAAATACTTTGGGAAATTATGCAATATTTGGTAGTAATATTGCTGCCTTCAGTACTGGATTACACTCCGCATATGCAGCATGATAAATATCATGCTTATGCAATAAATACCAAATGCAATTTAACCTTGTGTGAATTCTTATTGTAATGATCATCTCTTGGTACAAATAAATATATTCCACAGCTCACACACACTAGCAGCAGCAGCAGCAGAGACTGAGATAAGATGACACAGATCACAGGGGTCATCAGGCAAGCAGGTATTCTTTACTGCCTGGGGTCCTAAAATTTGCTGCGTATCAGACAGCAGAGGCTGATGAGCCTGAACAGAAATCATACCAGTGACTGCAGCAAACTACTGTCCTCGCCCAAAAATTCCTTGATGGAACTCTGGCTGCATTGAAGAATACAAAGGATTGGGAGGTTTGATCTATAAAGTGCAACGGAATAGGCTGCGCTATATAAGAAACTGTAAATAAATACATAATAATGCTGGGCAGCAGGAAATACAGAATCTGACTCAATAAATAACCTACAACTTTTTGTTCCGTATTTGAGAAATCACAGTATAAGTATAATTAACAATTTGTGTACTTTATTCCCAATTTGCCACCCTAACAAAATGTTAACCAACTATTCGTCATCTTTGTTTGCACTTATTATAAAATGCTATATAGAGACCAGTTACTCACATCAGTCCCTGAGCCGGTGAAGTTTACAATCTATATTCCCTTCCACACAATTGCAAATAGCATTCATTTTGTGAGAAGCCAAATAATCAATCAGTATATTTCAGGTATGTAGGAGGAAAGCCATGCAAACATGGAGAGAACATACAAACTCCATATAGAACTCATGACCTGCACTGTAAAGCAGAATTAATAACCACTGTGATAGTGTCTATTGGTTATAGAAACCATGACTATATAATGGTTGGGGCAGACTTGTTATTATATAATCATATAGGGGGAAATTTACTAAGTTGAGAGTTCTATTTCACATGGGATGTCGCTATGGGCAACCAATCATATACCATCTGTTATCTTCTAGAAGGTGAAAATAAATAAGTAGAATCTGATTGGTGGCCCATAGAAACATCCCATGTGAAATAGAACTCCCATATTAGTAAATTTTGGCCATAACATGGGTCATGGGACGGTGAAATTACAAGATGGTGCTGATGTACATGGCAAATTAATGAAAAGATAGGGGGTGATTTATCAAACCTTGAAGAGAGAAGGTAGGGGGAGAGAGAGAGAGAGAACCTACCATGCATTAGATTGTAAGATATAGATTGTAAGCTTGAGAGCAGGGCCCTCCTACATTTTGACTGTCTGAAAATACCCTGTTTGTTGTATCACTGTCTCCTTTGTAAAGCGCAACGGAATATGCTGCGCTATATAAGAAACTGTTAATAAATAAATAATAATAAATAATCAGCTGGTGTCATTTTTTCAAATACAGCCTGTAAAATGGCAGCTGTTTGGTTGATACTTTATTTCTTTCCATTTTATATTTCCCGAAGGTTTGATATACCTCCCCCATAGTCTGATAGCATGCTTTTGATAAGGAAAAAATAAGAAAATCAATTTTCAGGCTGAACAGCATTAGACCTATCCGCAGCGCATCAGTCAATCTTCAGTGTGCATCACACATACAGCAACAAATATACAGTTTGACTGTTCAGAATATAAAATGTCATCAAAAAGTTGTTCCGTTGCATAAGATCAAAGCACGGAAGCTGTGCCTAAAAAGAAGAAATATGAAAGTGGCACAGTAAAGCGATTGCAGGCTTCACAAAAGAGTTTAAGAGAAGCAGAAATTGTGCCACACAAACAAAAGCTATGGATTCAGAAGGACAGCTTTGTAGAGCCAGAGGACTTAAACCTTCAAAGTGTTTGTGAAGAAATATACAGAAGGATGCTTCAGCTGCTGCATCAGTAGCTACTGCAAATGAAGGAATGTCACCTGTATTATATTAACAGGAATGCTCAGAAGAAAACATTTGTGTGGGACTTTTAGGTGCAGCTAGTACATGTGTGCCGGGATGTAATAGAGTCCAATTTCGCCAGAATTGCGGTATATCCGGCCGACCACGGGCACTGTTTTAATGCGGCAACCATTTGGAAGGCATGGTTTTGCCTAGCTAATGATTGATTTTTTTTTAGAAAGACATCTGAGATCAGTCTGCATCCCAATCCTCTGGTGAACTCAGACTTTATTACATAACGATGCGAATCAGGATTCAGATAGTTCTGTACAATGTGAAATATCATTACTAATTTTCCATGTAGGAAAAAAATGGATTGTTATTAACGAAATTTCTAATCAAGTGCGTATAGTCCCTCTGAAAAGGTCCAGTTTTGTGGACACCTGAAAAATATATAATTTTTGCCAAACAACCTATGCCGGTTTATTGGGGTGGTCTAATTGAACAGCCCCCTCCCCGTTACTCAATTAGCCAGAAGGGATATAACTGAATACCAGCCAACATCTGCTACCGAATAAGGGAGCATGTTTAATGTAGCCAACATCAAGCAGTTGTATATACATAGTTATTTGCAGGAAAGTGATATGGAAAGTTGAAAAATAATAAAAATGTACCAAACAATATGCTAGAAAAATGTCAAGCATAATCATATGATAAACACATGCATGATAAATCATATTGTACATTACTAAGCAAGACCTGGCACGGAGGGAAAGATGAGACTGCTCATGCATTACTCAACAGTGAGCTCAACCAATGGAACTTTCTTCATTTAGTTCTGCTACTAAGCATACTCCATAAACATGTAGAGCGTGAAGCAGCAACAAGTAAGGCCAGGAAAAGATGCCACACAGACAGTACAGCCATTGCTGGATGGAATATTTGTAAGCAAAATAAACTAAACAAATTTTCATTAGAATTGTTAAATATGATGAAACTGAAAATAAGCCAGGATGTAAAAGGAACAGTACACATGCCGTTGCTGTTGTGGAATAATGTTGCACTCATCTAAAGTACTTTGTATCAATGATGTACAATTTGTGAAATACTGCAGCTGCCTCACCGCTAGAACAGCTGAGGGAACACTTAGAAATGTTCTCCCTGAGTAGAAGTAACATAATGGCTGTTTTGACTGCTGTAAACATACGTGGGGATTCAGAGCAGAGCTGTATAGAGGAATAGGAAGATTGGCACTTTTGGGGAAGCCATTGAACCACACATTTTTATGGACTGCAACTGGTCACCTTACTCCAGTGTTTTTCAACCACTGTGCCTTTAGCTGTTCTCAAGTGTGCCCCCAGATCTGGAGATGCCCAAACCAGTTTACAGCCACCACCAGTTCAACTGTTATTTACTGGTCTCTTTTCATGTATTTTATTTGTATTACCTGTGTGATTGTTTTTTTTTTATATAGGGGCCAATAGGTTTCTTTTTTCCTGTGGGGGCCAATGTGTTTTGCCCTGTGGGGATCTCATGGTGTGCCTTGGCAATTTTAAAATCGTATTTAGTGTGCCGCAAGGTAAAACGGTTGAAAATCACTGCCTTACTCATATAGAGGGTTTCTACCCAAACTCAGTAGTTAATCACTTGAGACAGCAGAAACTAAAGGTAAATGTTGGAAAAAAATCCAGGTGATGATAGTAGAGATGGTTATTGTAGCTGAGCTGTGCCCACATGTCTAGTTACCATTAATGTTGCATAGGATGGTTTATTATAACAAGAGGTAGGATAATCTTATTTTCGGCATCACCCTACTAATTGAACTATTTATGTTCCAGGAAAGTGAGTTAAAAAAAAGTTTAAGACCAGCTACTACTAAATAAATGTAACATACAGCGTGGTTGTGCCCATTGTTGACATGGGAAGGTAAAAGTCACCAAGTTGGTGTGGTCAGGATGTTGCAGTTGTGAACAGTGACACATGGGAGGTACAGTAGGAGCTGGGACTGAATTTTTGTGCTCCCCTCTAAGGGGGGCAAAGTCTATTCATATATCTGTGCAGGAGGAGCTGTTGTTGAAGAGAGGAAACAGTCTGGGTGGGTATAAGGAACCTGCTATAGGGGAGAGTCCTTATGTGTTATATGCCCTAAACTAAAGAAGTGAGTGGATAGTGCAGAGCCAGAGTAAAATGGTAATTCAATGTGATAATCCTGCAAAGAACCAGGCTGGCACAGGTTTGTGAGTAATAACTGGGCAATAATCAGTTTAGACAATACAAATAAAACCTGGATGCAGTATGTCAAGTTCTGTGCTGGAGGGCAGTGGCAAGCGGTTAGGTCAGTGACTGGTGAGGCGCCTGTCAAGGCTCCTGCACTGACAGTGCCGTCAGAACGTTCTTGGCTGGCAAGCTGCCCCTTGTCTGCCCCCCCTCCCCGTTCTGACTGACAACCCTGCGCACCAGTGCTGCTACTGCTATACAGCAATGACAGTGACAGCCGGATGCAGTCACTGTCACTGCTGAATCTGCTGCTCGTTCCCAGTGCCCAATCACATCAACTTCAGTGACAGGGGCATACTTTCATATTGCCTGAAAGCACAACCCTGTCACTGAATCCCTCCCAGCAGCCCCACAGTGGTGCGCATACTCTGCATGTGAAAAAGGGCTCCTGGGTCCCAGGAATTCCTTCTATTGCAAAGGGACGATCCTTTGTGCATTTCTAGGTACATACCAGCATTAATAATGCCGGTACAGTATGTACCCATTAAGTGGCGAGTTGTACTGCTTTGCAGATAAGATTCATAGCGCATCCCGCCCGACTATATTGCCACAGATGTACCAGTGTGACATATACAATTAATTATTTCCATATCATTATGTTTATATCTTATTATTACATTTGTGCTACTAAAATGCAAATTGGAGCAAAAAATATATTTGACACAAGATGCATGGGACCTTTTAGAGTATTATCTTATATGGTCAAATTCTTCATTACATTTAGACTATACAATGTTTCATGGTCCATATAGTGTTCATGATAGATCGACTCTAGGTTGACAGTCATAAGGTCAACCACTATTGATCAACAGGGTCAAAAGGTGGACAGGGTCCAAAGGTTGACAGGGTCAACATGAAAATAGTCAACAGGGTCAAAGGGTCGACATGCATTTTTTAACAAAATTTTGAGCCAACATGTGCCGACAGGCAGTGTTTCATACCCTACCATCAACTACAGTGTAGAGGGAGAATATAATAGTGTGCCAAGCGCAGCGAGGCACCGAGCCTGATGCATGTCAACCTATGTCGACACAGATACCAAAAACGCATGTCAACATTTTTCCATGTCAACATTTTACACGCAGACCTTTTGACTATGTCGACCTTTTGTCTGTCGACCTTTGGACCCTGTTAACCATTAGAGGTCGACCATATGACTGTAGACTTAGATGTTGTAGAGCTAATATACCATAACCTTTCAAAACACATGCAGTTACTCTTTCTTGCCTGGGGAGTCGATCTCTGCTTTGGTTCTATCCAGAACAGTCTAGTCTGTATTGAGATACATGCCTCAATGTGATAAAGCAGGGCCGGACTGACCATCTGGCATTGGCAAATGCCAAAAGGGTCGATGGCTTTGTGGGCCTATTTTATGCAGCCAGTTCTGATAACTTTCAGCAGCAGCACTGAAGCGAGTCCACCGCCTCCTGGGGTCACTGTGCTCAGCGCGTCATTTGCATATGACGTCATGATGCGGCCGTACCTGAGCCGATTTGCGAAGCCATCCAGTCTGAGCAGCCAGCGCGGGTGGGAAGAGCTGAGGGGGCCGGACCGTCCACATGACTCATACTACGCATTAATTTCTCGTTGGTGGGAGAGACTGCCCGGCACCACAGCGGGGTGCTATTTAAGCAGAGGCAGAGCTAGTCACGTGTAGTCGGATCCATCCTGGCCTGCCTGATGTGCCACAGTGCGAGTAAGTATCCTGCTCTTTTTTGGCTAGTCCCGAATCCTGCCCCTGCCCCTACCCTGCGCACCTCTGACTTGCAGTATATCTGTTGCCTGTGGCTGCTGCAACCCATACTGCAGTCTGCAGTGCAGACTCAGTGAGACCTCATTGCAAAGACAATTTGTCTGAGACCAGGTAAATTTGCACCCAGCCTATAGCCAGCAGCAATAATTGCCATGGTCGATTAGTTTATGTAGTTAACTTAAACCACTGTACCAGACTGCTTGCTACCTTGTAATAGCCTAATAGGGGTCATTTGTAATTCTGCAGTAGGCAAAAAAAAGTTAAATTATATAGAGTGAAAGGGATGGTCATTGTGTGATGGCCCCCCGAAAGTGTTATTCAGGAATCACGAGCCTCATCAGGAGGACCCTGAAAGGCTGATCATGTATTAAGCATATTTCCATTCCATGAACCAGGAATAATTACTTAAATAGATGCACAAATGCATAATGTGTAATGGGCATAACTGATTGTGTCATAGTCTGTAATGGGCATCACGGTGTGTGCCACCATGTGTAATGGGCATTACGGTGTGTTCCATGATGTGTAATGGGCATTGTACTTTATTTCATTCAGTGAAACCTAGCACAGACACTATTTACTGTGTTTTTATTATTTGTTTCGTTAAATGTTTGAGTTTTTATGTACTTTCCAATTATTGTGCTCTGCATAACAAGGGAAATGATCAGGGTGGGCAGGAGATCTCATAAGCATGGTCCAAAGCTTCATGTTGGTCTATACCCACAATGCCTCATCAGCGTGCCACAATATCATGAATGGAGGTCACAAGCAGGTGGGCCTGTGGGGCCACAGAAGATGGGCTTGTATGGTAAAAACATATTTGGTCCTAGTCCGGCCCTGTGATAAAGTCATCACAGTGGAGAGCAACACCCCAGATAGGAAAAGGAAACTGCATGGCTTTTGAAGGGAGCAAGGTGCTAGAATTAACACTATCCATGATAATAAGCATCTTAAAAATGTAATATTGTTATAATGTTATTTTTGTACTCCCTTTATAGTGCTATTTACAACAAATCTATTCTTTTTATCATTTCAAACGGCACATTTGAGTGCACGGTATGTTATTTTTACCTACATGTGTGCTGTCCTGGAGAGAAATTTTATATTAGGTTTACTGTTGATGCTGCAGTGAGTGTGCGTGTTTTCTACTGATAAATGTGATATGTGTGTAGATGTGACTGAATGTGTCCCTCAGTGTGGCTTCCGAGTTCCAGCTTTTACAGTATGTCAGTCATTTTTGGTAACAAGTGAGTCTTATTTCAATGTCCATATATTTTAGTTTTTTTTTTAATAAACTATTAAGTAAAAAAAATATAGGTCAATACAAATTTTTATTTTATTACTGCAGTGAATACCACATTTAAAAATAGTACTCTGAAAGTAATCTCCTTATACAATGAATTCAATTAAAGACTAGTTGATTCTGCGAGAGCTTGTCAGCATTTTGAAAATCGCTTTATATAATCCTAAGAAATTTTAATTAAATTAAACTTTGTTTTCTTAGCAAACTTAAAAACTCTTTTAATCAAAACAATGCAAATGAAAAACAAAAATATATGGACACGTGCCTCTTGATTCGGAGGACATGATGGTGCGATTATTACAGAATTGCCTCATCTTGGCCATGTCCCCATTACATGGACCTATGCTAAAAGTGCATTGTGAACACTAGTAATTAGCTACATCTCTGATTCTGGAACTCAAAACACCCAAAAAGAAAAAGTAATAGTAGTTTATTTATAAGGCGCCACAAAGTGTCCACATTGCCGTACATAGCAAACAACAAAAAAAAAATTACAAGGTAACTTGCAGGGTCTGTTGATAAAACACAGAATAAATAGGGGTATAGCTGGTAGAACTAAAATCAGCATCAATTCTGAAGTAGGTGTCGAATTTGTCGAGGAGACTGAAGATGAAGTAAAGGAAGTGAAGAACAGGGCAGGAGCACAGGTGAGGTAAAGAGGTAGGGTGAGTATGTGAGGAAGGAGGGTCCTACTCATAAGAGTTAACAGACTAAAAGGTGGTGGGTGGACCAACGAAAAACAATAGGATAAGTAGGAAGGGATGGGAATGGATGGAGGGGTAGGGTAGGCAGGATAGGAGGAGTGAAAGAGTAAGTATCTTTAGGCAGGGGCGAATTTGGGGGTCAGGCCGCCCCTAGGCACAACATTTTTGTGCCCCCCCCCCCCCCCCATTTTAATGTAATCATATGTATATACATTGTTATTTATATATTCCATTAAAATTTTACTGTAGCCCACCTTAATATTTTTTTAAGCACTCTGGACTGCTCACGGTACAGAGGACCCTGAGGGAGGGAGGCACTTATTAGTACAGTGATTAGCACAGTGTCTCCGTCAGTCTCTCTCCGGCTCACACACTGTGACTAACAACTGAGCGCAGGGGGGGATCTGCGTGCCACTCAGCTCAGCTGTTGGATACACAATAGAATTGGCTACTCTACACACACAATAGACTGTGTGTGTAGAGTAGCCAATCGGCAGGAGCCGGCAGCAGTGAGCCTGAGCCATTTCTGTAAGCGCATGGGGGACCGTCGGACCCAGCCACTAAGCGGTGATGTAATGTGCATGGCAGAGTGGGTGGGCAGTGGCGAGTGACGAGCGGCGCTGCCGTCGACATATGATAATTCATGTCTGCGGCGGCGTCACTCGCCGCTGCCCTCCTGCTGTGCCATGCTGCTATTTAACTGAATGTCAGCCTGCCTGCTGCCCTTAATTGGTGCCGCCCTGAGGCCGGTGCCTCACGGGCCTAGGCACAAATCCAGCCCTGTCTTTAGGGTGCACGGAGGAGCAAATGGCTCTTGGATATATGAATAAGCAGCCATTTTTATGAGATTTAATAAAAGCTAATGCATAATGATCATTTGATCCTCAGGGCACTCTAAAGATACTTACTTTTTCCTTTTATGTGTTTTAGGTCTGTATATAAGTAGTGAGTAGCACCTCCCATATGAGCAATAGTGGAGGATATTTTTTCCTATAATTTACGAAAATAGGACTCAAGTGATTTTTGGACTGGTGCGGGATTCTTTCTTCGTGTTGTCCACTTATTTTGGAACTCTGCTGGAGGGAACATTTTGTGGAAGTATGGCTCTCATATGTATCAAGCACTAGGTTATGTGCAGACATGACCCCCTACAAAAATATGTATTAATTACATTAATTGTTTATAAGATGGGGATTGGCTGCACATACACAAACCAGTGGTTCCCAAATGTTTGAATCACGGCACCCTACAGCAGTGGTTCTCAACCTCGGTCCCCCAACAGTTCATGTTTTTCGGGGTCTCCACACAGAAATCACAGGTGAAATAATTAGCTCCACTTGTGATCTCTTAAAATGTTAGTGAATGATGACTGCACCTGTGCAACTACCAGGTGACCTGGAAAACGTGCACTATATGGGGGGGTTGGGGACCGAGGTTGAGAACTACTGCCCTAGAGCATCAAAAAAAAATTCAAGGCACCTCTAGGCCAAATGTTTATTATTGAGAGATTCAGAAAAAAATATTACATTACATAATTGTGTTTATATGTCATCATCAGGGTCAGTTATATGGTGAGGGACAATATTTGGTATGGTTTGTCCACATGTGCATGTGTCCCCTGCAAGTGTCCTGAGTCACCCCAGCGTGCCACGGCACACAGTTTGGGAACCACTATCTTAAACTATTCATGAAACCATTTTAAACAATAAAGTAAATGTATGAACTGCAGATAAGACCTAAATAATCCACAGACAGTTCTAGGAACACAAGCGAAGAGTAAAGGTGCATACACCATATGTATACAGATTGCAATGCCGATATGTGACCCCAAGGATTTGGCATCACAAGAAAAAAAATGGACTGTATACAATATAGTCAAATTTGACTTGCCCATAATCTAGTGTTCAATTGTAGCCTAAATCTTAAAGTGCGGAGAGCGGGAGCGGCTGGAGCAGCAGCAGTGAGTACTGCTTTCAATCTCATTTAGATAGTCCAACCCATGACTCTGCCCCCTTTTGTGCTATGCCCGCTGGCCAAGCCCCCTACTTTCTGTAGCTGGCTGCCCTCTCCCGGAGAGGGCAGCTGAAAAGTCGGCAACCCTGCTTTATATGCAGATACAACCAGGTAAAACGAAGACATTTCAAATATTTTTTGATCATGCATCACTAATGAAGTCCTATATTTGTGTTTACTGGTTATTTTTGTATATTGTTAAAAAAAAGTCTTTATAAATGCTGTCAAAAAAGATAGAGGTAAATACATTGTCTGTTCTCTTGCATTTCACTTCCCACATTGTAATGCAACCCAACAGAAGATGTTTGATTATTGACAGATGATACAGCAGGGATTCAAATTAACTGTGGATGACACAACACAGCTTTTAAAGCTCAAAATGGGTTTGAAGATCGTGGCCAGTAAGCCCACTTGCCAGCCATGTGCTTCTAACACATGTTGCTTTGAATGGAATTGTTAAGAAACAGACACAGGCTGAAAGGAATCGGCGTTAAAGATGAAAAGAAACAAAATATGACACTACAGGTGCGCCTATTCATTTCTGGCCCCAGAATGCCTACATGCTCTAAAAACATTATGTGGGTTGTGATTATGTTCTAAATCACATATGTGCATCTTTTTATGACACACATCTGCTCAGAAATGTTTGTAACATGACAATTAAGCTGATAAAAAAAAGCACTAGGAAAGATAAAGAAAAGCTAACAACTTTTTCACTGTGTGGGAGGACATGCCAGCTTTTCCTTATTATCACTCGTTGTAGAATAGAAATCATAGTTATGAATTTCATTCCTTTCACATGTTAAGCCTCTTTTAGACATTAGCATATATAAGGCTGTTTTTGCCTGTACATTTAAAATGTAACAAAATCAAATTTTGCCTAATTAAATGTCACCATTCCACGCACATTTAATATATCAATCAGGGCTCTACAAATTTCTTTAAAATGTAGGAGCCAGGATGAAAATGTAGATATATTATTAATAGGGACAGCGCGCACCAAAAATTTACTCACGCCAGAATGCCCATTACATATACCACACACAGTAATGTCCATTACACATTTATACCAAACATCATAATGCTCATTACACAATATGCCACACACTGCAATGCATATTAGATATAATACCACATGCTGTAATTACATATTATGCCACATAAGTTCTGCTTACCTACATGCTCCTTGCTATAGGTTTCATTCTTGATGCCAGGGGTTAACATGCTCTGCCAGGGGTAAGGTGATGAGAGAGAGAGAGAGTGGGGAGGGTGGGCAGAGAAGGCAGGTATCAGCACCGGGGAGCAGGAGTGAGTGGTCCATGCTGAAAGAAAGCTCCGGCAGCAGCGGCAGGTGCCCCGGGTAGTAGAGCTCAGACAGCAGCAGAGGGTGGTCCATGGAACAGGAGAGCTCCAGGCAGCAGACCCTGGGGATCAGAGCTCTGGCAGCAGCACCGGGTGGCCTGGGCAGTAGGCCCTGGGGATCAGAGCTCCAGTAGCAGCAGCGGGTGGTCCGGGGAGTTGTCTCCAGGAATATGCAGCACTTAGGCAGGTCACATGGGTAGGTCCCCCTGTATTTCGAGGATAAAAATATTGCTCAATATAACGCGTTTCCCCACCTCCGTGTCTATCTAATGAAGCCGCTGAGTCCCCATGGAGGCAGGGAAACACGTTATATTGAGCAATACTTTCATCCTCGAAATACAGGAGGACCTACCCATGTGACCTGCCTAAGTGCTGCATATTCCTGGAGACAACTGTCATTTATACTAAAGAGAAGGAGCCCGGGCTTCCAAGGAATACTAAACGGGACTGCTGCAAATAAATTACTAATGAAAGCACAAAACCAGGGACACAGTGCAGGTACAGGGAGGATACCTCCCTTTCTTTTATTTTTATTTTATATTTTGGATTTTTATTTTTTTATGTCTGGCCAGAAAAAATACAGTGGGAGAAGGTCTCTCATATAGAAGAGTACAAACATCCTCCATCCACCTTGTAGTGAGTGAAAACTTATGATTGTAATTAAACAGCAGCTTTTTCTCATACAATACTGTGAACTTTTTAAACATAATATGGCAGACTATCCTTTTTTCATATTTTAATAATTTTGTCTATAATAATAAAACATTGCGTTACCAAACAGAGTTATGTTGCTAGGTCCATAAGCATTAGGTCAACATGGGTTAGGTCAACACAGTCATTAATTTGACACAAGAACTAGGTAGTTTCATGTGATGGGAACGCGGTAATACATTTCAGTGTCCCTGTCTACATGAGGGTAAAAAAAGAGCAAAAACCCATGTTGACCTTTTGACTGTCTACCTTCCCCATGTCGACCTAATGCTTGTGTAGACCTTCAGGTATCATTTATTACTCTCGAAAAGATCTTCTATATTTCATAAATGTAGGGTTGTTCCTAGCACTAGTAGATGAAGTACTTGAAGCTGAGATCACAATGAACCTTCATTTCCCAATTAGAAACCAACATAAATGCAGACAGAACATGGCTTGCTTGATCAGCATTATTTCAAAGCATAACTTTGATCCATCATTTCTTCAAACATAAAATATTGCTAATTAGTATAATTGTAGATTCCATTCAAATATTAGTTGAAATCATTACTTAAAGCTCAGAAATTATACTCTAAACTTACCCTTAGACACCATTGTATGAGAATTGTCATTCTGACTGTCACACAGCCAAAGCCTCAAAAAATCAATAATCATAAAATGGCTACAGAATATAATAACCACCCTATATACATAATGCAGACGGTGATTTAGAGCAGCACATAAGTTTTCAATCTTGCGCCTAGGCAAATATGCAGCAAGACCGGTGGATGCGGATGTCGGTAAGAGATGACTGCACTTCAAATCAGTTCTGTTGCCTTCCTCCCACATAATTATCTCTCACAAATGTAAAACACTTAACAATTTGTGAAGGCAGTGTTAAATTACAAGGTGGAACCAAGGAGTATCATCATACCAAGGACGTGGTTGTTTTGAAGATAAGCTAGAAAAACATCCGATCTGATGCGATGCGATGTCATTTTTCACTGAAATTACAGACATGAGTTGAAATCATGTAAAACGCACCTCAAATGTCATTTTTCACACTGTACCACCCCCACTATCAACGCCAACCCGAAGCATGGCGAGCGCAGCGAGCCCGCGAGGGGCTGCGGTACGCGTCCTACGACCTTTTCATACCCCCACTATCCAGAAAAGAAAGTGTGGCGAGCACAGCGAGCCACCGAGCCCGAAGCGTGGCGAGCGCAGCGAAGGGACGCGGATACCTTCACAGGTATCCGTGTCCCCTCGCGGGCTTCACAGGTATCCGTGTCCGCTCACCACGCTTCGGGCTCAGTGGCTCGCTGCGCTCGCCACACTTTCTATTCTCAACTCCACGCCGACGTGGATAGTGGGGGTATGAAAAGGTTGTAGGACGCGTACCGCCACCCCTTGCAGGCTCGCTGCGCTCGCCACGCTTTGGGTTGGCGTTGATAGTGGGGGTGGTACAGTGTGAAAAATGACATTTGGGGTGCGTTTTACATGATTTCAACTCATGTCCATAATTTCTGTGAAAAATGACATCGCATTGCATCGCATTGCATCGCATCAGATCGCATGCGATCTGATGCGATGCGATTTTTCCCTGTACGATGCACATCGTGGGAGCCGTGATTGTACACAAGTATCAATAATTCAGATTAAGAATTTTTATGGGGGCATAGTTTAAGTAAGTGGTACAATATGGAACGAGCACAGGATTGCTCAATCTAGCAGAAATCAATTTTGTTGACTTGCCATCCATAAAACAGATTCTTAAAATTGTGAAATTATAGTGAACCACCAGGAACAGTGTTAATACAGCGCTACAGAATAGATTTAATTTTCCCATTGTTGCCTGGGGAATATTAAGCACAGATAGAAATCTGTAGTGGAATTTGTCAGATTAGCTTGTAAGTATCTTTAAGATAGTGACACATGGACCTATGAGATACATGGCAATCATATACCCGTATTCTGCTCCTATCAGCTTTGGGATTCCTGAGTTCCAGTAATAACCATTAGGTGTTGGGTTCATCGTGTGTTGCACTCAGGAAACATGGCAGAGTGAAGAACTGGGCTGCCAGGTCAGAAAATCTGTATACCGTATGAAATGACTAAATGTACAGTATACTAATAAAGTCCCTGTCATACAGGACCCACTTATGCTTTATAAATCCTGAATGCAAGATGTATCTTATATACAGTATATGAAAAAATATGTATACAAAATCCAGCAAATTGATGTCTATCCTGTAAGGATACAAGTGGGCATTACCTGGGAACGCACTTACTACTATTTAAGAGTATACTGTAAATGTAGACTTAAAGGTGGCATCTTTTTTTTTTTGTTAAACTTAATATTTAGTTATTTTTAAAGTAGGGATGAACTTTTTAGGATCCTAGAGATCCGAACCCCCCGAACTTACCTGATCTGAGGACTTCGATGGGGCGCCACCAAAACAAGGCTGAATGTCATCTTACCGCTGTCGAATTCTCGCGAGACCTGGGGATATATTAGTTCCCGGCGCTCGCCCCAAGGATATATTAGTTCCCGGCGCTCGCCCCGGGGATATATTAGTTCCCGGCGCTCGCCCCATTTTCAAACAGGCTGGTGATTTCAGACAGCATGGATGTGTCTGCTGAGGAGGTGAGGGGGAAACCTGCTGGGGGGGGGGGGGGGCGGAATTTTTGCTAGTGCTACAGAGGGGGCTGCATTATTTTAATTAAATAAAAAAATGTAAAGCAACAAAAAAAAGAAGTTTTTTTTAAGTACTGCTGCCAGTGCCCACCATAAGTCCAGGGTGCCCGCATGTGTGCTGCATCAGTGCAGGGGTGCCCGCATGTGTACTGTATCTGTCCAGGGGTGCCCACATGTGTGCTGTATCAGTCCAGGGGTGCCCGCATGTGTGCCCCCTTGTTTCCTGTAACCATAGGTGTGCGCAGCCCATTTTTTTAGGGGGTGCACCATTGGAGGGGCGTGTATCACCGCCTACTGGGCGTGTCTATGAATGCCTATTTGGCATCAATGCAAAGTAAATAGGTGACTTATTTATGTATATGCACTTCAGAATTAATTATTCCCCCACACATATACTAGATAAGGGACAGTGCACACCTTAGGCGTGCTGCAAAAATTAACACTGTAATGCCTATTACACATAATGCCACACACCGGTATGCCCATTACGCCACACAACGTAATGCCCATTATACGTTCTACCAAACACTGTACTGCCCATTACACGTTGCACCTCACAATGTGATGCCCATTACACATTGTGCATCACACTGTGATGCCCATTACACATTACGCCTCGCACTCTGATGCCCCTTACATGTTACACCACAGACCATGATGCCTATTACGCCTCACCGTGATGCCCATAACACATTATTTCACACACTGTGATTGATGCTCATTACACATTATTTGACACACTTTGCCCATTACATATTATGCCACACACCGTAATGCCTATTACATAGTATGCCACTTAAATGCTGCTTACCTAGATGCTCGATGCTAGGAGTTACATGCTTTATGCCAGGGGATTCATGCTTGTTGCCATGGGGATTTCATGCTTGTTGCCCAAGGGGGATTAAATGCTCGTCGCCCAGGGGAATTACATGCTCATTGGCCAGCGGGGGATTACATGATCATTGACCAGGTGGGGGTTACATGCTCATTGGCCAGGGGACACACAGTGCCCCGGGAGACACAGTCGCAGACACAATCACGGACACTGAACTATGTACCAGAGCGGGATCATTTGAGCTGGACCTGCTGGGATTATCTGAGAAAGCTCTTTGCTGGTGGCACAATCCAACCATGATCTGCTCCGGCCCAGGGCATGGAATGCTATCACATCGGTTAAACACTCCAGCTCCCTGGTGGCCAACTGCCCACCAACAACAACAATGCTGTATGGAAAGTGCTAAGAAATTATATATGAAACAAACAGGAAGCATTTCACTGTAGATTTCAAATACAGCCACATATACTGTATAACATGCCTCTGTCATCCATCCATATATATATACACACACACAGCACATACATATATATGCAGCCAAACACAGCCTCTATCAATGTCATATACATACATATCTAAGCATACACACAGACACATACAGTATATATATATATATATATATATATATATATATAACAAGATGAAAAAGGGGCGCCAATAGTGTAGTATTGTCAAATCAACAATATATATATTGGTTAAAAATGCGATATATCACTAGTACATTCTGCGTACCATAAAAGTCCTCATTGGTGGACTTAAAACCACATGGTGTAAAACAATCCACAATGTCAATATTGCAGGAACAATTTGTGCTTTTAGCGGAACACTCATGGATACCACAGCAAGGTCTCCCCCGTTAGCGGCACTTCCAGAGGTGGTATCCAACTGACGTGATTCTGAAAGCAGGTGACGCGAGCCGACAAGCCGCTGTGCTGACCGCCGGATTCCTCTGGAAGTGCCGCTAGCGGGGGAGACCTTGCTGTGGTATCCGTGAGTGTTCCGCTAAAAGCACAAATTGTTCCTGCAATATTGCCAGTGTGGATTGTTTTACACCATGTGGTTTTAAGTCCACCACTGAGGACTTTTTTGGTACGCAGAATGTACTAGTGATATATCGCATTTTTAACCAATAAATATGTTGTTGATTTGACAATACTACACTATTGGGCACCCCTTTTTCATCTTGTTTGTTGTAGATTGCAGTGGCGTTGTCTCACGGGGACTGAGACTGAAAAGGGGAGCTGCGGTTCAAAGATTTTTGGAGCAAGTGTCTTTTTGGACTCAAATCCCCAGTATTTGTGGTATTCTAATTAAAAGGTGTCAGCGCACCTTTTCCTGCCTGTGTTAGATATAGATATATATATATATATGCACATACATATATACACACACACATATATATATATATTTACACACTTCTAACCATATAAGACCTCTGTCAAGCATACACATTTTCACCCACCCCGAGTACCATTCCACAACAGTGAAGAGCATTTCACCGTTGGCGTGGGGGCTTACTGCTCCTTGCTGCTGCCACCACTGTCCTGAATGCAAACGCACACTGCTCCATGTTGCTCCTCAGCGCCGCTGGCATGTTTCATGCTGGTGCACGTAAGGACAGGAGTCACAGGACAGGTGGGCAGACGGCTGCTGGTGCCTGATGAATGCGGGCTACTTCTCCCCTTCCCACCTCCCGATAACCGGGGACATATTTTTTAGAAGGTGCCGGGAGAAGAAGGCTGCTGGGCGGGCGGGCTGCAGGGCTACCTGGGTGGGCGGGCAGCACCACTGGCCAGCAGCCAGCTATCCCGGCCGAGCCGCATCATCACTACTGCTACCCAACTGGTGCTCCAACCTTGTGGGGGGGTGCCTGTGCATTAGGAGGTGCCTTTGCACCCCGGCACCCCCGTGCGCATGCCTATGCCTGTAACAGTCCTGGGGTGCCCGCATGTGTGCCGTATAATTCCAGGGGTGCCCCCATGTGTCCCGTATCAGACCAGGGGAGCTGCCCTTTTATTTTATTTTTATAAAAATAAGGGTTTTTTTGGTTGTTTTTTTACTGCAAGGGCTGTTGAATGCTCTGTAGTCCAGGGGTGAGCCAAGAGTGCTGTATAATTCATGGGGTGTTGTTAAGTCTGCCGTATAATTCCATGTGTGCTGCTCTTTTTTAATTAAAAGAATACACATTTTTATTTTTACTACAGGAATATGTCTGCCGTATAATTCCATGCCTGCCGTCATGTGTGCCGTATCAGTCCAGGGTTGCCACCATCTGTGCCGTATAATTCCATGTGTGCTCTATCAAGTCAGGGATGCCCAAATGTGTGACACATAATTCCTGGGGTGAGCCAAGTGTGTCATATAATTCATGGGTTGCTACAAAGTCTGCTGTTCAATTCATGGGGTGCTGCTAAGTGTGCCGTCACAGTCCAGGGGTGATGCTAAGTGTGCCGTATCAGTCCAGGGGTGAGCCAGGTGCGCTGTATAATTTATAGGGTGCTGCTAAGTCTGCTGTATGAATCCAGGAGTGCTTCCATTTTTTTATTTAAAGAATAACTATTTTTACTGCAGGAAAGTCACAATGTGTGCCGTATATTTCCATGTGTGCGGTGTCAGTCCACGGGTTCCGCCATCTGTGCCGTATAATACCATGTGTACCGTCATGTGTGCTGTATCAGGTGAGGGGTGCCACCATCTGTGCCATATAATTTTCTGGGGTGCTGCCAAGTGTGCCATATCAGTAAAGGGGAGATGCTAAGTGTGCCATATCAGTTCAGGGGTGCTATTAAGTGTGCCGTATCAGTCTAGTGTTTGTGCTGCCCACTTGTGTCGCTTATCAAAGTTATCCAACTACTTCCGTGAAACCTTTTGGCCTAAAAACAATATTGTGAGGTGTTCAGAATAGACTGGAAATGAGTGGCGATGAATGCTATTGAGGTTAATAATAGCGTAGGAGAAAAAAAAAATCAGAACCCAAAACCAAAACGTTGAGGGGGTGTTTTGGCAAAACCCAGTAGAACCCAAAACCTGAAGGTAATCAGAACCCAAATCCCAAAACGTGAAAAGTGGCCGGGTGTACATCCCTATTTTAAAGCCAGTACCAGATCACTATGCTTAACCCTTTGTAGTCCTATAGATGCCAAATTCTGTGATTGTATTACCTGAAATGATACAGTTTTCTTTAAGCACAATAAACAAAGCTAAATTATATTTTTAGTTTAGAGGGAAAATCAATGTCAAAATCTGTAGCCTTGGAATTACTCTTTTGGTGAAAAGACAGAAATGTTAGATTTTGGCACCTAATGGGGTAAGACCACATATTCAGCTGTATCTGCCTTTTTTTTTCTAAATACATCAATCCTTCAGAGGTCACAAAATAATTTGTAGGGTCAATGCCCTCTATTACTTCTGTGTTAAGAGTCTGAGAGCAGACAGAAATATCTCAATCATAAAGGAGAGGTTTATATTTAATCTGCTGGAGTAAAAAAAAAACATTTTTCTTACAATTATTATAAACATCTTCATTGCTCTACTGTGAATATGTTAGGAGTGGGTGTGAACAAATCTTATTCATCACTTGATGTATATTTAATTGTATGATACAAAAATAAGTGCCATGATCTTTTTTTTTTATTCATTTAATAATTATATGGTTGTCAGCAGCAAAGACTTGGATTCCCTGCTGTTTACAAAGATAGTCTTCACAGGATTGGATTAATGATTTGATAAATGCACCTGTCATCACATTATTTTTTTTAAATAGATAAATACTGTATATCCATCTTCTGAAAAAAATGTTCCACTAGAGGGTAGTAATGCAATAAGACATATTGTGCTTTGTTGTGTATGACAGGTTAATAGGACATCCAATTGCTTATATCAGTGGTTCCCAAACTTTTTTGAATCATGGCACCCTAGACCAGTGATTTTCAACCACTGTGCCGTGGCACAATAGTGTGCTGTTCTCAAGTGTGCCCCCAGATCTAGAGATGCCCAAACCAGTTTACAGCCACCACCAGTTTAATTGTTATTTAGTGGTCTCTTCTTTGTTACCTGTGGGAACAAATGTGATGGTTTTTGATATGGGGGCCAATAGGTTTGTTTTTTTCCTGTGGGGGCCAATGTGTTTTGCCCTTTGTGGATCTCATGATGTGCCTTGGCAATTTTAAAATCTTATTTAGTGTGCCGCAAGGTAAAAAGGTTGAAAATCACTTCCCTAGAGCAGTGGATCCCAACCCTGGTCCTCCAGTACCCCCAACAGTGCACGTTTTACAGGTCTCCACACAAAATCACAGGCAAAATAATTAGCTCCACCTGTGGATCTTTTAAAATGTGTCTGCATAATGAGTGCACCTGCTGGGTGACCTGGAAAACGTGCACTGTTGGGGGTACTTGAGGACCAGGGTTGGGAATCACTGCACTAGAGCATCAAAATATTTTCAAGGCACCCCTAGGCCAAATGCTTCTTATAAACACAATGCACTTAATTTAATATATTTTCTAGTCAATTTCTTTATATGTCACAGTTATCTGGTGAGGGACAGGATTTGCTTGTTTGTCCACAGATATTATGATTGACAGCCTCTAGCACTGGTTTTGCCTGGTACATTGACCATAAATAATATACATTGATCTTGGTCCACCAACCCAAGGCACCCCTGCAAGTTTCCTCCTGAGGCAACCCAGGGTGCCAAGGCACACAGTTTGGGAACCACTGGCTTATATAGTTAACAAATAAGCCTTAGAATGTCCAAAACTAATTGGACTAACTCACACATGTACAAAGAAGAAAGGGTGAACATGGTCTGTGTCGCACTCATTGCTACAGTTCTATATACATAATATGAAAAATCTACAAAACCAGAAATGAAACCACAAGTCATCATCCTTGGCTGTCTCAGATTGCTGAACAGAAAATGTGTAAGAGTATCGCAAAGTATATGACATGAGGAAAAATGGAAAAAAAATATACAGTGCAGTGGTTTTAGAAGCAATCTGTATTTTCAGGTAAAAGGTGAAAATCCACATTAATTATATGTATTTTTTTTAAATAGTAAAAGTAACAAATTGGTGTACCATAGTCACACTCATGTTGAGCAGGTTCTATACATGAAGGAAATTTGATGGATCACTCCAGGGCCGGATTAAGGGCCTCATAGGCCTGGCGCTCAATATGTTCAAGGGCTTATTATGAGAAGTGGAAGAGGTGAGGCCAAATATGGTATATTAGAGCTACAGTGTCTAGGTCCACAGTTAACAGGTTGACATGGTCAAAAAAGTCAACAAGAGTTTTTCATGTTTTTTTATGTCTATTTCAATATGGACACCATCAGAGCCGGCCCTAGCCTAAATGACGCCCTAGGCAAGATTTTGGCTGGTGCCCCCTAGCAACGCCACTAGTTCCGCCTCTGACCCTGCTCCCCTTTCCCAGCACCATCAACCCTCATCATAGCAGTCATCATTTTGGTGCCCCTACCCGCAATATTTTAAATAGAAACAGTGCACACATTCGGTACGCAGCCCAAACACGGGTGTGTTCTTGCTGGGAAGGGGCATGGCCACCCAATAGTACCCACAATTCAAATTATGCCACACAGTAGTGCAACTTTATTCACATTATATCATGCGATGGTGTCCCTTATTCACGTTACATAACACAGTAGTACCACTTTACCTTATGTACATTACTCCTCACATTATTCACATTATACCCTTAGAAAAAAATCCTGAGAAAATATTTTATTTTAAGCACCTCCATGGCCACACTGCAACCCAGCACAAAGCAGTGTGTGCTGGGCAGAGGAGAAGAGCTGCAGCTGCTGCTGCTGTCACTTAAGGAGAGGGGGCCCGGGGCCCCCACTGGGCCCTTCCATCAGACTTTGGCCTGGGTAATTTGTACCCCCTACCCCTTTCTCTCGGTACCCCTGATAATGCCACACAGTAATGCCCCTAACACATGACACACATTATTAATGTCCTTATATCAATAATGCCCCTTACACATATGTTGCACATTATTAATGCCCTTATACACATGACACACCTAATGTCCATTACACATATGTTGCACATAATTAATGCCCTTATACACATAGGCCCTTATTCAGATCTGATCGCAGTACAAATTTGTTTGGAAAATGGGCAAAACCATGTGCACTGCAGGTGGGGCAGATGTAACATGTGCAGAGAGAGTTAAATTTGGGTGGGGTGTGTTGAAACGTAAAATCTAAATTGCAGTGTAAAAATAATGCAGCCAGTATTTACCCTGCACAGAAACAAAATAACTCACGCAAATCTAACTCTGTCTGCACATGTTACATCTGCCCCACCTGCAGTGCACATGGTTTTGCCCATTTTCCAAACAAATTTGTACTGCGATCAGATCTGAATAAAGGCCATAATGCCTGTTACACATATGTCGCACATTATTAATGCATTTATACATGACACACATAATGCCCCTTACACATATGCCGAACACTATTGCACAACCAACCCACCCCCAGACAGCACTCGCACAGCCGCTAACACTGTGACCTCTGCCTCTGCTTGGATACAGATGTTTCCTCATACATCTTGCCTCAATAAGCCATGCAGCTCCTGGCCAGTTCTGCTAACGTTGGGTGCATTTTTTGCTGAAAATTCGTCTTATTTGCATTGTTATGACCAGCACACACACGGAGCTTCCGATGATTAAAATGATATGTGGCATGCCTATATTCTGTGTGCGACTGTGGCTGTACCTGCATAGAGAATGCTATGTTACAGTGATCTCCATGAATACACTATTTCATATGCAGATACAGGCTGTATCCAAATGCCACTCACACACAGAATATAGGCATGTTGCATATCATTTTAATCAGCAGAAGCTGTTGATGCCCCTAGGCATTCCAAATGCCCTAGGCAATTGCCTAGTTTGCCTATACCTAAGGCCGGCTCTGGACACCATATATGTCTCGTGTCTGCTGGCCTGCTTTTGGCAGTGTGCCTTGCTGCGCTCTCCACATTATTGTGATCTAACTCTATGGCCACGTGAATGATCGTGTGTTGCTTACAAAAAAAACCCTCAAACACCTCATGTCAACCTTTGTTGAATATTTGACCATGTCGACCTAGAGACACTGTAGATCTACAGTACTGAATGGATACTAGTGAGGCCAATGTCATGTAGGCATGTGGAACCTATACACTCGCCAATGTCTCCCTAACTCCCTAAAGTGTGAGTTCTTAGAAGTCAGAGATGTTGCCCATAACGACCAATCAGTTGAAGGAGCTAGATAATCTGACCCTGGATCACTCACTCTAAGGTATCTGGTCTTAACATTCTCCATGGAGGGCATCAGTAATAGTTACATGCATATGAGAGCAAGCGACATGTATTTGAAACACGACGTGATTGTGGCTCAAGTTCCAGACCCCTCCCCTTTTGGAGGAGACGTTGCTTCAAGTTCTTAATGGACAGAATCCCAACACTCTTTAGTGGAGAGAGTGGGCACTCTGTTTTAAGTCAAAGAATCAAAATAATAAGAGTTGTAGCATATCTTTGTGTGGGAGATCGATAAGGAATATCCATCCGCATTTTGTCCATCAGAATTCATCAAGGGGTTTCAAGGTACTCAGAACAACCACAGCCTCTACGTGTGCACTACTACCCTTTGTACCTAAAATAATGTATCTCCAATCTTAGGCTGGGTACACACGGGGTGATTAGGGTCTAATATCGCGGGCACCGGCGATATATCGCCGTGTGGGCGCTCCTGTTTTCTCCCCCGTAGTTATCGCTAGTCGCAGGAACATGCGCCTGGACCAGCTGATTTCCACTGCCGGGCTTCCCCGGCAGTTTATTTTTCATCAGCGACCATCTGTGGTTGCTGATGCAAATGGGACACTGAGCGATATATCGCTCATCGTGAGTGATATATCGCTCATCGTGAGTGATATGTCGCTCTGCGATATATCCCCCTGTGTGTACGGGGCTTAAGGGTTATAAAATGATCCCACTAAAATCATAACTGGTCAAACTTGACTTCAATGCATAAAAAAAAAAAAAAACTAAATATGAATACTGTATATTTGAAATCACATAATAAAACACAGTATAAAGCCTGAAATAATAATTAAATCAGATACTCAAGAGATTATGTATAATTATAGTTCTACAAAAACTGATAAAGTCCCAAATATAAATGTTATACAGGTCTTGTCATATCTATTTTAGTTTATTTTTTTATATGGGTTAGTGTGGACTCCGATCTTAAATTGCTCAATAAGGGCGGATTAGCGTTGGATGAATAACCAAATGAACATCAATTACACTGTTCAATAATCAAACATGTTTTCAATTGAAGGACTCCAGAAAACAATTGCAGCCCTCTTAATTAACATGCAGTCTGTCTACACATTAAATACAATAGATTTAGATAGCTGTAAGCCCAGTATGAATAGAGCAATGAATACATAAGAACTGCATTTATCATACAACAGTCATTAAACAAAATTAGATTTTATTTTTGCAGGTTTGAAAAAGACAACCCTAATCCAATCCCTTCATACAATATAGATTGATTTAGTGTTAAACATCAGTATGGTGCAAGGCACAGTTATGCAAGCTACAGATTGCATGTCCTTAATGAAAACCTAAGTGTAGGTGTGTTTATAGAAGGAAGATCAATACACAGAATTAGAACACTACTTGTTTGCAGACAGAAACAAATATCCATCACTAAGATCATTAATGTGAAGACTCCATAATTGTAGACCTCAAGTGTGCATAGTAGGTAACAAAGTGTTGAGGTAAACTTACTAAATATTGTTTTGTTTGGAACTGGACCATTGAGAGAATCTGAGAACACGTGTAATAAAACGAATATCTGTTTTATCAGCAAGTGAGAAATATTCTGTTGCTGAAATAGCCATACATTAGGCCGGATTCTGAGATGGGAGCAAAGTAAAAGTAAAAAAAAAAAAAGAGCTAGTAACTGTTCCCCCTGACAAAACCAAGATTGCAAATCAAATGTGCAGCGAGATATAAGGTGCGTACACACGTACAGATTTTCTGTCTGATCTATCTGGTGGGAACAAAAACCTGGAAATGTTTGGGAGCATATGACCATCAAAAAAATGTTCCTGCTATGTGTATTATGATGTTGTGTATCTTATATTATATGCCAGATTGTTTGATGCAACTATGATGGTGCAGTTCTCACTTTGTCCCCTTCCACCAGACTTGGTTTTAACACGCTGGAGGGCTCGCGTTGACTGGCGCGCCAGGTCCCGTCTCTAGACGGGACGTCACTGCCCGGCATTGGGTGTCATGGTGATTGAGTACGCTTGTTTGAGCGGGTTACCATGACGCCTGTAGGCTGGTGGCGGCGCTTTATGACGTGGAGAAGGGAGCGCGGGAAACGTGAACCTAGCGTACACGCTGGTGCAGGGATATAAGGTGAGTGTATGTTGTGTGTCATTGTGCCTGATGACGATTTGCCATTAAAATCGAAACGTTGCTGTCTACTCCTGCATTCGTGAGTCTTTTGTCCTGAACCGGATGCTGCTGTCACTGTGTTCGCGCAGTTGGAGGATATATATATATATTTTGTGATCAGTCGGCACTTGCTTTCATAAAGTTGTCGGCGGTGCAGCGCATAAATATAAATGGTATACACAGGCAACTCCAGCACTCATCTCAAAAAAATCTCACAGCATCAGGTTTGCAGATTGCAACGTTTCGAGCCTTTATTTGCCCCGTCGTCAGGCAGTACAGTACTTATGTTGTATTGGCTACGGGACCATTGCTTTAACACGTTGGTTTGTGTTTGTATACGCTATTTTTAGTTAATGATTTTCCCAGCGGACTTGGACGATTTGTTTCAGTTTATTTTTATTGACTCTCTGCCTGAGTGACAATATACAGTTGACGTTGGCCATTTGCAAGAGCATGTACTGTACTGTACAATATATCCATCTGCCGCTAAACGCTCTACAGGACTAGATTAGTGGAGCATTAGCCACCCAGATTTGGAGATGTATATTGGGAGATAAATTGTGGGGATCCAGGAATGCCTAGGTTGGGGTAGGGTTATACAGATTGGGGGTGGTGGGGGTCGAGATTTTGATAGGCTTAGGGTGGGATTGGGTTTAGCGGGGAGATATGGGTATAGTATATTTAGGATAGTAATGAGCTCCTGGAGGATGACAAGTTACTGTTTACCTCTCCTTATGGGGTTGCAGTATGCTTCCAAGTGTTAATATTCCAAAGTTGTTCTCCTATTTTTCCTGTTTTAAAATGCTTGGTTGGTGTCTTTGGCCAATTGTGTTTCACTTAAACTGACAAAGGGGGTCGATACATTTTCATTTACCCTATATATTTTTATTACTTCATGTACATTCCTATTATTGCTCTATTCTACAGTATATGCCATGTACTTATATTGTCTCCGTCAGGGCTTTATTGTTTGTTTAGAAATTATTATCTTTTCTGATTGATAAACTCACAAAACAATTACTCAATTTAAAAAAAAAAGCTCAGATGGTGAGGCTGATGGATATCGGAACTGCTGGTGACAGCATGCCCACTGATGGGCCACTGCTGCAGTAAAATTAAACACACATTTAATTAGCCAAATAAGCACTCTTATTCACCTAACATGTTTAATTAATATAGAACTGTTTTTCATACAATTGCTGAGGTTTTAAACAGTATATTCTGTAGCTTTGCTATCTGCTGCCAGAGCTACTGTAAGGTCAGGGCTTCTGCACCCAACCATTAGCACCAGGTCTGCAGTACAATAAGGAAATGATGGTGGAATTTAATTTTCTGCTTGCTAACAATTTTGACTATGAGGACGTTACTTTTTCATGTCAGAATAAACTGAGCAGCTCATCTATTATGTTGCCACTCTGTAGTGGCAATTAAAAGAATAACTATCGTTGAGTTGGGTGCAGGATTCCGGCAGTGAGGATGCTGGTGGGCAGAGTACAGACACCCGACTGCCTTAAATATAGACAGGAGCATGGTACTCATCTATCCCTAAACACCCCCCCTGAAGCTTAACCATCCACAGCATATATATTATGAATCCTGGCTGCCAGGATTCCAGTGCCGGTATTCTGACTGCCAGGCAGAGCATAAATGTTACTTTCATACATAATTCATTGTTCTATATAGGTAATATCCAGTGGCAGTTTCAGGTGAGTCTACAGGACAGTACAAAATCCAGATAGTGGTGGCACAACCACTGCAAGCAATAACCATTCCAACTGACTCACTGGCAGTGGGTGTGCCTACCCTATTTGAATTTTGAACTGTGCTGCAGCCCCTCCTCTGGAGCCGCCATTGGTAATATCCTTTGTATTGCTCAATATACCTTTCACATAGATGATGAATTGACAGCTTGGACTAATACCTTCTTATTTTAAACAACTTTCCCACTTTATACCATTTTAGTATAGTTATCCCAATGACTAAGGTAACATCTAAAGATACTGGCTTGGTTAATTGCCATTAAATCATAAGGCACTTGCTAAAGCGGTTATGTCCACCTTATAGAAAATTTTAGTATTAGTGTATAACATACATCACAGACAATATTGCTTACGTCATGGAGAGATATATGATCCCCATTGCTGGCAATAGGGACCCAATAACCGCCTTTAAGGCTTCAATTAACTGAAGTGAGGTGATTCTGCCATGAATGTATATAGGTTTCATGCTGTGGTAGGGGAATGGTATTATATAATTCAGATAATATATTAACATGTTATAATAACACCCATCTCCACAGCCCAACCTTTCACCAATTGATGCCCCACCATCACTGTAGCTTTACCCACATGCTCCATAGATCTAACACTAGGGTTCTCTGGTTATATTTTTGTCCCAGGCCGCACTATATCTGAAGACAGTTCTGCACCTGAGGGGGTCCTTGGAGATGGACACTGGTGAGCTTAGTCTCTACAATTCCCCAGTATCCGACTTTGAGCTCATCATTATCCTCATCACAAGCTAGAAGACCTTGTTCCTGCTCCTAACTTCTTCCTCATCTGCAAGAGCTACCCAAGACTTCAGTTCTCTATCCATCACTGGTTCGTTATTGTCACCGCCAGTTACACAAAACGGTCCAGACCTGGAAGTGATTCGACTAATGAAGAGTCTGTGGAATTACAGCATCTGTAGCAGTGTACCCCAGGGGGTACACTGCAGACCGGCTGGGGGTATTTGAAAAAATTGGTGGTGGAAGAACTCTCCCGCTGCCGTGGAGATGAACCACATTGCATCACTTCTGGTTTCATCTGCAGCGTCATCCATGTCTCCTTATCCACTAGGAGCTACCCATGCTGCCCTCAGACATCTGCTTCATGCTGATATGGGTGGAGGAAGCAGCAGCATTAATCCTACAGGCGTTAGCCAGAACCCCAGAGATGGTACACAGCGGCCAGACCAAGGAACCTATTCCTGTCCGCACACTACTCCTCCGCTACTCCTTTATATCAGGACATGCATACCACTCACTTTCACTCCACTCGTACTGTACATACTGTGGATATTCCAAATTAAGAGGAGGGGGTACTCAAATGAAAAGCCTAATCAAGGGGTACAAGAGAGAAAGCAGGTTGGAAATTGCTAATCTATAGCAGGAAAGAGCTTTTTAGTATCATTAGCATAAAGTCACAGATGTGACTGCAGTAAGAGACTTCGATTTCAGATTTCAGCTGTCTCACTAATTTGTGTTATCTTCCAGACCTTTTTAGTAATCAGTGTTATAGAATGTCTATTATTTTTCCTCTTTGGTTTAGAAAAGGTGAAGTACAGTAAGCGATTTTTAAATCCAAATGCTAATTTTCAGCACTAGATTGAACATGTAAACTGGTAATATAGTCAGATACAATTTTCAAGTCAGCCACACAAGGAGAATATGTTTCTGGGTAACATTGTAAAGTGAAGCTGTTCCTGTAACTCTCTACGGCAAACTCAAGGCAAGATGTAATAACCTGCGATGCGCAGGCTGTGCACAATCAAGAACAATGTGCCCGTATTTCTAAAACAGCAATTATTTACAAGGTGAAACAGACCTGTTTTCACAGTAAAATAACTACAGTATTTTTGTTTTAGGTTATCTAGGTTTACTTTAGAATATTCTGTTTCACATATAATTATTTTATTGTCGATATTGATCATGTGACATTCATCTTTTAAACCGTGATGAACAATGTGAGAAGGTCGAAACTTTGTCACAGACGCCTAGCATTGACTTCTCCTAGCAGCTAAATCGGAATCTTCTAGGTTCAGGTGTGATGCGATTATCACTTCCGGATCAGACCCGTAGTTTTCCAGCATTACTATGAGTACACTGTATTTCCCTTGTTGAAATTTTAACAATGTCGACATTATGATGACATTATGATTGTCAACATTGTTAAAGTCAACCTTTTGAATACAAACATGTGACAAAAAGCACAGGATAATATGTTTTAGAGTTTCTACATGTCATAATTTTATATGGTATACGGTAAAAGAGCTCTACAGCACAAACTTTTATTATTAATTTAAATTCTGGTTTTATAGCTCAAATTAGAGATGAGCGGTTCGGATTTTGATTACCTTCCAGTGGAGGAAGATGGGCCCAGACAAATTGATGGGGTTGGTAGTCCCAGCGGGGTATATAGTCAATTTGCTATAGAGTCCAGAAAGGAAATAAAATAAAATGGCTGTATCCTAAGTATACAGCCATTTTAATTTATTTTATTTCCTTTCTGGACTCTATAGCAAATTTACTATATACCCCGCTGGGAATACCAACCCCATCAATTGTCCGGGCCCATCTTCCTCCCACTGGCGTAACTACAGCACCGCAGCCCCCGCGGTCGCGGGGAGGCGCTGGGTAAGTGCGGGCGCCGGGGGGCTGCGGTGCTATCGTAATGCCCCATCCCCCGCAGCGTTACCTATATTCGCTGCGGCGGTCCCGGCTCCCCTGGCTATTGCGACGGGCTACCATAAAATGTCCGCCCCCATATAGCAGCCAGTTCTTTAAAACTGTCTGCTGTATGGGGGCGGCCATTTTGTGATGGTCCGTGTTTCATATCAGAATGAAGCCAGGATGGGAGCCGGGACCAGCGCAGCGAATACAGGTAAGTATGCGGGGGATGGGGGGTTGGGGGGGCATCGGCGTCCGGAGTGGTGGTGGGGTGAGGGGGGGGGGGCGTGTTTTATTATCGGCGGGGGGGCGCCAAAATTATAGTTACGCTGCTGCTTCCTCCACTGGAACCAAGCAATCAGGACACCACCACCTGCTCAATCCTTGGGTTTCCACTCCAACTGCCTGTGAAGCCTATCCCATTTAAGGAGGACAAAGGTACCATCACACAGTGGTTTCTGGATACCCACCAATACAAGTTCCAGTAACAATATAAACAAGGAGGACATAAGCACATTTGGGACCAATATGGACACAAGCAGGAGATTCTAAGTATACCATTCAGTCCAGTATTTTAAATATTCCAATATTTTAATTGGTCACCAATGATTTATTCATTATCATTTTAGATCTATTAATAAATATGTTATAATTTGTGATACCCAACTGATCATTTAATACAAGTTTTATTTATACATTTTTTTTTTCAAATATATTCTTTAGCACTCCACTTATTTCCTTTTTTTTTTTTTGCATATTGTATTTTAGGAATTGACTATTCCTTTGCGTGAGCTGCTTATTCACACACATCCCACCTCAAGGCGCCCACTCTTTATCGGTAAATACCCCATTTTTATAACCTGGCGGTGACCAGCCGAGGAGCAGTGGGCGATTCATGCAGCAATGCAATAGCTGCACTGCAGAGCTACAAAGGAGTGGAACCTTCTGACCAGATATAACCTGGCTACGACCAGACGAGAAGCAGTGGGCAATTCATGCAACTTACATATTAATGACTCTCAGCAGTGGGATTGCTCAGCTCTGTGATTATTACCACTTGAGCGCAAACAGTTGTATGTGATCAAAGACGAGTCCACTTATCTCACATATCAATGACTCTCTGCAGTGGGATTAATGAACGTTGTTGCAAGATGGAATTGTCCTTGGGCCCTCCCACCCACCCTTATGTTGTGGAAATAGGACTTGCACACTTTAACAAAAATTTCAGCGACAGGCCTACAAAACGGTGGCTGAAATTATTGATTTGTTTGGGCCCCTACACAAAAAAGCAACTCATATCTCCCTGTATAAACTGGCTCTACAGAGACTAGATGTCATTGTCACTCGCCATCCTCCTCCTCTGGTTCCTAGCCCCCTTCAGTGTGTACTTCTTCATCCTCACAGATTATCAATTAGTCCCTGCTGGACTCCACAATCACAGGTCCCGTTATAATCTCTGGAGGCAAATCCTGGTCTTCGTTGAATAATTGATAATTCATTTTTATAAACATCATCTTCTCCACATTTTGTGGAAGCAACCTCCTTCGCCGCTTACTGACCAGGTTCCCGGCTGCACTAAAAACTCTTTCGGAGTACACACTGGAGGGGGGACAACTCAGGTAAAATAGAGCCAATTTGTACATTTTTCCCCTGCCAGTATAGGTAAGGACTGTCTAACATGTCTACTTGGATGCTGGCACCAAAGTATTCCTCCACCATTTTTTCAATGGTGACAGCATCCAATGCAGTGACAGTAGACATGTCAGCAATCGTTGGCAGGTCCTTTAGTCTGGACTAGATGTCCAAACTCCCTCCTGCCAACCCTGCATCCCCGCCAGCGGGTTGTGTGGGAAATCGCAGTTGTTTCCTCGCAGCCACAGGTGTGGGAGAAAATGAAGGAGGAGCTATGGCCATGTCACGTCCCCTTTAGATGACAATCTCCTGACCAGCATGTCTTTGCACCTTTGTAGACTTGTGCCCGAAGGAAACAGAGACACAACGTATGCCAGAATGTATTCCTCTTACTTTAACAGACTGACCACCCTCGTATCCTGGCAAAGCGTATGGAGGGCTTCATCCACAAGAGCTACATGCTTTGCAGAATCACAACGCTTTAGCTCCTCCTTCAATTTCTCCAGCTTCTTCTGCAACAGACTGATAAGGGGAATCACCTGACTCAAGCTGGCAGTTTCGGAACAGACTTCACATGTCACTTCTGATGAAATGTTGCACCACCAAATTTATTGTGTGGGCAAAACATGGCACGTGCTGGAAAATGCCCATGTGTAATACCTGCACAATGTTACTGGTGTTGTCCGACACCACAAATCCCCAGGAGAGTCTAAGGGGGGTAAGCCACTGGGAGATGATTTCCCTCAGTTTCTCTAAGAGGTTGTTGGCTTTGTACCTCTTCCTGAAACTGGTGATACACAGTGTAGCCTGCCTTGGAAGGAGCTGGAGTGCAGGAGCTGCTGCTGCTGTGGAAGGCGATGCATCTATCCAGTGGGCTGTCACAGTCATATAGTCCTTAGTTTGCTCTGATCCACTTGTCCACATGTCCGTAGTTAAGTGGACAGTGGGTAAAGCCGCATTTTTCAGGGCACTGAGGACACTTTTTCTGACATCTCTGTACATCCTGGGTATCGCCTGCCTAGTGAAGTGGAATCTAGATGGAGATATTGTGTCCCTGGCACCAAATCCCATCAAACGTCTAAATCCCACTCCACTGATGGCGGACACACGTCTAACACCAACATAGTTGTCAAGGCCGCAGTTATCCGCTTTGCCATAGGATGACTGCTGTCCTATTTCGTCCTCATGGCAAACGACTGTTGGACGGTCAATTGCTTAGTGAAAGACGTAGCGGTCTTATGACTTCCCCTCTGGGATGATGACCGACTCCCAGCAGCAGCGGCAGTAGTAGGCGTAGTGCTGCAGGATCCTCCGGAGGAATTCCGGATAGAAGAAGAGTCAGTTATGCTGGTGACATGGCCTGCAGGACTTCCCCCAATCCGGATTTATGAGGAAATTGACGAGGAGGGAGTTGGTGGTGTGCTTTTAAGGCATTTGGCTCTAACAGGAGGACCAATGGATTTAGGTGTCCCTTGACTGCCACAGTTCCTGAACTATACACTGATTTATGAAGGGTCTTCAGGTGATGTATAAGGGAGGATGTCCCTAGGTGGGCAAGATCCTTACCCTTGCTTATTGGAGCTTTACATAAGCTACATATGGCATACATTTGTTGTCCAGATTTGGATAAAAAAAATTCCAGACCGAAGAGGTGGATTTATTGGTCCTCTGCCCAGGCATGACGATGGGCTTTTTCATCCCATGGACAACCAATCTCCCCCCCCCCCCTCCCCCCTGGTGCCTCATTTAAGCAAACCACCTCAGCATCCTCCTCGTCAACTTCCTCCTCAGAACCAGCTACATCAATATCCTCCTCTCTGTCTACAACATTGACACCTTCATCATCTAAATCAGGAACTGCACTGTGGGTGATCCTTCCAGCATATGCAGAGGGAGTGCTTAAAAATGGTGGAAGCAGCCACCTCTTCCCCTACAGCGATGGGAAGGATCAGGCATCGCAACCACCAACACCCTTGGACTCTCTTTGGGGGTTTGTGATAGCATGTCTTCTTTAGTAGGCAGAGATGTGTTATGATAACTGGGTGTCCTCGCCAACCCTGACTCCGTTGTCACCGAATGAGATTGGCGGGCGCGTGCTGTGCTAGGCTTCGCCTATAATAGCCGCGTTCGACAGAGCCCGTTAGTTAGGCTCCGCCCCCGATGCCACCAGGTCTTAAGGGTTGACAACGCCGCCACCAATGTCAAGGATGAACAAGGGGATAACTAACTAACCCAAGAAGGGCGAGGTCACCCTTGCTCCGTAGACAACAGGGTGGACGTAACAATACGCAAAGATGTAACAATACGCAAAGATGTAACACAATACTATTCCAAACAGGTGTAACAATACACAGAGGTGTTTCATCATACGAGTAAGGGCTGTCTGGGGGTAGACCCCACTTATCTGTGCACCGAGGAGGCAACAGGCAGCGGGAACCAGGATACGGACAAAGGACAACACACGGACACCAGGAGTACAGGAGACCGAACGGAGGACACGGCTGGGAATCAACGACAGGATGCAGGATGACTGGGCACAGGAACCAGGAGTAGCGGGTAGGTGGGAACCAGGAACACTTGAGACCCTGAGGTGCAAAAGCTATAACCGGCGCCTGTCCTGGGCAGACGCCGGCTCTTTATTCAAAATCCCCGCCGACGCTGACGTGCGCTGCACTGCCGGGCGCATGACGTCAGCGCGCCGGAACGCCGACGGAGACGCTCGGGGACGTTGCCCAGCAACGCCCCGATGCCTGCTGACGATGCCGTGGGGACGGAAGCTAGGGGCGTTGCTACGCGACGCCCCCGACGTCTCCCCCGGCACTCGTCTACACTGTCTGTCCCGGCGGGTCCGGGACAGCAGTGTAACAGTACCCCCCCCCTTGAGGAGGGGTCACCGAACCCTTAGAACCCGGTTTCCAGGGAAATTTTCTAAAAAACTCCGCTCTTAGCCTGGGCGCATGCAAAAACTTTTCTGGGACCCAAGATCTTTCCTCATCTCCAAACCCCTTCCAATGGACAAGAAACTTGAGCTGACCCCTGACTACCTTGGAATCCAAGATATGTTCCACCACATACTCCTTATGCCCTCTAACCAAGACAGGTCTTTGAGTACGTGTAGAGCTGGATGGAAGGGTTCCGACGACAGGTTTGAGCAGGGAACAGTGAAAGACATTATTGATGCGCAGAGACCTGGGAAGCTGAAGTCTGAATGCCACCGGGTTGATTTGTCCGATAATCGGAAATGGACCGATAAACCTGGGACCCAGCTTGGGGCATTGCTGTCGAAGTCTAATATGGCATGTGGATAACCATACTCTCTGACCCACTTTAAAGAGACACGGTCTTCTATGCCTATCAAAGAAAATCTTAGACCGGGCTGAGGATTGTCTAAGGGCTATGTGTACATTCTTCCAGGCTTTCCTAAAAAACGAGACAGTGGACGAGGATCTTGACGGATCAACCGGGGGCATGAACGAACTACATTTGGGGTGAAAACCTGAGTTGCAGAAAAAAGGAGAGCTCTTAATAGCTGTATGATAAGAGTTATTATATGCAAACTCCGCTAATGGAATAAGCTCAGCCCAATTGTCCTGGCACTTAGAAACGAAACAGCGGAGGTATTGTTCCAAAGCCTGGTTGACCCTCTCGGTCTGTCCATTCGACTGCGGGTGGTAACCAGAGGAGAGACTGACCTGAATCCCTAAGGCTGAACAAAACTGTTTCCAAAACCTGGCCACGAACTGGGAACCTCTATCTGAGACAATATCAACCGGGAGTCCGTGAAGCCTAAAAATGTTGGTGATGAATAAATTCGCTAGGAGTTTAGCTGTAGGGAGCCCATGTAATGGAGTAAAGTGAGCCATTTTGGAAAATCTATCCACAGTAACCCAGATGGTGGTGAACTTGCTAGACGGAGGAAGGTCAACGATAAAGTCCATAGAAATATGGGACCATGGTTTTTCAGGAATGGACAAGGGAAACAGCGGCCCAATCGGAGACTGTCGAGAAGATTTGTGTCGCGCACAGACCAGACATGAGGCCACAAATCTGTCGACATCTTGCCTCATAGAGGGCCACCAAACAGTCCTGGCTAACTGTTCAAAAGTTTTGGCAATACCTGGATGCCCGGAGCTTTTTGCCGAGTGAAAATCCCTGAGAACCGCCTCCCGTAATTTCTGGGGAATAAATAAACGGTCCTGTGGGGTCTGTTGAGGAGCCGACGCTTGGGCAGCAATAACTAAGGTGGCTAAATCTTGGGTCAGGCCCGCCATGATGACCGAGCAAGGGACGATGGGGGATGCTTTCACCTCAGATCCCTGGAAAGTCTGAAAACTGCGGGAGAGGGCATCCGCCTTCACGTTCTTAGAACCTGGCCTAAAGGTGATGATAAACCGGAATCTGGTGAAAAAGAGTGCCCACCGAGCCTGTCGTGGATTGAGGCGTTTGGCGGACTCAATATAAGAAAGATTCTTGTGATCGGTGATTACTGTGATGGTATGCTGAGCTCCCTCAAGCCAGTGACGCCACTCCTCAAACGCCCATTTGATGGCCAATAACTCACGATTGCCAACATCATAATTTCTCTCGGCTGGAGAGAATTTGCGGGAGAAGTAAGCACAGGGATGAATCTTTAGATCCTGTGGCCCCTTCTGAGACAGGACTGCTCCAGCACCCACATCAGAGGCGTCGACTTTGATTAAAAAGGGTAGCCTGGGATCTGGGTGGTGCAGAATTGGGGCTGAGCAAAACGCTTTCTTTAATTTTTCAAAAGAATCCATCGCCAGTTGAGGCCATTGTCCTGGGTCAGCCCCTTTCCGAGTCAAGTCCACTATGGGGGCCACGATGTCCGAGAAGGAGCGGATAAATTTGCGATAGTAATTGGAAAAACCAAGAAATCGCTGAATGGCCTTGAGCGTGGTTGGGCGAGCCCAGGATTGAATGGCCTGAACCTTAGATGGATCCATGGAGAAACCTTGAGGGGAAATAATATACCCTAAGAAAGTCACTTGTGACACTTCAAATTCACATTTTTCCAACTTGGCATATAAATGATTCTCCCGTAGCTTCTGCAGCACCAGGCGGACGTGCTGCCGATGCTCGGGAAGAGATTTGGAAAAAATGAGAATGTCGTCCAAGTAAACTACGGCAAAACCCCCTAAAAACGGCCGAAGGACCTCATTAATAAAGTCTTGGAAGACTGCCGGGGCGTTAGCTAGACCAAAAGGCATCACAAGATACTCAAAATGCCCCGAGTGGGTATTAAACGCGGTCTTCCACTCATCTCCACTTTTAATTCTGATTAAGTTGTAGGCCCCCCTGAGGTCTATTTTGGAAAAAATCACTGCCTCCCGAATCTGGTCAAATAATACGGAGATGAGGGGTAATGGGTAGGAATTTTTGACCGTAATTTTGTTAAGGGCTCTGTAATCAATACAGGGCCGTAAAGACCCATCTTTCTTCTCTACAAAGAAAAACCCCGCCCCTACCGGTGATTTTGAGGGCCGAATAAACCCCTTTTCAAGACTTTCTTTAATGTAGAGGTCCACGGCTTGGGACTCAGGTGCGGATAACGCATATAAACGACCCTTAGGAAGTCTGGCATTAGACACTAAATCAATGGCACAATCAAAGGGGCGATGAGGAGGCAAGGTGTTGGCTTCTTTTTTAGAAAAAACATCCGAAAAATCACGGTACTGAGGAGGGAGAGCTTGAAGATCAGGGTGCATCACACGGAGAGGGAGAGTGAGACAAACATCCGAACAGGACCCTCCCCACCGAGTGATCTCACCAGTTTCCCAATTAAATTCAGGGTTGTGTTTTTTCAACCAAGGCAGCCCCAGGACAATAGGAGTGAGAGGACAGTGAAATATAAGAAAGGTGATATCTTCGGAGTGAAGAGCCCCCACCGACAGACGAAGGGAGGGAGTCCTAAAAGATATACCGCCTTTGGACAGTGGACGGCCATCCAACCCACATACAGAGACGTGATTGGCCAAGGGTATGGGCATGAGGCCCAATCGTTGCACCAGGCCTTCATCAATGAAGTTACCGGCCGCCCCACAATCCACAAAGGCAGATCCGTTCCAAGAACGGTCGGTCACAGAGACTGATACCTGAATCAATACGGAATCTGAGGGAGAAAAGCTCGACAGGCCCAAGTGAACCCCCCAAGTATCACTTAGGCCCTGTCTTTTCCCGCCTTCAGCGGACAAGCAACAGCAAGGTGACCGGGACCCCCACAATACAAACAGAGGCCCTTGAGACGTCGGCGGTACTTTTCGGAGGAAGATAGTCGAGTGGCCCCCAATTGCATAGGCTCGTCTCCGGGTACCTCGGTAGACTCGTCTGCAGATGAGGAAGGCAGCACTCCAGACCGTCTCTCGCTCTGCCGCTCCCGAAATCTCCTATCCACCTTAATGGCTAACTGCATGATCCCATCTATGTCTTTGGGAGTGGGGTAATGCACTAATGCATCCTTAAGGGATTCGGATAGACCAATCCGAAACTGACTACGAAGCGCTGGGTCGTTCCAGCCAGAATCAATAGCCCAACGTCTGAACTTAGTACAGTATGCCTCAGCTGTGTCCTGCCCTTGACGCAAGGCCCTAAGATTTGACTCAGCCGAGGCCGTCCGGTCCGGGTCATCATATAATAACCCCATAGCTGAGAAAAATGCATCCACTGAAGAGAGAGCCTCAGCACCATCAGGAAGGCCAAAGGCCCAAGACTGAGGATCTCCCTGCAGGAGTGATATAACCATTCCTACCCGTTGAGCCTCAGAACCGGAAGACACTGGGCGTAATTTGAAATAAAGCCTGCATGACTGTTTAAAATTAAAGAACTGGGACCAGTCACCTGAAAAACGGTCAGGGAGATTTAACTTAGGCTCCAGACCCCCACCGGAGGAGGAGCTAGACTATGACCGTTGCTCGTGTGAGTTTACCCGTAGGGTGAGCTCTTGCAATTTCTGCGTCAGCGTGTAAATCTGTCCTGCAAGAGAGTGGGCAGCAGCCTGTTGTGTCGGATCCATGATTGGGGCTCACCACGACTACCGAACCTCTGAGCTGTAGGGGCAGCGAACAGTCCCAGAGTATAGTTTGGCCGGTTATAATAACTGGGTGTCCTCGCCAACCCTGACTCCGTTGTCACCGAATGAGATTGGCGGGCGCGTGCTGTGCTAGGCTTCGCCTATAATAGCCGCGTTCGACAGAGCCCGTTAGTCAGGCTCCGCCCCCGATGCCACCAGGTCTTAAGGGTTGACAACGCCGCCACCAATGTCAAGGATGAACAAGGGGATAACTAACTAACCCAAGAAGGGCGAGGTCACCCTTGCTCCGTAGACAACAGGGTGGACGTAACAATACGCAAAGATGTAACACAATACTATTCCAAACAGGTGTAACAATACACAGAGGTGTTTCATCATACGAGTAAGGGCTGTCTGGGGGTAGACCCCACTTATCTGTGCACCGAGGAGGCAACAGGCAGCGGGAACCAGGATACGGACAAAGGACAACACACGGACACCAGGAGTACAGGAGACCGAACGGAGGACACGGCTGGGAATCAACGACAGGATGCAGGATGACTGGGCACGGGTAGGTGGGAACCAGGAACACTTGAGACCCTGAGGTGCAAAAGCTATAACCGGCGCCTGTCCTGGGCAGACGCCGGCTCTTTATTCAAAATCCCCGCCGACGCTGACGTGCGCTGCACTGCCGGGCGCATGACGTCAGCGCGCCGGCACGCCGACGGAGACGCTCGGGGACGTTGCCCAGCAACGCCCCGATGCCTGCTGACGATGCCGTGGGGACGGAAGCTAGGGGCGTTGCTACGCGACGCCCCCGACGTCTCCCCCGGCACTCGTCTACACTGTCTGTCCCGGCGGGTCCGGGACAGCAGTGTAACAAGATGTTTGCTGTGTTTTTTGAGCACAGCTGAAATCTCTTAAAATATCTAAAGGGGGGAGTAGGAGGGCTTGCATTGTCATGTGAAGTTGACCCACCAGTCATGAATACAGGCCAGGGCCTTAACCGTTCCTTGCCACTGTGTCGTAAATGGCACATTGGCAAAATTACGTTTCTTCTCCAATGATTTAAAACATTTTTGGGGTCCTTTTTTTACTCAATTTGGCCTTGGCAGAAGACGTTGATGGTATATCATCTTCTATGTCATCATTAATACTTGCAATTGCAGCAGATTCAGAAGTAGGAGGAAGCGGCCCTTCATCTTTCCCTATTTGATTCCCCATATTTTGGATCTCCATTATTTTTGTGTAGTTATGCAATATATTACACTACAGGACAGCACCACTGGAGTGCAAGTATATATGGCAGTAGATGCACCAGCAGAGAGATATTATATATGCGGCAGTAGATGCACCAGCAGAGAGATATTATATATGCGGCAGTAGATGCAGCAGCAGAGAGGTAAAATATATATATATATATTATATATATATATATATATATATATACACACAGTCCAAAAAAGAAAGAGCACACAGGAGAATTGTATCCAAACAGCAAACAATCTGTATTGTGGAGTTAACCGTTTTCGGGACCGCAGTCCCTTCCTCAGAATTCCTACCCCTCTGAGGAAGGGACTGCGGTCCCGAAAACGTTCAACTCCACAATACAAATTGTTTGCTGTCTGGATACAAGTCTCCTGAGTGCTCTTTCTTTTTTGGACTGTGTATGTTTCATATAGTGGCACCGGAGCAGTTGTTACACTAGAGTGCCGGCAAGTGTGGATATTTATATATATACACACACACACACACATATACAGTATTAGGAAGCCAGCAACATCCAATTTAGAAAGTATCAAAAAGCTTTTAATGGCATAGTAAAGTGCACTAAACAGACATAAGAGGTCATAAAAATATCAGGAAAGATGGTGTACTTAGCCTAGTGACAAATGAGGGTATTCCACCCATACGGTCCTGCATACAATCCTGCCGACAGCTGTTTCGGTGCTCAGAGATGCACCTTCATCATGGGTGACTTCTTATGTCTTATGTCTGTTTAGTGCACTTTACTATGCCATTAAAAGCTTTTTGATACTTTCTAAATTGGATGTTGCTGGCTTCCTAATACTGTACGTATTATACCACATATGAGCCTGGCACTCCACAACTGGATTTGTAAGTGTGCAACCGAGTCTCAAGATCTCTCTATATATACATATACATACCTCACAACAGTCCCGAAAACCGTGGGAATGTCCTGCAGTGTCCCACGGCGAGGGGGGCTGTTGTGCATGCGCACAGCGTCTATTCCCGCAGCCAGGGGGCTGGGGGCATGGCTAGAGGCTCACAGAGCCTCTGGGTCATGCTCCCATAGCTTCAAAATGGGGGTGTGGCCTCGCGAGTGAGCCGCGAGTATAGGCCACACCCCCGAAATTAGGCCACGCCCCCGGAATTATCGGCACGTCTGCGGCGCTCAACACACTGTCCCTCCTTGGTGCTCAAGGAAGTTGGGAGGTATGTATATATACAGCAGTAGATGCACCAGCAGAAAAGGTAATATATATATATATATATATATATATATATGGCAGTAGATGCACCAGTAGAAAGGTATTATATATATACGGCAGTAGATGCACCAGTAGAGAGTATATATAGTTTACTTTAGTTATAAACAGCAGTACATGAGCCAGCAGGGAGGTAATATATATATATATATATATATATATATATATATATATATATATATATATCAGCAAATTGGATAAAGGAAATAGCGACTACCTATACCTATGCAAGAAATGTGTCCAGTTGTGAAATACAAAAGATTTTATTAAAGTACACAGTACTGGTTTAAAAGAGCAAACAATGAGTAAAATTAGAAAAAACACCTCTTAAGTAAAATATGCGAATTGATATAAAAAACGGCCTACATATGAAATCGCTAAAAAAAGGGGGGGGGCGAAGGGGGGGGAGAGATAAAGCTGTAATACATATATAAAACAGGATCAAGGAGAAAAAAAACGTTTCCTTTAAAAAGCTGATATGGAATATCACTTATCTAATAGGGAGGAGTCAGCAGGCTGTACTCCCTATTAGATAAGTAATAAAATCTTTTGTATTTCACAACTGGACACATTTCTTGCATAGGTATAGGTAGTCGCTATTTCCTTTATCCAATTTGCTGCTATTTGTATTTACAACCCTTACCAAGGTGTTTTCCTTAAAGGCCAGCTGACAACCCCCCTTTTTTTCTAAAGGTTACCTATTATAACCCAACTACTAGGGTGTATATTAGTCCCGAAACACAGGTGGCGCCATACATCCCCTTTCTATATATATATATATCTATATATATATAGATATATATATATATAGATATATATATATAGATATATATATATATATATATATACACACATACATATACACACACACAAGGCAGTAGATGCACCAGGAGACTGGTATATACGTCAGGACAGTAGATGCACAAGCAGAGAGGTATTATTATTAATTATATATATATATACAGTAGCGCACGCAGGGGGGGTTTCTGAGTACCCAGAAACCCCCCCAGGAGTCTCAGGTCCCTAGGCTAAAAGCTGAGGGTCCCCTCTTTCCATAGGTACAAGAATTTTTAAAATCGGCCCTTGGGAACCGGAGATATCTGACTTCAAAGCAGTGGTCCCCATCCAAGCCTGTTAATTGCATTTCCAAGTCAGATATTTCAGGTTCTCTCTATGAGTTTTTCTGAGGGTATATTCCAAAAGCTGGGACTCTCCCCCTTTGATGGACACTAGTAGCTTGTCTCTACTGTTCCCAGAACCAGAGATATCAGCCTTCCAGCAGCTGATTACTGCTCCAGCTCCACACACCTGGTATGAAGTTTTATATGCTTGTTGGCAGATTGCTCTGCCTACTGAACGCTCATCCCCTAGTCCTGAATAACATTTGGTAGGTGGGATCCTCTTGTTTTTAATTCCATTAAAATCTAAGAAATCTATTACCGGTACTGGAGATATCTGTAGTCAAGCAAGCTGTCCCCCCACCAGAAAATTATGAATAATAAGTCCATTCCACTATACACCCCTCCTCTGCATATTAAACATCCTCTACCACCCTGGAAGTTATGTATCAGGGCCCCTTCATTCAGCCCAATGCCCCCTTCTCCCACCCCATCTCCCACCTTCTGTGCAGTAAAGGGGTAATTAGTGGAAATTACTGATCCAGGCCCTGCATGCTGAGAGGTTGATATAAACCCCCTACCACCTGTGGGACATCAAAGCTTCCCCCACCCCTACCGCTGGAGGATCGGTAGGGGCCCCAATACATTGTTAGGCCCAGGGGTCTACACTGCTGTTGATGTATATGTATGTATGTATGTATGTATGTGTATATATATATATATATATATTATTTTTCTTATCATTTATATACATTTGGTCTATCTATAATACTTTATCTGACCCGGCATATACTGGGTCACCTAAGTGTCCATCTCCGTGCTTTGCTCCGCCCCTCTGGAAACCCCCTTCTGAATATCCTGCGTTTGCCACTGATATATATGGCAGTAGATACACCAGTACACTGGTATTAATATTTATTTATATGTCAGTGCAGTAGCTGCACCAGCAGAGAATATGTTTACTAGTTATATAAGGCTGTAAATGCACAAGCAGGGAGGTATTATACAGAAGATGCAAAAGCAGACTGGTATACAAGTGGTTAATAAGTTAACTACAGTGCACAGTACTATATACTGATTAAAGTGGCCAGGTACTGACTGAGTTGGCAGCCACTGGCAGTGCAGAGCACACACCAGAGAGCAGAGCAGCCAGTGGCACGAGTAGGCACTGGCAGTCGCCTCAGCAGCAAAAAAATAGACAGCTCCCTAACCTACCTTCCAAAGCTCCGCACAGTAGGCACACTCCTATACCTAACCCAAATGGTGCCAGATTCTCACGGTTATATAGAGATCCGGACCTTGTGAGAATCCGGCGCCGGGCAATGACTTTTTGCCTGCGCGCCTGGATCGAGTCAGACGGGAAGCTCTGAGCGTCGATCGTATCCGGGCTCGGATTGCTACCGTGCGGGCTATATATTTATATATATATATATATAATTAAAAGAAGACAAAGGCATGTGCAATTTAAACATTTGGCCAGTAGCACAAACATACTCTTATCCAGAAGAAATTACAAGGATCAAACTTTCAGCTACCCAGTCATATACAGCAGTGTGGTGGCAGTAGTAACTTTGCAGACATCTTTAGAACAATGCTCTAATATGCTATCACATAAATCACAAGTTCTCCAGTTTGTCAAACCAGATATTTCAAGGTTACACTATTTTTATATATATAACAATTGTCTTGGAATACCCTTTGGTATATATTAAAACTTGGGGATATTCTCTGAATATTCATACTAATTTTAGAATTGTAATAAAATATATTATCGGTTTTAATTGTAAGCCTAATCTATCAGAGATGTATTGATCAGCATTGTAGTGTTTGGTGGATTATGTTATATTGCTTTTTGCTCACAATTGTATATACGGTTTATTTGGAGTTCATTGTTTAGGTGATTTTGCAATAAATATCTCTGGGAAGTTATACAGAGAAATGTAAAAACTGTAGCTGGATGTGTATGCAACAGTTTTCATCTTTTACCTACAAATAAAAAGGGGATGGGGGGGTGGGGGCTGGTTTCATATATTTGTACCTAAGCAGCAATGTCATATAATAGGCATGTTGTTTCAGCCAACCAGACTACAGCAGCTGTGAGTACTGTATCTTGGCACTGGGAAGCTATTGGCTCCTCTCTGGGGAGTGGAGGGTGTTCAGTTATTAATGATCGCTGAGCAGGCAGCACCATGTCAGTGTGACAACTGATAGGGTGAATGATGCAGAACTAACCACCAGCACCACAGAAAGGAGGAGAAGAGGAAGCGGCTACACAAGCAGCGTCTCTGTATTGGATTTGTCGGCACCAGCCACAGAGAAACAAAGCACTGGCAGCTATGAGGGATCTCAGCAAGCAGAAGGCAGCTCTGTTCATGTTGTAGGATATGTTCATGTGCAGACAACTAGAAATGCGCCTATTTACACCAGGGCTTCACTGTGTATGTACTGCAGTCTGAGGGATGTACAGAGGATGCACACTGTTCTTGGAGGGTGAGTTGTCTATGATATATTGTTACCACAGATCTTGCCTTACTATTGTACTGTAGTTTCCTTCGTGTGCTTGCAAAGAAAGACAAATCCAATAAAATAACAGAGACAGGTTCTTGTGTTTTTTTATTGAACACAACTGTGTTTGCTTTACCGTACTGAAGTCTGGGGGGTGAGGATGAACAATGACAATAGAGGTTTTGTCTCGGCTACACAAGCTAGTAGAACAATGTACAAGGGGGGTGTTTAGCCATGTTCAGTGTATTCAAGAATGTAAAGGCTGAGATCCCGCTGCCTGAATGAGCATATCACACACACAGCTATTGGATTTCTGCCAGACTACATCTTAGGGATTGTGCTAAATGACTTCCCTTAAAACATATCCTCTTGCCGGTCTGAAGAGACAGCAGGACTAGCTGTTTGCTAATGCAGCTCTGATTGACGCATTTTAAATGAAAAAAAAAAAAAAGATTTATATTAGCCAGAGAAGTACTAATCTCCTGGAGCAATTATCAGCCTCACACCAGGGAAGCTTTTAAGGATAGTTTTAGTCTTTTCCATATCAATTGCTTTGTTGTCCTTTTCCACCCAAATGTCCTCATTTTGTGAGCTTACTTTAACATACCATTTAACTATAAAAGATGAGCAGCACAAAGCTAAAGCGAATGGTTAATGAGCATGCAGTGTGTTCCCCTCCAACACTTGGGATTGGGCACGGCAACAGAAGCCTGAAGTCAGAAGCCCCTTTGGGAGAGGCAGCATGCTTAGAGATATGGTTTAGTTGAAAGGAAATACACATATTAGTGTAGCATGGCAAGCACACATTCCCAGAATAGCATCAGTGTCTGGTATTAAGAGGTGTTAATAGAATTCATTGTTGAGACCCCGAGCCAGAGCTATGGAAGAGGTTTGGAATGATTTCCTGCTGTCTTATTTATTAATAAATGTTTGCCAGGATTGTTTTCTTATCTGATGCATTTCTGAAGCCTTATTTCACATGGTACCAAAGTACAGTGTGTGATTCTTCCATTGTCCTATTGACTGAGTCAGATCCAACCTGCTGCTGGGCTCTTACAGTTTGCTTCTATAACTGCCCATTAAGTGTTATTACTAGCATAAGCTAGCTAAGTAATGTAATATATAAAAGTGTCACCCACACACAGTTGCCGTACTACAAATCCGTCAATTTGCAGAGCTCTACTGTGTGCATGGACAGACCTCTAACAATGCAGATGATGTTGGCCACTAATATGTCATTGTACGAAATATCAAGCTAATCCCTTAATCATAAAGGACCCTGCCATGAGCGGCTACGCACACAAGCTTTGTGATGTCAGAAGAACACTTTTTAAATATGAAAGTGAATAGACTTTGCTATATGATACAAAGATAAGATAGCAAGCCTTTCATTTTCCTCTGCCAATTTTGCTAGTGCTCACATGATAAATTATGTAATTGAAACATACAAATGTAATGAGACGTTCCCTATGTGTCTCTTACACTATTTATTAAGTGTATCATTTTGTACCAGTGGTGTAAGTGGACTTACAGATGCCAAGAAACTGATTTTTGTTCCATGAGGTAATTTTAGTTTCTTATTTTCAACCTAATATATGGTATATAATTAAGACTACCATACTATCCCTTTAAACCAGGAGACTAATGAATTACACAGGTTCTGTGGCCAGCTGACTTCAAGCCTACAGTATGTAACCTGGTCTTATTCAGCCACAGAACCTGTATAATCCAAGTCCTGGGTTTAAAGGCATAGTATAAATAATATTATATATATATATATATATATATATATATATATATATATATATATATATATATACACACACACATATACATTATTACATATATATATATTTTACACACACATATACATTATATTATATATAAAACATTTATTTTGCATAGTTGTTTCTCATCTCTTCTACATAAATGCAAGATTCCACCTGCTACTGTACCTATAGATAGAAATATATTGTGCATAATGCAGATGAATATTTATAGCTTGAATATATATATATATATATATATATATATATATATATATATATATATATATATATATAAACACAATTGCAAAATCCAAGGTATAAATGCTTGCCAAAAGAAAATGGTGTATTAGAACAATTATATTGGACCTCAACATTTGCTGTAAATCACTTGAAGCTTTCGGAGACTGGTAAAGAAGTGATGTATGTTACATTATTGATTGAGTAAGGACTAGATGACACAATGTAATCAGAAATTGGGCATGTGCCAGGAAATGCATGGAATGCCAAATAAGAATAATGCTACCTAGATAATTCCAGACAGAAGGAAACACATTATGGGTTTGGCAGGGTATCAATGATCGTAGAATAAATACAGCAAAAGTAAATCATGAAACAACCAAGATAAATGTTGTTTTACTATCAATGGATTAAAATCAGTTTGCAAAGGTATGAAGAATAGTGTGCATTTGGTAAAGTTACATTAAATGAATTGGTTTCGTACCAGCAATATGCCAATGCTTTTATTCATAAGCACCCATATGAAGTTCGTACAGTACAATGTATTTCAACATTCACTAAGAAACTATAGAAATATAATGCAAATAAAACCTTAATAAACTATCACTTAAAATCCCAACAACAACACTATGCAATGAGCTTTTACAGACTTCAAAATGTTAAAAATAGAACATACAATATATATATTTTCTTGAGTATAATAAATGTGCCCCAAACGCTGTACACTGTCCTACAATAGCACATGTCTGATGTTATTTAGTGAAAAAAATCATCATCACTCAGCCATCCAGCCACACATCTATTATTATGTCCCAGACAAGAAAACGAGATATACAGTAATCTGAATCTCAGCAGTCAACAAATGTTTACTTTGGCATAAAGTTTAAGTCTGTGAAGAAACACACGTGAAATGTTACTAAATATTGTATGTTTCTATAGCAATAATGCCTAGCGATTCCTGTGCTCATCTGAGTGGTCATTTGCCTTTAGAGGATATCACACTACAGTACTTACATCAATTACAGAAAAGGTTTATTATTATGAATATTCATGACTTTTAAATAACCTTGAAATACAATTTAAAACAGGGCTTGGTGTGATCTAAATGCAAACAACCTTCTGCTTTCAATCTACAAATGGATTAGACAAACTCAGAAGAACCTATGTAATTACATTAGTGTGAACAGCATCCTAGCAACCACCAAATGCAGAACTACCCTTCCTGGTCAATCCCTTTTTGTCCCCTTTTTTGAATTTGAAGACCACTTAATATTTCAGAGAAGATGTACATAACAAATGCAATGCTAGCCAATTAAAATGAATCCATATATATCTTTCCACAGAGCTAAAAGTCTGATGAATATGCAGGTCAATTCCTTGACAGGAGCTCCTGCTAGATGTTAGGTCTATGGCTCCTTTAGGTCAAGGGAGGCATTTAAAAGGTCAAGGAAAGATATGTAAGAAACATCATCATATTTCTTCTACACATAATCCAGATTGCCAAAAATACAATAAAGCTTTTGTCATTTTAATTGGAGACTGCCGTCTGTGTAGAAGATCATTTCTCTTAGACTGTAATTGTGAGATGAAATATAGAAATGTCAGCATACATTTCAATGATGAAAATCAAGCAGAAAAATGTTTTCTTGATAAAGAGACAGGTAACATTGGTCGCCAATACTTCCTGTACATAAAAATCATTTATGATTGGAGCCCTTGCTGTCCTGTACACTGCTATTCTCTTACTGCTTATACCTTTCATTTATTTTAATTCAGATATTATATTCAGAAATTTCAACTTTTAAAATAAAAACAAATACAATATGCACATTGTTAACTAATGTTAAGAAACAAAATATCCATTGCTTAAAACACAATTGAAATTCCTGCTTCAAAAGTATACAAACACGTTACATGCAGTATATTCATCATCTTACTATAAATACACAGTATTATGTACAGTATGTCTAAAGAGAATTAATATACGGCAATGGTATTTTAAAACACCTGTTCCAGGGCCAGCATGGTTATTGGTATAGATACAGAACACTCTGGTAACAATGGGCAGATTTACAGTATTAAACTGGTGAAGAGATGAAGTGGAGATAAAGTAAAAGATGATAACGCACCAGCCAATAAGCTATGTCTGAAAAATGGCAGTTAGGAGTTGATTGGATGGTGCATTACCGCCTTCCACTTTATCTCTTCACCAGGCTTCATCCATCTGCCTACCTATCCTTATATTATTCATACATTATACGATACTGTAACTAGTGTTCATATAGCACCCTGCATCTTTCAAAACTGGTGAAGGTCCTCTTCCCTGCCAGGACTGTTGTACTTCTAGCACAGTGTGATCTGTATTTCAGCACTGATATGCAGACCAAAGTAGAGCTAGAAGCACCGCAGCAGAGAGAAACACCCCAGGCAGGAAATCGGAACAGAACAGGTTTTGGAAGATGCAGGGTGCTAGAATGAACAATACTGTTACCTAAAGCAGGGGTCCCCAATCTTTTTTGACTCAAGGCACCCTAGAGTATCAGAATTTTTTCACCATAAGTAATTTAAAAACAGTTTAACATGAAAATAATTTGGCTTACACGCACAAATTAACTTATAGCAAAATAGAAGACTTAATATTAAGGACACACAATAATATATTCAAATCAACAAAAAATAATATATTCAATGCAACAAAAACTAACATGAACAAAACCAATGAATACAGTATGATAGTGTGGACGGTGTAATGGTTAGCATTACTGCCTCACAGCACTGATGTAATAGGTTTGATTCCCACCATGGCTCTAAGTGTGCAGAGTTTGTATATTCTCCCCGTGCTTGCACTGGTTTCCTCCGGGTACTCTGGTTTCCTCCCACAATCCAAAAGTATACTGGTAGGTTAACGGGCTCCAAATAAAATAATGAATGTATGTATGTGCGTGTACATGTGGTAGGGATATAGATTATAAGCTCCACTGGGGCAGGGCCTGATGTGAATGTTCTCTGTAAAGTGCTGTGTAACAGGTGTGTGTGGGTTTTCTCCAGGTACTCTGGTTACCCCCACAATCCAAAAATATACTGGTGGGTTAATTTTTTTGGGAGCCAATTAACCTAACAATGAATGTGTGTGAGTGTACATGTGGTAGGGAATATAGAGTGTAAGCTCCACTGTGATGTACTGTAATGTATACAAAGAACTGGTAATAAGTACTGAAATCCACTAATGTACTGAGTATATTACCAATTCTGAGCATAACATACAAGCAGAACAAATGTGTTTAAGTTGCCATAATTAAAATACCTTTCTTTCATCAGCTATGTGTATGTAACTGTCTACAGAGCTTAACATATTTAGCAATGCTCTGCAGAATCAATCACACCTTCTGACATAATGTATTTGTCTCTCATTTCTTCTGAGAGAGGGCTAAATCAATAAGTTGAGAGCCATCACTTAAACAATACCTCTGGGGCATCGTGCTAAATGATGTCACTAAAAACAACATGGACAGAGAGGAAGTCTAAAATGTGTTATATTAACTAACCAAAAAGGTGTAGTGAGATGTGAGCGACATGTGATGAGAAAGATGGAGGTGGCAGCTGCTATACATTGTGTTTAAGGATTATTCCTGTACTCTGATTCATTCGTCGCTTTATCAAACCTCAGTATTACTCAACAGCCATGATTTCTGTGACTCACACATTCTGAATCCTCTCTCTATAGTACACCAAGTTCTCTGCATTAATTTAGGGACCTTAGTACAGAGGAGGAATGTACAGAGGAGGAATGGTCAATGTAGTGCACACACAAGTCCCTCCTTGGCTTAACATTTGCGAATAAAAATACTTATCGGGGTCATTATAGGGCAATATCCATTCAAATATTCCTTGAAAGATTATGTCGCACTATATAAATAAGAATATGGGGACCACATATTTATTATATACTTCACAATAACAATACAGTACAGTACGTCTTTATTTTGTATTAAACACCTAGTTGAATGTATGAAATAAAAAATGTAATTACAATGTCCTCAGGGATATCCAGAAAAAAAAAGTGAGTTTGGGGAGGTACATAGGGCGCAGTGTAGTGAATCACATAATTAAAGAACCCACCCCTACACACACACACTGTACAATGCCATGATTTTCTGCATCGTACAGTGTTAGTAAGTACGTTTTATTTGTATAGCACACTATCTTCAACAGGACTCAGGTGGCAGTACCACAACAATGTAATTCAGCACAAATCATGTCATCAAGTACCATTTCAATGGGGGTCCTGGCGGTTTCCAGGAGGCTGGCCCACTCCCCGCTGTTGGTACTCTTCTTCACATTCCCCTGGGGAGATTACAAATATGCTACATTTTTAGGGGTTTTTTGCCTTCTGTGCACAATACCACACAAAAATAACCTTGCACAGTGCATAGCTGCATAGACAACACTAGTTATACTTACCTTTTTATACATTTAACTATGTGCCATGTCCTTTAAATGAGTATATAAAATGTAGGCCAGCTGCTGCCCACTTGTACCTTTAAGAAGTCACTAGCAGCTGCATGACAAGCACAGAACCAATTTGTCTATAAGTACAATAAATTACGGGCGGTTTAATGGTTAGCATTACTGCCTCACAGCGCTGAGGTCATGGGTTCAATACCCACCATGGCCCTAACTGTGCAGAGTTTGTATATTCTCCCCATACTTGCGTGGGTTTCCGCCATGTACTCCGGTTTCCTCCCACAATCCAAAAATATACTGGTAGGTTATTTGGCTCCAAACAAAATTATCCCTAGAATGTCTGTGTGTGCGTGTACATGTGGTAGGGAATATAGATTGTAAGCTCCACTGGGGCAGGGACTGGTGTGAATGATCAACTATACTCTGTAAAGCGCTGCAGAATATGTATGCGCTATATAAGAAACTGTTAATAAATAAGTAATATATGTCTGCGGATAGTGACTGACTGATTAAAATTGGTGTTCTAGGTGGAGTCAGTTGTGTGATATATATATATGCTTGTGAAACATGTATACCAGTAAAAGCAATGGAACAGCTTTGGACAAGTGAAGGCTCAAGGCCATTTACAAAATCTCGTGTAAAATAATTGTTCCCACTGGGATTTTGGTATAATAAAGGTCAGTTTGAAGATTGACCAAGAGTGTAAGTCAATGAACACTAAATTCAGTGTAAAATGTTTAATATTAACCAAATATGCATGAACATGGTGTGCTGTGGGCATATTATTAAACTGATGTCAATTTCCCATCCTCTCCTTATGATCTATGCAGTACATATTGTAGATAATCAGTTTTGATGCTTGACTCCAATATTATCAGAAGAATTTATGAGCAAAGAGCTTGCAGACATGTCTTTGACAATATCCACCGAGATATACAAGTTAACACTTAACATGTAGGAATAAAGTACTAAGCACAGGAGAGTGATAAAGTAGAGAGAGATAAGCTACCAACCAACCAGCTCCATTCATTTTTCAAACACAGCCTGTAACATGACTGTTGGGAGCTGAGTTGGCTGGTTTTTTATCTCTTCTCCACTTTATGACTCTCCGAGGCTTAGTACAACTCCTCCTCAATGAGTTATGCCAAAGCAGTGTGCATTAGCTGTGGCACTCATTTAACAGGCACATAATCCTTACTACAATTTTTCCATAGATATAATGGTCATAATGAAATGTGCGCTATTCATGTGGACTTTACTACTTTGATTACTATGGGAAGAAATGCATCTCTTGGACCTACAGTATATGAAAAAGAAATATCCAGAAAGATGCCCATATATTTTTGTTCTTTGCTTTAAATAAATAAATAAATAAATACAACGCTGTCATACACAAACCACTTGAGCAAGCCTACAACAGCTGCTTTGAACATGCCTTATAATAGGCACAGCATATTAACGTTTTCCTTGGGGCTTTCTGCTAATCTGTTAAAGTCATTCACCACTTACATTCTCACCTTGGTGTGCTGACATTATGGGCTAGTGAGGTCTAAAAAAAAAAAAGTATCTACGTGCTGGAATACGCACATTTTGACCTGCAGAATTGATGGGTTTGTTCAGTCTGTGTTCTTTTTTTTCTTATAGAGTAGAACTTCAATGTGTGACTATCAGCTAATAAGACATATTTCACATTTCTTAAAGACACGTATCTTTGATGCTAAAAAGTTCATTTTAGGCCAGTTTATTGAAGGGTTTTGAAAATGTTAAACTGAATAAAGTGAACTTATGTTGTCGTGCTGTATTTAAATATGAAATACTGTTTAATATGAATATGAATTCTGTTCTAAGTGGTAAAATGGATTTTTAACATACTATGGGGTCTTTTTAAATAAGCCTTGAAGAGAGAGAAAGTGGACGGAGATAAAGTCAACCAACCAGCTCCTGTCATTTTTCAAAACCCCCCTGTAACATGGCAGTTAGGAGCCGATTGGCTGGAACTTTGGGGCCAATTGTAAACCGGTTTATTCGGGTCCGAATTCAGCCCCTTGCCCAATCGGAGGGGGTGTGCTCATGCACAAACCACATGATGGAACCGGTCCAGAATGGGTGGGCAGGGAAGGGCTGGAGCAGGGTAACGCCCAGAACTTTATGGGCGTCCCCATGAAAACGTTGAGTGTTCCCCTGTGAATGCTAGAGGGCCAATGGCCGGTTGGTGCAGGCTGCTAAAGTCACATGCCATCAGGGCCCGCCCCCTTTCAACAATCTCTGACTAATAAAAGTCAGTGCTGGACGACTTATTTCCAAAGACGTGAGAAATTATTTCATAATCGGAGACCATCAAATGAATTCTCTCCCTTTTGTCCGCATGGGAGGGTATGTGTTGTTGTACATGTCCCCTGGCATATTAGATGGCACTGGCGGTGGGGTGGTGCTGACATGTTCACTAAGCTGAACACAGCCTAGCAAACATGTCTGAATTACAAGGCTTCTTAGACAGCTATATCCTTATTTGAATTTGGCCACTTTGAGAGAACAGTGTCTGCTACACAGTAGCAAAACTAATAATTAACCTGAAATGTTAGACAAGCTGAATAAACTAAAATACTGAAATGATTGTTTAATGAAAAAATATATAGCAGATGCTAATTACTAGAGAGCTCAAATCATATGGCACGGACAAATGACAGGCATTCATAATCTCCATAAGGCACGGTTGAAGAGTTTAGTTTGATGATCAGATCATTGTGTTTGTGTAATTAATCACGGTTGGTCAATGTGACTGATGAATAATAAAGTCAATGTACTCATCTTGTGAAAATTGGTCATTGATCTGAGGATTCCTCAACCCAAGTGTAAATATTTCTTCCATATACTGTATCAGTTTGGAAAACTTGCTTAGTAAATAAAAGTTTGGGTACTTGTGTATTATCACGGCGCCCATCTCATTGCATACCATAAGGCTTAAGATGGTATGCAATGAGATGAGCTGTGCTGCGATGGGACCCGATTTTATACAATTTTAAATTGTATACCATTGTATATGGCATACAATGAGATGAGATGAGATTTTAAATTGTATAAGCACACTAATGGGTGCTTTCAATGTCAATTGGCCCCCATATAAGATTTTTAATTGTATAAGCACCCTAATGGGTGCTTACAATGTTAAATGCACCCCCACGCCACCCCCACTATCAACGCCAACCCGAAGCGTGGCGAGCGCAGCTAGCCCGTGAGGGGCGGCGGTACGCGTCCTCCGACCTTTTCATACCCCCCCTATCCATGTCGGCGTGGAGTTGATTTTATATAGTGTGGCGAGCGCATCTAGCCACCGAGCCCGAAGCGTGGCGAACGCAGCGAGCCCCGCGAGGGGACGCATAATACATGTAAAGTAAAACGCGGCCGCTCGCCACGCTTCGGGCTCGGTGGCTCGCTGCGCTCGCCACACTATATAAAATCTACTCCACGCCGACATGGATAGTGGGGGTATGAAAAGGTCGGAGGACGTGTACCGCCGCCCCGCACGGGCTCGCTGCGCTCGCCACCCTTCGGGTTGGCGTTGATAGTGGTGGTGGTGTGGGGGTGCATTTAACATTGTAAGAACCCATTAGTGTGCTTATACAATTAAAAATCTCATCTCATTGTATGCCATATACAATGGTATACAATTTTAAATTGTATAAGATGCCATAAGATGGAAATCGTGGGCGCCGTGATAATACACAAGTACCAAAGTTTGTTGTATTATTGTGATATATGGAAAGTAATGAATTGGGGAGTGGATCTAAACAAAAGATGAGCACATTTTGTATAATTGTAGAACTGCAAAAATATCCCCAATGTAACCAAATCATTAATATTTCTGGCAACAGCATAAGTTTTATTGTATGTAATGTCCTTTAGGAAACCCATGCTGAGTGCACTCATGTCTAAGTGTGGCAAGACCAGTCCATCAGGCCTTTTGCCAGAAGTGCCAGATACAATACTAGATACAGATATATTATATACAAAATGCTGCATCAGGAATAGTAGCTAAAGTAGATATATATTAATACATAATAGTTATTTTAGGATTGTTTATCAAAGCCAGGAATCACATTTTATTATAACCAAACTTTTTCAGATCATTACATCACAGATTTTTCTAAATGTGTTCTGTTATGAAAAATGTAATCCATAGAATGCAAACTACACTAAACATAGATTTTCAGAATATTCTTAGCCCTTGCATGATGAGTGACCTTGTCTACCGCACAAACAAAACATTTCACATTTACAGATACTGTAGACCATCTTTGACATTCTGCAAAGAGAGCCCAAGGTTAATTAACTTAATAAAAATGTGAGTGATCCGCTATAACTTTATATAATGCCATTAGAATAAATGGGATATACACTAAACTATCCATTTGCCCAAAGCCTAAAACAATCATAACTGATATTTGAGATCAAGAACATTATTGCAAATAATAGCAAAATGGAACATAGAAAACGGAAAAAAACATGCAGGTAACGATCAGACAAGAATTATAATAAAGTCTCCATATTGCTGCACTCAGTGCTGCCAGACAGCAATAATAAAATGTCAGTTGACAAAAATGGAAACATAGCATAAAAAAAAAAAAATGGAACAAATAAAAGCATGAAAATAATACATTTTTCAATTGCTGTAGGAAACAAAAATGCCACTTACCACTTGGACCGATTAGAATAAAAAAAAAAAAAAAAAAAAGAACCAACAATAATAAAATGCTTCTTTTTTTATGGCTGCAGTTGCTAATCAACTGAGACTAATGAAGCAAATCGTACGTTAACTTATCAGAAGCATTCGCAGTCCCAATGATGTGTTGTGAGGAAGTGCATCGGTGATGTCGAAATGTCACCCACGCAATGCATCATTTGGATCAGGATGGGTGAGTAGAAAAAAACAAATCCTCAAATCCGAAATTATCCTTTATCCAAAATGCTCCTGGTCCAAGAGCATTTCTGATAAGGGATTTTATATATATATATATATATATATATATATATATATATATGCTGCCATTGACTACTCCCTACCAAAAAGCTAAGCTACTTTATGGTCTTTGCTGCTTTCTATTTATGTTTTTATGTCTTTTTTATATGCCCCCCCTTTTTAAACCTTTGTTCTAGCCCATGGGTCTTCAAACTGGCCCCCCAGATGTGCTGGAACTACATGTCCAAGCATGCCCTGACAGTTTTGGCATGCTCTTATAGGAAAAAAAATGTGGCAATGCATGTTGGAACATGTCATTTCACAACATCTGGAGGGCCGCAGTTTGAAGACCCATGCTCTAGCCTATTTTCTAAGTAGGCACTATACCTATTTTATGTATACCTTTAAATATATGTGTTAATAAAAACCCATATAAATGTATTGGGATTTTGTCTTCTATATAATAATAATATAGCCTGTAGTAAAAAAGCATCATTGGTCGCATATTCTTTTTTGTATGTAAATTTATCCTAGCCTCTTACCAAGGCTTGTAATTTAGGGGATAGCTGACACCTTCTACGTGTAAGGGTTGCTTTTATATGGCTTTTGTACTGATTAAACTTCTATTGGCACCTAGCATATGCTTCAATTATACATATAAATATATACATAATATTTTATATACAGGTATATATATATATATATATATATATATATATACATATATATATATATATATATACATACATACATACATACATACACTATATTAAATATTTATAACATCTCCTTAGGATCTAAATAATACTGTGAGCTGCTCTCCTCTAGAGTATTCTGGCCACCCAGTCTGACAAACTTTGGCTGTGTTGCAATGTTTTAGTTGTGCACCAACTTGTATATTGATTGTACTGTACAAGATGAATGTGACCAAAACCACAGGGATCCAAGGACAAAACCACATATTTTGGAATCAATATGCAAAACTGACAAGAATGAAAAACAAATACTTTCATTTGTATTCTGAAAAACTACATAATACACTTGGCTGTGCTCTAGGTCATTGTTCTGGGTCAAGATATTTGCACAGACTATTCTTAAGTTCCTCCACATTAGTTAAGAGACATTGATTAAACAAAGAGCATTTCACCAGAAAGTGTACTGTAGACTTGCAACATTCCTCATAACTACACACATAACTCAGTGTTTTATATTTAATATATATATATATATATATATATATATATATATATATATATATATATATATATACACACACACATACATACACACATACATATATATATTATATGTTTATTACATACATATAATATAGCAATGGATATGCATGTATTATTGTCAAATACTGTACTCTAGCTGCTAGCAACATTTCCACATTATTTAAAAGCTTCTCAAAATTAATTAATGTGATATGAATTTCAGTTCTGTACTATGGGAGATTTATCTTCAAGTAACCTATTTCTTTTTTAGATGCTAAGCAATTTATATATATATATATATATATATATATATATATATTATCTCTAGAAGGTGATTTTTGGTGATGATACCTTTTTCTGTATTGTTTGTTTAAAAAAACGAGGTTAAAAAATAGGACTTTTGGCCCCATAGTTCTTTCCCTGGTTGCGTCGATACGACACGGCTAAGATGATGACTTTTGCTCGGCTACTCAAGATTGCTACAAAATTAACTGGTTCTTCTTTCATCCTACTACACACCACTAACCTCGCTATAAAATTAATCATTTTATTTTTCATGTGAAATTTTCACGTAGGCCACATAGTGTATCTCAGAACCACCACTGTTAGGTATATTTACAATGGCCAGGTGTAAACCTAAGATTTCATATATATATATATATATATATATATATATATATATATATATATATATATATATATAGATAGTTGTAGAAGCTTTGTCCAGTCAATGCATATTCGCCCCCAATGGATTCAACTGGAGGGAGATGGGACAGACTTCTGAAAGGAGGACAAGAAACCACTGTACTCTGGGAGCTGGGGATCAAACAGGGAGATTACACAGTAGAAAGAGGCATGGCCAGAGAGAAAAGGGGCAAAGCTGGAGATGAGACTGGGGTGATCAAGGTCTGTTATACAAATAGCTAGATATATGTATATATAATACCCCTTTCACACAGCATCATCGACCCATGTTATTGCCAGGTTGATGACATACCAGCCCATGTTGAGGTGCGGTGTAAAACCACCAAAAAACGTATAACCTGCATCGAGCAACCATACAATTCAACCCGGGTTATACCCGTGCCAGGTCAAACTTGTTCTGGCGATCCCGGGTCCAACCCATGATTAAGGTGGATGGTTACAAAAAAACAAGAAAATGAAACAGCACTGCTTAGAATAATATTTAAGATGTAATTAAATAATATACAGCATTGGCCAATAATTCATAAACAGACAAAACTTTAAATAATCATTAAATGTATCTGCACATACTGGGTCCTGCATTATCAGGTGTCCTTATAGTGAAACCTGCACGTCTCCTTTAAATTGGACAGTCAGTTGTAAATATTGCATGCAATACTTTATGGATTATTCGATGTTCTTTCCATTTAATGCATTGCTATTGAGGTATTTCAATTCTCAGTCCCCACTAATATGTGCACATATAAAAGTGAATATACTTAAATTGACACAGCAGTTAGTGGTACAATTCAGGCTTTCAGATTCCAGTGGGTTCCCCAGAAAAACCCACCACAGAGCGCAGGGCCACTTCCCCTCCTGTCGCTCCCCCTCATCTCCGCTTCAGCGATCATATGCCGGAGCTCCCAGGCCCTGCCACTGCCCCAGCCATCATTCACAACAGGTGGCTGGCTCTGGAATGTTCGGGGAGGACTCGGGCGCCCAAACTCCTTAGTCCCCTTGAGCCGTGCCTAACATCCCCGAGCCTGCTGCCTGCTCCCTGCAACTAATGGCGGCGGAGACAGGGGAGCTCCGGCATACAATCGCCTGAGCGGTGAGGGGGAGTGATGAGAGGGGAAGGGAGAAGAGGTAGGGGGTGCCCAGACAGGTGATGCGCCAGTGTATCTTTTGTACTGATTAAACTTCTATTGGCACCTAGCATATGCTTCAATTATACATATAAATATATACATAATATTTTATATACAGGTATATATATATATATATATATATATATATATATATATACATATATATATATATATACATACATACATACATACATACATACACTATATTAAATATTTATAACATCTCCTTAGGATCTAAATAATACTGTGAGCTGCTCTCCTCTAGAGTATTCTGGCCACCCAGTCTGACAAACTTTGGCTGTGTTGCAATGTTTTAGTTGTGCACCAACTTGTATATTGATTGTACTGTACAAGATGAATGTGACCAAAACCACAGGGATCCAAGGACAAAACCACATATTTTGGAATCAATATGCAAAACTGACAAGAATGAAAAACAAATACTTTCATTTGTATTCTGAAAAACTACATAATACACTTGGCTGTGCTCTAGGTCATTGTTCTGGGTCAAGATATTTGCACAGACTATTCTTAAGTTCCTCCACATTAGTTAAGAGACATTGATTAAACAAAGAGCATTTCACCAGAAAGTGTACTGTAGACTTGCAACATTCCTCATAACTACACACATAACTCAGTGTTTTATATTTAATATATATATATATATATATATATATATATATATATATACACACACACACATACATACACACATACATATATATATTATATGTTTATTACATACATATAATATAGCAATGGATATGCATGTATTATTGTCAAATACTGTACTCTAGCTGCTAGCAACATTTCCACATTATTTAAAAGCTTCTCAAAATTAATTAATGTGATATGAATTTCAGTTCTGTACTATGGGAGATTTATCTTCAAGTAACCTATTTCTTTTTTAGATGCTAAGCAATTTATATATATATATATATATATATATATATATATATATATATATATATATTATCTCTAGAAGGTGATTTTTGGTGATGATACCTTTTTCTGTATTGTTTGTTTAAAAAAACGAGGTTAAAAAATAGGACTTTTGGCCCCATAGTTCTTTCCCTGGTTGCGTCGATACGACACGGCTAAGATGATGACTTTTGCTCGGCTACTCAAGATTGCTACAAAATTAACTGGTTCTTCTTTCATCCTACTACACACCACTAACCTCGCTATAAAATTAATCATTTTATTTTTCATGTGAAATTTTCACGTAGGCCACATAGTGTATCTCAGAACCACCACTGTTAGGTATATTTACAATGGCCAGGTGTAAACCTAAGATTTCATATATATATATATATATATATATATATATATATATATATATATATATATATATATATATATATAGATAGTTGTAGAAGCTTTGTCCAGTCAATGCATATTCGCCCCCAATGGATTCAACTGGAGGGAGATGGGACAGACTTCTGAAAGGAGGACAAGAAACCACTGTACTCTGGGAGCTGGGGATCAAACAGGGAGATTACACAGTAGAAAGAGGCATGGCCAGAGAGAAAAGGGGCAAAGCTGGAGATGAGACTGGGGTGATCAAGGTCTGTTATACAAATAGCTAGATATATGTATATATAATACCCCTTTCACACAGCATCATCGACCCATGTTATTGCCAGGTTGATGACATACCAGCCCATGTTGAGGTGCGGTGTAAAACCACCAAAAAACGTATAACCTGCATCGAGCAACCATACAATTCAACCCGGGTTATACCCGTGCCAGGTCAAACTTGTTCTGGCGATCCCGGGTCCAACCCATGATTAAGGTGGATGGTTACAAAAAAACAAGAAAATGAAACAGCACTGCTTAGAATAATATTTAAGATGTAATTAAATAATATACAGCATTGGCCAATAATTCATAAACAGACAAAACTTTAAATAATCATTAAATGTATCTGCACATACTGGGTCCTGCATTATCAGGTGTCCTTATAGTGAAACCTGCACGTCTCCTTTAAATTGGACAGTCAGTTGTAAATATTGCATGCAATACTTTATGGATTATTCGATGTTCTTTCCATTTAATGCATTGCTATTGAGGTATTTCAATTCTCAGTCCCCACTAATATGTGCACATATAAAAGTGAATATACTTAAATTGACACAGCAGTTAGTGGTACAATTCAGGCTTTCAGATTCCAGTGGGTTCCCCAGAAAAACCCACCACAGAGCGCAGGGCCACTTCCCCTCCTGTCGCTCCCCCTCATCTCCGCTTCAGCGATCATATGCCGGAGCTCCCAGGCCCTGCCACTGCCCCAGCCATCATTCACAACAGGTGGCTGGCTCTGGAATGTTCGGGGAGGACTCGGGCGCCCAAACTCCTTAGTCCCCTTGAGCCGTGCCTAACATCCCCGAGCCTGCTGCCTGCTCCCTGCAACTAATGGCGGCGGAGACAGGGGAGCTCCGGCATACAATCGCCTGAGCGGTGAGGGGGAGTGATGAGAGGGGAAGGGAGAAGAGGTAGGGGGTGCCCAGACAGGTGATGCGCCAGTGGTGCACAGCTGCAGACACCACTGGCGCATGCCTTCATTTTGGTGGTATGCCTGAAATTTTTCCAGAACAGCCCGCTGCGGCAGTGCAGCTGAACCCAGAAAATTTCTGGACATACCACTCAAGTGGTTAAAGGTCTCACTTCAAATATTGTTTTAACAAAGTTTAATTTAAGTAGGATAATAGATGTTCAGTTCAGTACGGGGCACTTTTGTAGTTTCACGGCGCCAGCATGGCGCCGTGCTACTTCCGGGTGTACGCTCCCCACGAAATATGTCAAATAAAGTAACTTAACTCCATGCCAACATACCTCCACTATCCATGTTGGCATGGAGTTGATTTTAAATAGCGTGGCGAGCGTAGCAAGCCACCGAGCCCGCAGCGTTGGCGAGCGAAGCCATGCTGGCACCGTGAAACTACACAAGTACCCAGTACGGTTATAGAAGATTGTATATAAAAACTTCATAGCTAGCTCTTAATGTCTTAGATGACTGGCTGATGGTATGCTCAGTATACTGCTCTGTTAGCGAACCCGGTAGCTTCAACACACTCCCAGCCTGTGACCCCCCATCCTTTTATAATGATTGTGCCCTTTGGCTACATACTTCTCTCCTGCAGCTATAAATGTTCTCATGACCCGAATTCCCACAAGTCCAAAGCAGCACCACTTCAAAACTGAAGAAAAACAACCCGCCATACATGATTGGTTCCAGGCAGTATGGATGGTGTAATGATTAGGATTACTGCCTCTGCCCTGAGGACATAGGTTCAATTCGCAACACGGCCCTAACAGAATGGAGTTTTTATATTCTCCCATACTTGTGCGTGTTTCCTCCACATACTCTAGTTCCATTACCAAATAAAAAAATATATACATGTTATGTTAATCCGCTTCCAACAAAAATGAATCCTAGTGTGTGTGTGATTGTACATGGGCATACCAGAAGTGGTTCTTATCGGCCGTCAAATTACATGTTTCTAGGTGTCGCTATGGCAATCCTGGTGGATTCATGAAGTGTTGGGCCATTGTCTGTTGCAATACATTTGACAGCATGCTGTGGCTAAGAGTGTGGTGCACTGCTGTTGCCTCAAATCCAGGAATGGGTAAAGTGCTCTTTTGAAAAGAAGCATTTTGCTTCTAAAATCACTCTCATTGTAGAATCTATTTTCCAGACAAAAAGCAAGAAAGTTTGAGTGATAGTTAAATTCATGTGAGCAGATGTGTGTGTGTGAATGTGGGTGTGCATCTGGGGGGGGGGGGGTAATAGTTGAGTCATGTGAAATACTGTAGTATCTTTCTGCATCTCTAAGATAAGATTGAGCAGTTTTGAGTACCATTATAATAAGCTGCACAATTATATTTAGAGGATGACAGATTAACACGATTACAAGACCAGTACTGGCCAGCCTAAATTCCTCTGGAAAGTTGGTCTGTGTGTGCTAATAAAGTTTATTTTTACAGGGTCCCATGTGTAGGCTTGTGATTTACCAGCAGCTTCATTATATATATGAAATTATGATAAAAAAAAACAACATACCACTGTGTGGAGGTGGAATATTTATCGGCTCATAAATTAATCATTTAAACCATAAAACCATCTCAAAATATAGACACAATGACAGGGGGCGGCATATCTCAATGCTAGGAAGGAAAAAACATATCTTGACACAGATGGTACAGGTTAATTTTATAACCATGCAAATATTATTCACAGTTCATTTTACAGATGGCTAGCTCTAAATGAGTATCAAATATGTGACTTTTTAAAAACTTATCCTGCATGAGTTAACACATAGAAGTGTTTATGAAAAAATGTGATTTAAATATCATGCTTCTTCATAAGTCCCATTAAATAAGTAGTTACACTTATTAACCCCTGTCACATTAACAATGCTAATATCCACTGAGTGGTAAAATACGAGAACAAACGACTAAAGTCAAAGGATTTCCATTCTTTTTATATGCAAAAATGTCGGTAACCGTTCTATGCTGACATGTTTTATTCAGCAGTAGATTAAAACTTGCATGAAAAATCACTCAAATTAGAATATATATTTTTGTAAATGAGAGAACATTGTTATCTTTGGCCGTACAGATGAGTGCAGCATAGCATTGCATTGGGAGATTTACATGAAGGAGCACATGATCAAAGCTTTAGATTCTGCTTACTCCAGGTTGATAGCAATCATGTAGTCAACTTTTGTGAGGTTACACGACATTAGCTGTCACCATGCATGCTGTGGTAATTAATGGGACATAGTGGAACACAGAGTCATACTTCTGGCATCCCGCAGTGACCAGTACTGCAAGCTTTTCATTAGGAATTACACTACAGGAATAGAAAAAATATCCCTCGAGCGGCACAAATAATATACTGCATTGTTTGCCATAAAAGTATCAAGTAAGTCCCAGAAAAATGGGCGCCATGTCATTTTTTTTAAGGTACTTCTGCAGGGCTGTCATGGGGGGCGTTATGGTAACTTATTTTTTTTTTAATGCGTGTGGCATGGGCATACCATGGACTTTCATGTGTGTTACATGCCTGATAACTCCATATTTCCTAAAATACATAGACTTTACTGCTGGATCATTAAAGCTTTTCATTTGCTTCTGTGGTGCCTTTATTGTTGTATTTGTTTTGCCGATCTTTCAGACTCTAGCTTATCAAGACAAATAAATACCAGTCCTGGAAATTAGGCAACAACACTTTAGTATTGATTTGGATTTGTTGATTCCAGGTCTAGACTAGAATCAAGATATATCAGACGCTTCCAGGGAGGCACACATCTTGTGTGCACAAAAGTCTGTGTTTACTGACAATAATGAATACAACTGTACATTTCTTCCTTTATTGATCAGGACAACTAAAACAAAAAAAGTATTTTTATTCATATCGCTATCTACAAGTGAAAATCATTGAATATATGGGTATTTTTAACAAGAAGTAGTAACAGAAGATTTCTATTACTTCTACAAAGACTTACAAAAGAGATTAAATGAGTAAAGAGACCCAATAAACATCCAATCAGATGCAGGATAGGAGAGATGGATTAAACAATGCTACACACAGCCTTAATAATATCATTAGAAATATATACAAGCTGTAGCACTCCAAAATTGGTTGACCTTCTTCATTTATTAAGTAGTTATAGGGTTAGATTAAGGAAGCAAGTGTCTGATTGGTTGCATTGGTTAATGTAAATTTTGCATATCTGCTAAATGGTTTTAAATTAATAGCAAGTCATTATTTGCCAATCGAGGGATGGCTTTTTGTATCCATCCACAGGTGTCTATAGATGGTATGTAATAACCATCAATTTGAAACCAATGGTTAGTGCAGAGGTTCCCAAACGCGGTCCTCAAGGCACCCCAATGGTCCAGGTATTGAGTATATCCATGCTTGGCCACAGGTGACTTAATTAGTAACTCAGTCAGTCTGATTTAACCATCTGTGCTGAGCCATGGATATACCTAAAACCTGGAACGTTGGGGTGCATTGAGGACCTCGCTTGGGAACCTCTGGGTTAGTTCAAACTATTAATAGGATATAAATGCACAAATGTAGATTTCCCTTTCTGATGTATGCAGCAAGAGCAACACCACCAACATAGCGAGATTCTAAGGGCAAACGCAGGATTTTCAGAAGGGGGTTTCCAGAGGGGCGGAGCAAAGCACGGAGATGGACACTTAGGTGACCCAGTATATGGGTCAGTTAAAGTATTATAGCTATACAGTACCAAATGTATATTAATAATAAAATATATATATATATACACACACACACACACACATATATGTGTGTGTGTGTGTGTGTGTGTGTGTGTGTATATATATATATATATATATATATATATATATATATAAATAACAGCAGTGTAGACCCCTGGGCATAGCAATGTATTGGGGCCCCTACCTATCCTCCAGCGGTAGGGGTGGGGGAAGCTTTGATGTCCCGCGGGTGGTAGGGGATATTATATCAACCGCTCAGCATGTAGGGCCTGGATCAGTAATTTCCACAAATTACCCCTTTACTGCACAGATGGTGGGAGATGTGGTGGGAGAAGGGGGCATTGGGCTGAATGAAGGGGCCCTGATACATAACTTCCAGGGTTGTACAGGATGTTTAATATGCAGAGGAGGGGGGTATAGTGGAGTTTCTGGTGGGAGGACTGCTTGCTTGACTGCAGATATCTCCAGTTCCCGGAATTAGATTTATTCGATTTTAATGGAATTAAAAACGAGAGAATCCCACCTACCAAATGGTACTAGGGACTAGAGGATCAGAGTTCAGGAGGCAGAGCAATCTGCCAACGAGAATATAAAACTACATACCAGGTGTGTGGAGCTGGAGCAGAACCAGCTGCTGGAAGGCTGATATCTCTGGTTCTGGGAACAGTAGAGACAAGCTATTAGTGTCCATCAAAGGGGGAGAGTCCCAGCTTTTGGAATATACCCTCAGAAAAACTCTAAGTCAGACAGAACCTTAAATATCTGACTGGGAAGAGCAATTAACAGGCTTGGATGGGGACCACTGCTTTGAAGTCAGATATCTCCGGTTCCCAAGGGACGATTTTTAAAATTCTTGTACCCCTGGAAAGAGGAGATCCTCAGCTTTCAGGCTAGCATCCTTAGACTCCTGGGGGGGTTTCTGAGTACTCAGAACCCCCCCCCCCCCTGCGTGCGCTACTGAGATTCCAATAACAAAAAACATAACCATGGGGATGGAACAAAAAATGTCACAGTCCATACTATGAGGTATATTTAATTGAGGTATTTATCAGAGCAGGAACTAGCGAGATGTGGGCCCAGGTGCAAAAAAATGCTTTCTGCCCCCAACCCCATACTCAAAATAGGAACAGTGTGCACTGTAGGCGGGCGACAAAAAATTAGGATATAGCAGCTTTGTAGGAAAGCTGCGTGGACACATAATAGTGACACAGTAGTATCCGTTATTCACATTACACCACATAGTAGTGCGAATTGCACATATTGTGCCAGGTAGAGCTCCTCATACCCCTTTCAGATTGCATTTATAACCCGGGTTATTGACGGGTCGAGGTACGATGCGAAAGAACCATAGTGAATAACCAGGGCAAACCAACCCGGCATTTCAACCCAAGTTTTAAGAAGGGTTAAACCTGGGTCGCCCTGAGTATAATGGGTGACACAGGCTAATTACACATTAGGCCACACATATAATTGCCATTACACATTATGTCACACACATAATGTCCGTTATATATTATGCCCCAAGTAATGTCCCTTTCACATATTTCCCCCAGTAATGCCTTAAACATTTTCCACATTAGTGCCCCTTACAGAATTCCCATATTAGTGTCATATAAGGGGGAGGAGAGAGCTCACCGTCATGGCCCTGTGTTGTGTGCTCAGTTTCTATGCTGCTGCATGGCTCATACCATCACCGATAGACATTTGATATCGCGCAGGCTAGTGAGCAAATTGGAGCTTGTGGTCCAGCAGCCAATTGCCAACTGTGGCTACCTGACCTGGCTTTGATAGGCTTGTTGGCAGGAGCCATATTTCAGATGTCCATCAGCACTGGTTTGAGCTCCTCAGCAGCCAAGGAGCTGAGTGCACACCACACAGAGCCATGGCGATGGGTGGTGAGTGGCCATGCGCTGCTCACCCCCCAGGATCCAGCGATCTAGGCTGCAACCTAATCCGCCAATTGGTTTATCAGGCCCTGGCCCCCTCTCTGTAGTATAATGATTATGTATCTCCACTGTACCTCTCCGTCACCTCCCTGTCACCATTGAACCTCCACATCTGCACTTCTCCACCCAGTTGTCACCACTGCACGGCCCACATACACATCCTAACAGCTGTCTCCATACCCCTATACCCACCACACACACACTACTCCCCATGTCCACTCACATACGCCTCTACCCTTACATAACCTATTGCCCCTGTTTTCCCAAATACACCCCATATCCTCTACCCCCAACATACCCTACTCATTCTAATCTCCTACAAACACCCCATTTACCACTACCCCAAACACATTCTGCACTTCAGCTCGTGTCCACCAACAATTCCCCCCAATAACCTCTATCCCCACCACACACACACACCATCATTCTACCCACATACAGCACATGAGCACCTGCAGAAGGAAGTTCTCACCTATGAGCTGTCATGGCATTACACTGCTGCTGCCTCCCCAGGCACTGCTGCTCCTAATCTCCTGTAAATGCTCCCATGTGCTGCTCCACCCCGGCTCCCGGGCAGAGGGTTACAGTCCCCAAAACAGCTTTCCGGGTCCCAGTGGTAACAGTGTGCCCTGTTAATGCCAAAGAGGGGGAGGATCAGCACCATCACTTTTCCTGTTACTGGCTTCCCCTGGCATACATACACAGTGCTGCTGCTGGTGCTTCCGCTTGTACACTTGTGCACCCGGAAACTGAGTCGATGATTAAAAAAATGAAAATTCTTATGCAAGCAAGGGTTGTATGCTGAGGCCGCGGACCCCCAAAGCTCATAGATCCCAAGCGCACCCCCTGCACTGCAAGACGGCGGGGGATAGGACCTGGTGAGAGGGGAGGGCTCCCAGCGGCAGGGCCAGACTCCCATCACCTTATTCATTGCCCACTCTCAGTTAAGCAGTCTGCGCTGCCTCCAGGCTCAACCCACACCAGATATCGAGCAGGGACAGAGCTGTCGGAAAGAACAAGGAGGCGGAGACAGTTCCTCTACATGATGATGTGGCTGCCGCTACACTGCCAGTACCTGGACTGCTACACGGCAGAAGTGAAGTGATTTAAAGCTTATGATCGCCCCCCTCTATTCATCCGTGTTTCCCCACCACAGGCCTCGGATCCACACAGCTGAACATTAAGTTAAAAACCGTAAAAGACGGCATGCGGTGCAGATGGCAGTGGGCCCCATGAACTGGCTTGGGCCCCGGTGCACTGCACCATCTGCACCGACAGTAGTTTCGCCCCTGGTATATATAATTGTTTTCTGGCAGATTAGTCCTATTAAACAAAGTGGCGGGGAAAGTCCCTGTATAAGTCTTTGCTGGTGTTACAGTATTATGCCATCCACAAAGCTACATTTTACTGTAGGTTTCTTTTTACTGCACAGAAATCTCAGTAACCTGAAGCCATTTTTAGTAAACATTGCAATGTATGGATTATAATTAGGCATGTGCATTGCACTGTGGGGAATAACACATTTACTCATTAGTTTACAAATGAGTTTTATTTAGACTATTAGACAACACTGATATTCAGGTTCCGTTGCTGTGCTGTGTGGCTGGGTAAGAACATGCTGGATATGCAGTTACTATTGATTTGTTGAAATGCCAGTGGGAAATAGCGGTTTTGTGGTTTTCCATATATTGTGACCTTATAGCATAACATTTAGGCTACGTAAGTTATCAGTGTAGCCTTTTTCTTTGTGACATAAGCAACATCCTTCCATAACTCATTACCACCTGGAGCCTTAAAAGAAGTTTGGCACAGGTAATTTAACAGCCCATGGTTTTTATTCAAAGCCAGATTTATCAATATGTAGGCGGGTTGGGTTTTTAAAAACCAAATAAATACACAAGAAAGAGGCAGATTGATTTTAAAACCTATTAAGTAAGGTTCATGAAGTAAATCAGTTATGCAGAGCAATAACACAAATAAAGTATATTTACAAGATCAGAGAATGTAGAGTGTGTAGTGAAAGCCTCATGACAGATAAAGGTTAATATAATCTGGAATTCAGCTTCAGGGAGTAGGATCTTTGTGTTTATATCTGGCAAATGCTTGTAGGAACAAGAAAGCAATAACTAAAGCAGAGATATACAACAGGTGGTTTTAGAATCGCACGGGGCCCGCTGAGCTCTTATGTGCAGCACCCCGGATGCTTATTATGCCGTGCCGGCATGACCCTTCTCCCATGGCAGCAGCCATCATCTCAGCAGATAATAACAATTTGTGCTTGCTTCATTACAGCAAGGTAAAGGTGTTTTAGTAAGTTCCGATTATGCACTAATGTGCTGCAAAGTTACGCTCTCTTTTAGGAGCCACATATGGACAGACATTTTCCATCATTTCGAATTAATAAATCAGTAAGCACTACAGAGTGACAGATCATAATCTTTCTGCTATATTGTGCTACTTGCCTACTTCAGCCTTACACATAGTCTGCATTCTGCTCTAGGACAGTCTCAATTCTCTTTTATCTCGAGGGTTGGGATCTTCAACAGGTTAAATTTTCCTGATTAACTGATGGTTGCTGGTCATCAGTGTCCGCTTATCATCAGAATCCTCATTTGGTGGATCGGATTGAAAAAACAGCGAACTGCAGTGCAGGTTGAAGGCCTCACCTGACTTTCAAAAATTTGCATGACAATCTGATGACCCAGAAGTGACACTGAATTGTCAGATTTGAGTGTCAGACATGTTTATCTTCAAGTAACATGTCTAATATGTTATTACAGCGTAAATCCTCTTCAACTTATTATAATATATAACTGATATTAAAGGCATTAAGCCTTTACTCTCAGTACTAGAGTAATCTCATACAGTATCTCCATGAGGGCCACATGAAAGTACAGTAAGAGGGCCATATTGTACCTGATTGCCCATCACTAATCTAGAGTCTCATGTTAACTGACAAATAATTTGGTATACAGTAACAGAAAATTAATGTAGCATAAAGGTGCAATTTGTGGTTGATGGATGCCTTCAGCAAGTTAATCATATTCTGATAATACAATTATGATCATTCAACTGTTTTATACATCTATTTAAGAACTACACCGTCAGGTGAAAATTGAGAAAAACAAAAGGAGGCATAAAGTATGAGTCCTAATAACAATTTGGTACTTGTTTCCTAGCACGGCGCCCACGATTTTCAGTCGTATGGCATCTAAAACTTCTCCCAATTGTTGCGTTGATAGCACTTTTAGTAACATTTATGGTCCCTTATCTCTTGAAAAGTAAGGTGAGTACAAGCCCTTTTGTCAGGTTCATAGATGCCTCGGGAAACCCACATAAAAAAGGCAGCCACCCCCTCTTTCTGAAAAAAACAAACAAAAATCAAAATACATTCAAAATATATTTAAAATATATTTTAGATTTATTTTCATGCGTAAATTAAAATGTACTAATAAAGTAATGTATACCTATCCTGATGTTACTGAATTATTGGAGATCTCGCATTAGAATTGCTTTTCTAGTTTAGTCACTAGGCTTGAACTTTTATTTCTTGGAAATTGCCAAATTAGCAAACTGGTACATATAAAGACAAATGAAAAAGCCAGAAAAACAATAACTCAAAATATTGAGGTCCCCTGCCAGTCAGAGGCCAGGAAAAATATCCTCCATAGCCCCCACCCCATCTAGTAGAGCCCGGTTGTCATTTTATTTTGTGTACAATGGCTTGGTGAAGTGGGTTAATAAAACAGAAAAGACCATTCCAAATCTGACCATCAAGCCCCCTGCCTATACCCATAAAAATCATTAGACATTATCTGTGTATGACATTCCTTCAGTCCATAAGAGAATTTCGGTGAAGCTAAACCTGTGGTAATCCTGTATTAAGCACACTCTGATAGGAGAATTATCATGTTTACCTTTATGCTTTTGGCTTCTAAATGTGCTTGTAGTTCTTAAAAACATAAATGCCACACAGTATACTACTAAGAAGACTCATCTTTAATGTTCTTCTTTGGCCATTTACATTTCAAACATACATAAATCTTTTTTTTTTTTATCATAGAAAACCAAAGAATACATACTATTGCAGCAAAACTGAAAAAAAAAAACTAATAAAAAATTTGTTTAAAATGAAGCACATACTTTTTTTCATGCAATATAAGGAAAATGAATTTTAATTATGTCTAAATTAATCATTGAATAATCAAGCATATCTGGAAAATACATAAAAAAAAAGGCTTAAACGCGCAGATGCACTTTAAATCATGCATAGTACAGCACTGTTCTTGCTGTGCGACTGTAAAGGTGGCTATACACTGCTGCGATGTATCACAGCAGTGTACGGCCATCGGACCCCCTTGAACCACCCGGGACCTTCACAGGTGGCATGATCGCATGTCATACTTTGCATGCAGTCCTTTCACATGCAAGGTATTGCATGCAACCCAGTTCCCCACCACCGGGAGGGGGGCCCGAGTTGGAGGTCAGATGGGCAGCAGATCCGACCTTCGGCTCAGGTCCGATGCGCATGGTACCGCAAAATGCATCTGATTCGGGCCGAGAAATCTTTGGGATCGGGAGAAATCAACCCAAATCCGACTGAGTACATTATGGCCTATGCCTATGAGTACATTAGGGCAAGGGCCAGGACTAGATCATTAACATCTTGTTTTTACTAAATAATACAGATGTGACTGTCGTCAGTTTACAGATATGCTGCATAAAATAAGAGAAAATACTGTAGAGTGATTTTAGCTTTATGGACTTGGCACATTTCAGCAGTAAAAATATGCAGGGTTCTATGGTGCATATCCTAAAGTTCCTGACATCCGTAACAACTCTTTTCAGAGATTTTTCAATGGATTCTATGGACAAAAAGATATTGGGGTGCTGTACAGTATATCATTGTCATATGTTATGGAGACATGGTTGAAATGCCAACATTCTTAAGCTGTCAACAGTGATGATTTCGACATTCATCAAAATAGAATATTGACATAACAACCCTGGTATCCCAGTTGTCACTTACCTGGTCCTGGAGACAAAAGCTTCTCCAGCCTCTTGTTCCAGGTCCTGGCAATTATGTGAGCAGCAGTTCCTGACTGGTGAATCAGTAGTGTTTTATCCCTAACCCCTCCCCTTTCCTTCCCCTAGTGCTTAACCCTAACCTCCCCCATGCAGTTTATCCCCAATCCTCCAAGTGTCCCCTAACTAACAGTTGGCATTCCAAGAATGTGAACATTTTTCCTGGAGACATTTCATATGTCGACATTGAGAACAAATTGACATTCTGAGAATGTCAAAATGTTGAACTATGCTGACAAGGTCATCTCATCATTATGCATGTCAACATGGTCACACAATGGGTGACTTTGGGTTTCTCTACTTTTACGCACATGTTGTCTTAATAGCAATTCAGTACAATCAATAGTGAGCTTACAGTACTTGATATCTTGCTGTACAATGGTATATCAAAGGACATTATGTTGTTTACAGTAATGATTTATCCTAGTTCACCAGAGTCTCAATCTTAAAATTCGACAATATAATGCTGTAGTCATTTCATCTAGACCAGTGGTTCTCAACCCTGGTCTTCAAGTACGCTCAACAGTGCACGTTTTCCAGGGTGGTTCCCAACCCTGGTCCTCAAGTACACCCAACAATGGACGTTTTCCAGGTCTCCACACAGAATCACAAGTGAAGTAATTAGCTCCACCTGTGGATCTTTTAAAATGTGCCTGAATAATCTGTGCACCTGCTGGGTGACCTGGAAAACGTGCACTGTTGGGGGTACTTGAGGACCAGGGTTGGGAACCACTGATCTAGACAAGTAAATAATGCAAGTTTCTAAACTTAGACTACACACAGAGAGTTTATAGACTTCAATAGGATCATTATGAGAGATTTCCCTTATCAAAGTCTCAAAGCACCTTGGTAAATCCTACTGACAATAAATAACACTTTTCTATTATGATTTAAATCAGCGTTGGAGGTTTGGATGATATGCCTGGAACAAACCACAGCTTCCCTCTCTAAGTGGGAAATTATGGACAGAAGGCAAACAGAAAACAAACGCTCAACCACAGGCTTATTTAATTAAACAATTTCTATCACACTATGAGGCCAGTTTATCATAACCCATTAGTGGTCTTATAAAATAGGAGCGTACTGTGTACAAAGTACATTTCTTCTTTTAACTACGTAAATGCACTATATGCTTTTGCTGTTTTTAGAACGATGAAAATGTTGTTCTGGTTTTATTCTAAATTTGAAAAACTGTAATATTGGCCAGAACTCATTTATGTAGCCCAAAAAAATCAGGCAAATAAAAGATTTAATTTAAAGTACAGTAAAGTACTATAGTTTGACAATGTTGTAATTTACCGGATGTTTATATGACTTGTGGGGACATTCTGGGCAATTTAGTACATTTGTATAGCTCTTTCTCTGTTGAGATGTTTAATATAATCTTTTTTCTTATTTAAGTTATCTTTTGTCTGTTTTTTACTGTGATTATAACTGCATGTAATACATAAAGGCATTTAAACATACTAGTGTTCCCGCCTTAACTTATTTTTTTCAGGGTGCCGCACCCTGACCTTTTTAAAAAACCTAAAAATGCACCATCCTTTTAGTGTTTGGCCACTGTGCTCCCTTACCCTGCCCTCACTGCGCTGACATGCCACTAACAACTTTCGGTGTATTCCATCATGTGTAATGGGCATTATGGTGTGTGGTATGATGTGTAAGAGGCATTACAGTGTGTGCCATAATGTGTAATTGTCATTAAGACAGAATATGTAACGGGCATAGCAGAGTATGACCATGTTTAATAGGCGTAACCCTAATGCAGTGTGCAATTTTTTATATACTGTATGCAGGGTTCTTTTTTGTGTCAAATGTAAATTTCTAAAATAAAATGTGCCCTCTTGATTGAAAAAATGCCCTGCCGGTGGTCAGCACCCTTCCGTAAAAATACCCTAGAGTGAACACTAGTAGAGAAGGCGTGTTTGCTGCAAAGTGTCTATTTTCCAAATCATTTTGAATGGGATTCATGCATACAATAGCACCTGATTCAGAGTTACATCAGAAAATATGGCTCAAATACTGTAAATGCCATATTTAGAGTTCAGCCATCCATTTATGAAAGTAGCCATTATAGATTTCAGAGCATGTTTTCACCAGCCTTATTCTGATAGTCTGAACCCCCCTATCTCAGTAACTTGATTACTCTCAATGATTGGTTATAAGCCCTCGTTTAAGAATTACCAATTTAAAACAATTATATAAGACATGTTATTATTTCTACATGTTCTATCTGTTTATACTGTACTCCATTCAAGATGCCATATGGTCCAGCAGAGTGGAATATTTTGCAGTTACTGGTTAATTTTGGTCTGAAAGTAATTAAATGAACCACCATGTGCCACCTCATAACAAGTGATTGCTCTAGCTATGTGCCTAGTGGGAAATTCAGCACTGATTGCTGCCCAGATAGAGTCATTCAACTCTACAAGATGCGTACCACCCAAACTTACTGACTCTTATAATCTCATAAATGCTTGCATATCTATGAAGAGGAGGCAGGGCCAAAATAATGTGATTCTTTTGGACCACAATGCCCGGTATTATTTCCCAATTCTGCCCATTTCACAAAGCAGTAGGTGTGAGGGCCACCTACTCTTCAGGGAGCACAGGGGACTCACAGTTACATTCTGAAGTGTCCTGTATGTTCTGGGAGAGTAAATAAGTATGTTACAGCCTGAAGCATAGTTGCCTACAGTATGCCTGCCTGAAAAGCATTTTGCCGTGTAGAAAATTGCAACATTTTGCACATTTTAAATTAAAGGTGCAACTCCCACAAATATATATTTATGAGAGTCCAGCTTAGTTCTGGTCAGAAAGTACTCCAGACTGCTGCCAGTGGCTTAGAACATTTTGAGAGCAGAAAAGCAGACACAGGGGTCTATTTACTAAGCCATGGAGAGCGATAAAGTGGAGAGACCGGGCAATCAGCTCCTAACTACAATGTTACAGGCTGTGTTTGAAAAATGACAGGAGCTGGTGGGTTTGCACTTTATCGCTCTCAGAGGTTTAGTGAATAGACATAATAGATTCTAAATAAGTAGTTTCCTACAGTACGTTATATTGCGTCTACATCTGTGGCAATGAAAGTGTTATTCCTGTTCACCTCAACTTTCTCATTGCCCTTTTACCCTAATATGTAACACCGCTTAAACATCTGTCAACGGACATTGTATCACTGATTAGCAGACAGTAGGTATAAAAGTAATATATCCAAACACACAAATTGCCTGCATTACATTTACCGCAGAAAAGAGGAGTCAAATCTTTAGAGCTTAAAATGTTTCCGGCTTAACACCGAACTGGTTCACACAAAATGCACTAAATAGATATGGTAAAATTGATATTTTGTTTTATTGTCAAAACTCATGAAAGAGTTGCCTTTTTTTTTTTTACTTTTCTAGTGGCTCCAAACATCATTTCTGAACTTGCCTTTGTAACACGGAGATGATTGCTTGGATACTTACAAAAGATGATTAATGTGCCTGATGACGGACATTTAGGGCAAGCTGACTAACACAATGTATCCATAAAGTGACTAAACATGCTTGTAGAATTATTCCATGATATAAATTGAATTTGAAAGCCACAGATCAATGTACAAGGTCTATGGTGAATAAATAAATGAATACTTGCTTAGCCTTGATGGCAATAATAAAAAGTAGAAAAATGAAATGGTTTCCTGAAACAACTTCGTAAGCCAAATGTAAAATGGGAATAAAATTCATTTCTATAGGCATGTTTGACTGAATATCTTATTTTAATAACACAAAATTGAGTACATTGCTGATGTAGGGAATACTCCATTGCTATTATCTGGTTTAAGGGTCTAGAACTGTCCTACAGTATAAAGATCAGTTTAGCTTTAATGTTACTGTGCCTGTTCCTGGCATACTGTATTGCATCATTTTATTTGTGGCACACACATTCTTAGGTTTATAAGCACCAAATAAGTCATGAACAAAAATATACAAGTTTTGTTACATGGGGCCTTATTTTGGTTCATTCTTTCTGACAAAATCCTTCTTAGATGGACAAAACCATGTGCACTGCAGGGGGGGCAGATGTAACATGTGCAGAGAGAGTTAGATTTGGGTGAGTAATTTTGTTTCTGTGCAGGGAAAATACTGACTGCTTTATTTTTACACTGCAATATAGATCTCACTTTGAAGTAAAACCCCGCCCAAATCTAATTCTCTCTGCACAAGTAACACCTGCCCCACCTGCAGTGCATGGTTTTGCCCATCTAAGAAGGATTTTGTCAGAAAGAATGAACCAAAATAAGGCCCATGGTGTTTTCAATTAACCATAATAAAATGTAATATATATTAATGAAGTGCTCAGCTGTGCAAAACATATAATTAAAAATAAATACAAGCCATGTTTTTCTCATAATTAGCAGTGATAGTATCTCTAGAATCTGGTAATTTATGATGCCACATAAATCATATCAGCTAAGATAAAATATTACCATGACTCAAGTGTTCATTCCTTATTCTCTAAATGGAGATTGTTAATGAGTAATATCTGCTCTGCAAATTAACGCCTGCCAGCAATATCAACACCAGGCATGTCATTACATCGGTGTACCATCAAACAGAGCCTTAAGCTACGTTACATTAGCTTTCTCATTTACACGTATCTTCCCATGATAGCAGGTCTAATTCTTCAGATTTAACACAATATTCACCTTATTCTGTTCTGTGATAAAGGTGAAAACTTTAGTAACATGTTTTTGGTTGTAGGAGCCTCCATAATAACAATCACAAGAGGGAGGAATAACCGAAGAGGTTCTTGAGTAGAGAAGGCAACAGCATCATTAGATGTTGAGGGCTGCAACTGGGTATCACCCTTCGTGAAGTGACACCAAAATGCTGACTTACTCATTGACATTGTGTTCTCTTGGCTCCAGTTACAAAGTAAGAGCTGATAGTGCAGCCAAACAAGTCTCTGGAGACTGCGAAGTGATGAAAAAATGGGTGGGGCAGTCAGGCCATACCTTACCTCACACATGTGAGGCCACACCACTTTTTCAGAGGGCATTTTTGTGCACCAAGAGACCCTTAGCCCAAAGATCCCGCTGGCTGTAGGCAACAATGCTACCTAGATACAGCCATTTCCATACTGACCCTGGCTACATTGCACTACGGGTGCAAAATGTATGGTGCATGTGCTCATATGCAGAGTTGCATCGTAGTTGCATTACCAATACATTGGGCTGGCACCCTGAGTTGCTGGTGTGACTTGCTGCACCAAACTGGCACCAGCAGCTGCATTGTAGCCACGATGAGTATGGCTACATCTTTAAGTAGTAATATACATTACCTCATAGTGTCTAATAACTTTAAATACTGTTGGATGATTCTTTTCCTTCTTTATCTACCATAACCAATTTCACATTATATATGTATTTTTTTTATTTTTTGTTTATAGAGGGGAACATCAACTGATTTCCTACCGGAATTTTTATTATTTTTCAAAAAATTAGTTCAATCCTAGAAACATTGGAGCAGATGTATTAAGCCTTAACAAGAGATAAATGCAAGGGTGATAAAGAGAGATAAACATCCAGCCAATCACCTGCTAACTGCCACGTTACAGGCTGTGTTTGAAAAAAGTCGGTAAGCAGCTGATTGGCTGGACATTTATCTCTCTTTATCACTGTTGCATTTATCTCTTGTTAAGGCTTAATACACTGGTTCCCAACCCTGGTCCTCAAGTACCCCCAACAGTGCACGTTTTCCAGGTCACCCAGCAGGTGCACTCATTATTCAGACACATTTTAAAAGATCCACAGGTGGAGCTAATTATGTCACTTGTGATTCTGTGTGGAGACCTGGAAAACATGCACTTTGGGGGTACTTGAGGACCAGGGTTGGGAACCACTGGCTTAATACATCTACCCCATTATCATAAATTTGCCCAGCTGTGACTCCCTATTCACTGAGGATTTAATGTAAAGTAGTTAAGTGCTCATTAACAAACACACAACTGGAACGTCTCCAATATGTTTTACTGATGTAGTTCTACACGAGATCAAAAAAGTCATAAGTGAGTCTACAAGATTTGTAAAATTAAAATGTATTGGGTGGCATCCCAATTGTTGATTGTTATATAAAATGTATGAATAAAACACATGATGGGTAACTATTTCATTTTCATAGGGAGGATTTTATAGTACATATGACACTGCGACAGAGGTCATCCTTGAAAGAAAGTAGCTACCACCACCCTCTAAAAGCATATTAATATATGTAATTACATATTAGATTACATAACACCCTAAGTATGTCAGGTAGGAACTAGTCAAATTGCTGTTGAGAAAAACAAAATACAATACTATAGAAAACATTCCGGTTTAAATGGAGTACCTTTTATTGGTGTTGAGTAAACCAGTGTGATAAAAGCATACTTGAGTATATTTCAAAATAATATCTTTGTTTCTAAACCGTTTCCTAGAGTCATTGGTCATCATTCTCCCCAGGCACCCTTTCGGCTATGTGCTGTTTGTTGAGAAGTGGCGGTGTACATAGAAAAAGCTGCTAAGCACATGCAGACTTTCTGGAGTTGGATGTGGAGTTTATTTGATAAAGAACAAATCATGAAGAGATTATTTTTGTTGCAGCAACAATGCTGGGGCAGGAAAACTTACAGATGCATCCTTTCCACTGGTGGAGGCCTGGAAAGATGTATTAATTAGAGAAGTTGCGCAAGGTTTTCTCGCTGAGATTACCATCAGAGTGTGTATTGGGACAACAGAGCAGATCCTGATAAATAGGATTACTGTGGTTCTGGCTCCTTTGGGTTTGGTAGATTAAATCCTTCCATTCTGCCAAATAACACGCTACTGTATATGCTAAAAGGGGTCAATTGTGTGCTACAAGTTTAATCACTAGCCAATGCCTACCAACATAGGCACATCTCAACTGAGATGTAATTTTTAATGGACTTTTTTTTATTTTCCAACTAGAGCAGACTACTCCACCCTTATACTTGGGAGGTCTATGCACTAACCCTTGGCATGATATAAAATGGATGGAGATATGGTAAACTACCAACAACCAGCTCATGTCATTTTTTTTTAAACACAGCCTGTAACATGACTGAAAGAAACAAATTTGCTGCTACTTTATCACTCTCCAGGGTTTAGAACAAAGACCACTTATTCAATGATGTTCTCTATAGACAATACATTATATGCTGCCTTGCACATGTTTCTCTAACTTCCAAAGATTTTGCTCTTGTGTTTCACTCCGCGGTTTCCCTATACCTTCTAGCAAGTAAAGGAAATGAACTAAAAAAAAAAACAGAAAATACTTTTTGAAAGGTACAGTATGTATGGTTTACTCGGTCATAACGTCATATATCCCCTCCATTACTGTACTTAAAAATGACTCTACAACCATTTCAGGCTGCCCTCTACCCTGCTAATCTAAAGGTGCATACACACGGGGGGCGATTATTGCAAATCTCACAGGAAATATGGTCGCTGAGCGACCATATTGCCAGTGATTGGAGTGTGTGATAAATCGCCGGGTGCGCGCTCCCGTTTTCAGCCCCTGAATGGTCGCTGGTCGTAGGAGCATGCTCCTCTGACCAGCGACTTCCCCTGCTCCTTCTCCCGGCAGTGTGACATTTTCATCTGCGACCATCTCTGGTCGCAGATGAAAACGGGACACTGAGCAATATGATTGCTGAGCACTATATTGCTAGCGATCATATTGCCCCGTGTGTTAATGTAGGAAGCAGAAGCCAGGGTGCTTCTGAGGAGATTAATTAATTTACTACATGAATTCAGTCACATTGTCGTTGGTGGCAATGATAACGGCATTAAAATTTGTAGGTTCAACATACTGACAATCTTGACATAATGGCAGCTATGATAAAATGAATTCAGACACTGAGAACAAGCAGACTGCAAAATAACGAACCCTCACCACATAGACTGTCCAGTTACATAACAAAATATTAACATAGTTAATAAAATCAATGCCTTAATTGGCTCATTTTCCCACAGTTAGATTTCTCCCACACATATTCGATACTGCACTCCTGATAAAACGCTTGGGAGGAGGACCCGGAGTTGAAAGAAGCAGCCTCTGTGTCTTCTCCTGGTTGCAGGTGTGTGACATTATTCAAATGCTACAAGCCCTTCACTGGAGTACATCAGCGTGTCTGCATGTGCAAGTACTAAGCTGCTCACTTTGGGCATCTTTAGATACCAACATTGGTCGCACATCATGCAGTAACTTGCATCAGCCCTATGGCAGGATTAGATTTTCCATATGGCCTCCTATGCAAGCAACCACTTCAGTGACTCTGAAAACACAGCCATAACACAATGCACCTCTGAGTATAGATCAACTCCTCCCTGTCAGCTCACATTACAATAAATTTTGAAATTGCACTCTGTATGAAGTCACCAAGTTATGCTAGAATGAGACAGTATACATGGTTTTTCTTTTGTCAGATGCAATAATACAATTGTAACACTAAGGGCCAGATGCACTAAGCTTCAAATGTGATAAAATGGAGAGTGATAAACAGCCAGCCAATCAGTTCCTACCTGCCATGTCAGAAACGGTTTTAAAAATGTCAGGTAGGAGCTGATTGGTGGTGGTTTATCACTCTCCATTTTATCATTTTTTGAAGCAGCGGGGCACGGTAAGCAGGAATTAATCTCCTCAGAAGCACCCTGGCTTCTGCTTCCTACATTAATAGGTGGATAATGTTACTAACACTGGGGATGTGGTGTACAGCTGTGACATAGCCCAGTACCGCACTCCCATTTTATCAATGACTTTATGGAACAGCAGCCGACAACTACACTTTCATGTCTGCGGCTTCCATTATCAGTTAGACAAACAAACACTCATTTGAGACTGAAGGCAACTTTTTTAAATGATTGGGTGCTTCCTGAAATCGTTGAACCCCACCCCCCAACATAGTTATTACCAGCAGGAGCATGAACATAGCTGGCTTTTATGTTTGATAGCAGTGGGTTTGTGTAAGTGCCAGAACCATTGCTTTATTTTAATTTTCTAGTCACAATCCATTGGTTAATGTGTAGGTTAAAACATTTTATTTACCTTCACTGCCAATCATCAGCCTTTAAAAATCCCTTTGGATTCTGTCTTTTATCATGTACAATACTTAACCCAACACTTAACTACAGCTAAACACATTTAATGCTTCTAGAGAAAAATCTGTAGCTCACAACAGTATTCCTTATTAGACATTGATCCGTGACTACTTTGTCAGTTCCCAGACATTATTTACACAAAGGCACAATGAAAAATCGGAGCCCCACCTGTCTAGCACGGCACTGTCCACATACATCTTACAGTGTTGTTAGCAGGCAAGCACAAATTAGTACTATCACTTCATAATTAATGAGACATTATATTGCAAATATTTAAATAAGTTTAGCAGAAATCATCAGTCAACACAACCAGGCATTTTCACATTATAACAATATAAATGTTTTAAATATTGTAATTTTTTTAAGTCTTAGGATGGATAGCAGTTTACAATACCACAGCAGACACAGACAAGCCATGGTCCAGCATATTCCCCCCCCCCCCCCCATCTCTACACACACACACACACACACACACACACACACACACACACACACACACACTGAATAAACACAGATAATAGGAAGATGGATAAGTGCAGGGAGCACCCTTTTAAGGTTCCGAGCACCATTGGGTGCAGCAGAGTGCTTCACAAGGTGCCCCACAAGCTGAAAAAGAGCACTGTTGGGGCATCTACCATACCGCCACCTGTCATCACACACCACTCATCACAGCCTTGGACCTTTCTTTTGGTAGAAGAGTGGAATAAATTACTCTTATTTTATGTTTACTTTGTAGAAAAACACACAAATACAGGAAGGGGGGGTCCAACCAGTACCAAACTGTTATCTGTTATTGAACGGGTAAATATTCCAAATGTGTATAATTAATATTTAGTATTAGGCCAGGCATGTCCAAACTGTGGCCCTCCAGCTTTTGAGAAACTACAAGTCCCATCATGCCTTGCCACAGTTTTAGCATGCCCTAATAGCAAAACTGTGGCAAGGCATGATGGGACTTGTAGTTTCACAACAGCTGGAGGGCCATAGTCTGGACATGCCTGTATTAGGCCATTAAAGAGTCAGGTAAAAAGCTTACTATTAAATATTATAGTTTCCCATATAAGTTATACGCACTTATTCATCACAAAACCTATAAAAAACATTTATACCTGGCCATCTTGCAAACTAATGAACAGTGTACATATTTGGAATCTATAGTCTAAATATTTGTTGAAATATTAAATTAATTCCAATATTTAAGTAATTCCAAATTTTATATATATATATATATATATATATATATATATATATATATATATATATATATATATATATATATATATAGTTTAGGGGGTGGAAGTAGCACTCCAAGCATCTTAGGAAAACACTCTCAGTCAGTCATGGATACGACAACGTTTCATTGCTCTTTATTGAGCAATTTCTTCAGGTCATGAAGAAATTGCTCAATAAAGAGCAATGAAACGTTGTCATATCCATGACTGACTGAGAGCGTTTTCCTAAGACGCTTGGAGTGCTACTTCCACCCCCTAAACCAGGGCTGGGCAACACCGGGCCTCCAGATGTTAATGAACTACACAGCCCAGGATGCTTTGCCTTAGTTTTGCTATGTGGCCATGCTGAAACTGATGCATGGCATTCTGGGATGTGTAGTTCATTAACATCTGGAGGGCCGGTGTTGTCCAGCCCTGCCCTAAACCCTGTACTACCACATTGAAGTGGGCACCCAGCGCGGCAGCAGACTTTTACAGGGAGAGCCGGATCCCCACCCCTGTTTCTATATATATATATTTCCTTCCTGATGAAGGTTTGGAGACAAACCGAAACGTAGAAATACTACAATAAAGAAGCAATTCTTTTTCACAAGTCCATGAGTGCCGCTGCATTTCTTCTTCTATCTATCTATATATATATATATATATATATATATATATATTCAACAAAAAAGGACAGACAAAAGGTATACAATAAAACTAATTTACAATGGAACCAATTGTGGCATTAATGAAAATTGTAAAATTACTTTGCTTATGCAGTAAAAAAAAAAAAACACAAATGCACTGCATTTATATCAGGTTTCTTTTTTATGTATTAATCTAGAAACATTTTCAATGGGCTTTTACAGCCCATTGCTGCACCCTGCCCTCCCCTCCCCTACCCGCCCCCCCCCCCCCCCCCGCTGCCCGGTGTTTTAATGTTAACAGAGGGAGGCACCTCTCCCGCTGCCTCCCACCCTCACATGCAGCAGTGTAAGATGGTAGGAGGCAGGTGTTGTTTAATTTAATTTTGGCAGGCACCCTGTCCCCTACTATAGTCACGGGCTGACTTAGTTAACCTTATGCCCTTGATGAAGGAGGTGGTTCTCCCCGAAACGGCTGTCGGGCAGATAAGGGTCATGGAAAGGGATATGCTGCGTGGATTGTTTAAGACAGCTCCCTCAGAATTGGTTTTACCTTGATGAAACATTGGCTTGCTACCTGGATAGACATCTAACACATTGCGGAAATGGTAAAGGACAAGCTGAAAAACTCTTAAAAGTCTCTGAGTCTCTCCTTGATTGCTCAGGAGAGGACTAGCGGATCTTTTACTTGAATAATTTATTAAACTACACGGAGTAGAAATTCCACCTGTCATTCTGAAGTAGACCTTGCAATGGATTTTTTGTAGCACTATTTTATACTGATTCTGCCAAACAAATCCGCCATACACTCAGAGGATCAGCTTTTCCTGGAAGACCCATTGTCTATTTTCATCTGTTTAAGTTTATGTAATGGCAGAAAGTGAGAAACGTCTCTTTGTGTGGTTTAGTGAGGTACCTTTATTAGAACAGCTGTGCTTTGATAATGCTTGCCACCTCTAAATTGGTCCTCATGAAATGAGCTGTTTGCTTTGTTGCCAGCATGGCTCATCGCAGTGCTACCGCTACAATTTTATTTTCATCCCTGTGTCTCTACTGAAGTGGAAAGAGAAAGATTGGCAAGTACTGATGCTCTCTTCTCTACATTTTGCCCAGTGTGACTTGACTATTCGCTGTCTATTACTCTAGTGACAAGAAACAATGCACAGCTTATTCATGCACTAAATGTCTTACATTTCAAGCCTTAGTGATACCCCCTAGTGAACCAATGCGTAAGCCATCAATGACAGCCACCGATACAAACCTAATTAAGGTAAACCAACCATTCTCTGTAACAGGGATAATTAGTCCTCACAGGGTCAAAGTGACTCAGACTGTTTGTGTTTTTTTTTATTTTTTTAATAAAAAATATTAATTAGCATGCTTGATAGAAGCATTTAGATGCATTTTAATAAGTTAACTGCATTCAGGCAAAGGCTCTCCGTAGAGGATAAACAAAGCCATCTTTGATGTATTAAGAACTTGCAGAATGTACTGTATACATAAATAATGCTCAGAATCTTCCTTGCTTTGTTTATTAACAAAAGATATATCCAATTAGAGGTAGAACAGTGCACATGACAGAGGATTGCCACATGCTGGCTAAATGTGATGGCTCGTAAAAGCATCAACTCTATTGAGTATAATGTCTATATAATATGATCAGGATAAGAAATACATTGCACAGTACCACACAAAAAAGGGATCTCCCTTTAATCACTGCAGGCCTGATTAATCTAAATTAATTATTGTAAGTAGGAAACAAATGGCAGAATGGAGACTGGACCAAACATTCGTATGTCTATTCTTTGTTGTTGGATATTTTGCTTACTTAGATTTATCCACTTAGTGACCACAGAATTTTTCTGATTTTGGGATGGAGTTATTTACCAGGAATAACTTTTTGTAAGAAAAAAATTTGGGGGGTTCTTAGGAGAAGTCATTTTGAGGAGGAGTGTATTTTATAAGGGAAAAAACATTAACGTTATGTTTTAATCTTATTAAAAAAAACAAGAGTAATATTCCCCATTGCTTTAACCAGCATATACTGTACAATATAAATACTATGCTTGCAAAACCAAATATCTAGAACCTAAAGTACTACTTAGTATTTACATCGGCAACGGTCTTGATTTATTGTGAGACTTCACAAGGAATTTGTTTTAAGTAAGCTCTAGATTTGGATGTATTTATTTATGTAGAATTATTACATCTTGACCATCTGCCTGGTCATGATTGCCTGCTATTTGTATCAGTTATGTATGTAACCATGCCCTGGTATAGATTTTTCTAATGACTACTACTTTGATGTTTTGGGATTGCTTCTTGATCTTATTTGTTGTACTATTAAACCATCATTTCAATGGGGACTAATGTTTCACCAGACTGTTTTCTTTACCACTGAATATATACAGCATGCCTGTATGGTCTATCAATATATATGATTTACTATTTGCTTTCATGCAAAAGAAGTGTAATTCATTAATTACATTTCACCATTGAGAAAAACACCCTGTGCAGAATTGAAATGTTGGTAACTACTATTGTTGCAGATTATACTATTTACAGTAAGCTATATAATTCTTTGTGAAATCCATGGAGTGCCCGCTGTTTACTGAAACTAAGGGGATAAAAACCATGAATTAGGGAAACCTAATGCGGTCTGTATTCTCTCGAGGAGGGTGGTAGGGAATGTGGTCATTAGGTCAACAGTGTCTAAGTTGACAGTCAAAAGGTCGACCACTACTAGTTGACAATCAAAAGAACGACATGCGCTTTTCTCAATTTTATATAATTTTGTTTTTATATGTAATGCTCGGCGCATTTCTGGAAGTTAACATTAAGATTACTAGTCTTATTACCCATTTAGTTTAGATTTAGGCTACAATTAACAGTGTAGTAATAGAATGTAAAGGTATTTCCATCTCCAAAACACATGGGGACACATTTGAAAATGTTACTTGTATTTGCCAATAATGAAAACATGGTGACATAGTACTATAGTAGAATCTGAATAATTCACTTTTAGAAAAGGTCACATTTGTAAAGCATTCAGTTATGGAGGTATAAATGACCAGTGGTGTCACAACAGGCGCCTAGGGGGTCCTGCCCGCTCATTGACAGGAGCAAATAATACAGCTTTTAATACTGCAGATCAAATGTGATAACATTTGAAAAGTTAGTTATTATACATTATTCAGTTGTTTATGGGTAAAACATTAAGGTGGATACACACTGCTTGTTTTGCTCCACGTGTATGCACAGCGATGATTGCTAAAATCGCTGGGCTGAAAATTGCTCAGTGTGTACACACTGAGCGATTTTCCCCCTGCCAAGCATCAGCGCTCATCACCTGCCCATACACACTGGGCACCTTTTGACCTGAAAGCAGCTCAAACAGCAAAACTGAGCTGCTTTCAACTCAAAATCACCCAGTGTGTATGGGCCTTTAGGAATAAAAAAGAGAAAGTTACGTAACTTTTATGATTATTATTACTGTACAGCAGCCCCCCAGGAAAATCTGCCATTGTTCTCTGTCTAAGTGAAGCCAGATGCAATCTGAGACTGCTCTGGCTTCACTGTAACTAGCATGCAATTTGGCCACAATTCCGGATGAGGGAGCTGGTGCATTGCGGTGACGGAAAAAAAACCTAACCTATGAATCAATCTGAAATTTGGTACGGCGTTGTTTGAAAGATGGTAGTACACAACAGTCATACTGACTTTCCTCAATGCCACCTGTCTTCAAACACATATATATCTAACTATATATAAATATACATATGTCTATAGTGTCTGTGTGTCTCCAAAACACTGCCATCTGTTGGCAGCGAGTGAAGCTACATTTTTCTATCACGCATGCACAGAGGCAATTATAAGGTAGCAGATTGGCTTTCAAAGCAATTGCTTTGAGTGGGCTTACTAGACTATTTTTAATCTTCTAGAACGTGCTAAGAGGCCAATTCAGACCTCCTCGTAGAGCAGCAAATTCGGGCCCCTCTGTCAATGTGGGGGTCTGCTAATGCGCACGTGCAGACCCCCGCTGTGAGTGCCTTTGGCAAAATTTTCATTTGCCGGGGAGCTCGCTGCCTGATTGACAGGCAGGGGGCGTTCCGGGGTGGACACCTGCCTTTCATGGGCACACCCATAGATATGCTGAGCATTCCCCTGCTTGCTCGGGACAGATGGCTGACTTCACGTCAGCCCCCAATATGCAGAAAACCATTCAGCCTTAAAAAGGTAAGTCCTGGGCTTCCTTTTGGCTGTGTGCAGAGGAAAAATTATTTTCTACCCATTGTGCTGGCGCTTGCGAACAGTATGTGTAAGCGTACACATCTGCTCGCTGCGTAGTGAGGCAATTCGGGATGCGTTGAGCATTAACCTGAATAAATGCAGCCTAGCGAGCAGGTCTGAATTAACCCCTAAATAAAGTAGTATTAGAATTTAAATGGTCAACATCCCCTCTTCAATAGAACTCCCATTTCAGTAAATTTGCCTAAAGTGTTGCATTTCTTCAGTGCTCAAATATTTCAGTGTATATTTTGTTTTCAAAATTGTAAACCAAAAGCAATGCCGCTTTTCATTGTACAGCCCCGGTGGCAGGTCAGCAAACCTAGCATTACTTGTTTAGTGGTGTTCAGATTGCTGTGCTTGCAGAGGTTAAATGGTCGATACAAGCTATAAGGCCATATCTGCACTATATCTCTCTCTCTGATAAGACAACAAACTGTGTCTGGTTTGGAATCACATTTATCACTGCCAACATGCACAGGACTTAAAAGCACAATGGTTTCCTGCAATGTGATTTGAACATGCAGCATCTAAGTTACTTTACTAAATATTGCTGTGGGCAAACTAAAAGCATAAACCTACAATATAGTACATTACACTGCTATAACATGATTTCTGCAATTGTTAATACTGAAAAATGTAACTGGTAATAAGCTGCATGTTTATGTAAAAATACAAAAATAACACAAACATGCAGCATATTATTATACAGCTGACATTTTTGCAAACATTAGTGATTATCTATTTTTTAATGGGAAACAACTGAGATTTTGTCAAATAAAAAAAAACAGGAAAGAAAATCAATTTATTAGTGGACATACATACTGTAAGCTGCTTATATAATGAAGTGTCAGAGTAAAACTGCATAGATCTCATAAATGATACATAACTAGAAGGCACACAAACTGTTCTTTATTACATTAACTAAATCGCATTAATCAATGTCTAAGAAAGGATTCATCAAGTGTAGCACTTTCTCCAACAAGGGACACAAAACCTGCTTTTATGTATAAAGCTATTCAGTAATCCATTGTCTCTCTTTCTAAAGCCACCTACACACTAGCCAACTCTCCGCCAACACAGATATTGGCGTTGGCAAGTGAATACACACTTCCAATGCCGGCAGGACAAGGAGCAACGGCGGGGGAAGTGACGGCCATGCTGAAGCATGGCTGTCATTAACGAGGACCTCCCTCACCTGAACATGCAGGACGAGGAAGGAGTAGTTAATGATATTGAGTGTACACTAGATGATATTGTGAATAATACTGCTCAAAAAGCCCCTTCTGAGCGATATTATTTATAATATTGCCTAGTGTGTCTGGGGCTTTATTAGATGGTACTTATGTCTCTGTAAATGAGCATTTTCCATAAGAAAATGGATTGTCCAAAAGGTATCAGTTTTAATATACAGATGGAGCAAGTTGTACTGTAGAGAGTGTTGAACCATTGATGGTGGCTATTCAGTCCTAATTGCTGTGGTGTGAATTTGCAAGCTGATCAATTATCGAATGACTACGCATGCCTCTGGATCGTAGCATGCTGGTGCGATGACAAACAGCGATAAACCTATTCACAATCACCCCGAAGTTTGCTCTGAATCAGGGCAAATATCAACTAGGTGAGAAGATTTCCAAACATAATAGAATACGCAGATGCAGACAAAGCTAAAGGCTCATACGCGCTCCTAAGGTGGCCGTGACTGGGCTTAAGTGGCCACCTTCTCTTCTCTTCCCCAAGTGTTCACTACCTGTCACTCACTTTGCAAATAATTTATTACCATATATACTCGAGTATAAGCCTACTTTTTCAGAACAGTTTTTATGCTGAAAAAGCCCCCCTCGGCTTATACTCGAGTGATGGTCCCACTTGAGTCAATAAGTTTTCCCAATTTTTTGTTGTAAAATTAGGTGCCTCGACTTATATTCGGGTCGACTTATACTCGAGTATATACGGTAATTGCGCTCCTCATCACTAACTAATCGCTGTATGCACATTTATTTCACTCTAATTCATGTACATTATGCAAAAATGCCTAACCAACATTGCACCCATCTCTGAATCAGGCTCTATATTAGCAAGTAGAAGTTAAGCTTTGTTTAAAAGTATAATATTTTTTTCCTCGGTCATGATTATTATATGTGCTTGAGCCAGCAGCTGGTTGAAGTACATAGCAGTGAATTGCTCCTGAGCAAGATAACACCAGCAGTGTCAAGTATTCTGGACACAAGATCGATAGGAAGTATCAAAGGAATTTCAAGTGCAACAGTTATTAAATCATTGTGTCCAGTAGACTATCTCATACTGTATGTAGTATTGAGTTACCCAAGGGGAGCTACATTGTGTCAATATTAACATAGCATCAGGACAAGAACAACATTCTGAAGGTGAATAGATAGAACGGTTATATCTATAAATAATGTAAACGGTAATCACTTTTGAACTGACTGTTAAAGCTAGCATTCATCTTAAATTAAACATTGCACTACATTGTTAGTGACAATATTTAAAGAAGATTGCCAAATTTTCCACAATGGTTTAATGACATAACCAAGCATGGGTTATTGACTTATGCATCTAACATCCTGTACAAATTCTGGGCATCAAGCAGTTGAAAATAGTTCATTTAGTATGTATCTAAAGGTTGTCTGTATTTTAGGATCTCAGGGAAACCAATGTTTGCAAAGCAGAAATAAAACTATGTTGAATAATTATCTTACTAGAGTATATGCTTTATAGAAATATAAAGCAAGGAACAGACCGTTATACATTTTTTTTTATTTGTCACCCAAAAGAAAAACATGCATTAATTTCTACAGCTCAAACTTCGTATCACTCAGATGTCAGTTCCCTGATTAAAAGCAATGTAGTAACTTGAGCGTACTTTAGCTTGGAGGGGTGTGGTACAGGGTTCCGAAAGTCGGGAACCAGACAGTCATTGCCCTTCAATTCAATGCATAACTGATGTCAATGTAAACCCGTGCATGTTTTATTGTATCAGAAGCAATTCTATTTTGCCATTAACTGTGGCACACAAAGCAAAATAATAACATAACTCAAGCATCATTTTGAAAGGAGAACTAAGGAAAAGCAGAATGAGGAAGGGATGGAAGGGAATCCATGTTAGAAATTTTGGACAATCTCTACTGTACTAAATAACAGTTAAGTGGGGCAGTGGTCCAGAAACTGGGGAGCCATTGTGAGAATTTACTGTAGTCCTGAATTTGACTTTCTGATCATGCAAAACAACTTTGCATGATTAACCTTCGACAAATCTTATTAATTATGGCTGTGAGCAGTGTGGGCTCAGCCTGTTTCCAGTTACTTGTTTTCAATTATGTCTCAGTATTTAGGATATGTCCAACTAGAAACTCCTGGGATCATAATGCAAGAAGGTAATAATAATAATAATTGTATTTATATAGCACTTTTCTCCTAATAAGATTTAAAGCGCTTGCATTAGCCTTTTACAGCACAAAATCAAACTTAACAAGGGACATTAGTGAATTGCTTGGGTTAATAGAAAAGTCTTGAGTCTATTTTTAAATGTTTCCTGAGTGGAAGCTTCTCAAACGGTGCAGAGAAGGGTGTTCCATAAAGTTTAGGCCTCAGTGCTGAAAGCTTGACCCCCAGATGAATTCAGGGAAATTCTGGGCACTGTTAGTAGTCCTTCAACAACAGATTGCAGTAATCGAGTGGGACAATAAAGGATCAGAAGCTGCTTCAGGTACCTTGGGCCCTGATCATGTAGAGCTTTGAAAGTCATTTTTGAAGATTAATCTCCATTTTATAGGCAGCCAGTGAAGGGAGTACAGAATGGTTGTTATGTAACTAGAACTGGGCTGATTGGTTAACAGCCTGGCAGCTGTACTTTGTACAAGATACCAAGATATGGGGCATTGCAGTAGTCAAGGCGCAATGTTACAAATGCATGAATGACTTGAGGCAGATCTTCTAAGGGAATTAAGTTCTTGATTCTGGCAATATTCCTTAGATGATAGACTGAGGATTTAATTGTGGCAGATACCTAATGTTTAAGTGTCAAGCCACTATAGAGACAGGACAACACCAAGATTCCGCACATTCCGTGTTTTGAAGCTCTGCACCCCCAAGCATAAAGCAGCCCATACACGCTGCTATGAGGGCGTGCTTTCCGTGCTGTACTAGCACAGATCACATTGCATTGCATGTGCATCCGTTGTGAATGCAATGCGATGCAATTTGATGAAACCTAAGTACAAAAAGTATGTGCTTGCACATACTTTTTGTACTTAGGTTTCATCACATTGCATCGCATTGCATGCACAACGGATGCACATGCAATGCAATGCAATGTGATCCGTGCTAGTACAGCACGCCCACAAAGCAGCGTGTATGGGCTGCTTAAGTCCTGTTGGTTGGCTCTTGTGCAGTTTTGTCCTGTGACCTATCATAAGCACCTCTGTTTTATTCGGGTTCAGTCACAGTCAACTGGCATTCATCCATTCTGGTGCTCAGCTAAAGACAAGTATAGTTGTGTATCACCTGCAGAGCAGTGATAGACCAGGCTATGATGTCTGATTATTTCACCCAGTGGTAGCATGTAAACTGCAAAAAGCATGGTCGATCATATGGAACACTGCAGGAGACCACATGGAAGCGGCACTGGTGATGATTAATACACTCAAGATTAAACGCTCTGACCTACCAGTTACAAATGATTTGTACCATCTAAGAACTGTACCATGCAACCCACAGAAATTTTTCAGGTGCTGAATTAGAATATCATGGTCCACAGTATCAAAAGCTGCCGAGAGATCCAGAAGGATTAAGATTGAGCAGTCACCTCAGTCTTCTCCTGAATCCTGATTGGAATGGATCATAAAGATCATGGGCTGACAGGAGGGATTCTAGTTGCTACCACTTTCTCAATAACCTTTCCTAAAAAAGAAAGTTTTAATTCCTGCCTGCAGTTGTTCACACAGTTGGGATCTAAATTTTTTTTTTTTTAAGAAGTGGTCTAACAATTGTTAAGTTGGCCATACATCAGAGTGTTTCTAGGCCCAAATACATGACGTCGACAGATAGTGCGATCGATTGTGTGCACATTGTGAGATATTTCGGTATGATGAGATGCACGGTCCCGTGATTCGTTAGGTCAGAACTATGATGTGTGCTGCACATATTGTCATTTGGGATGGGTTGTGGTCGTAAACAGATTTTATGTGTTTTTAGCACATACGATCAATTGTTCGATCATACAATCTGCATCGTATGCAGGTCGTTCTAATGTATGGCAAGCTTTAGGCATACTCACAGTCTAAAATCGGCATCATCAGCTGAACTCCAGACTCCAAATACATCACTAGCCACCAGACCAGATCACAACTACACCACCAGGGATGTTTTCTTAATATTTTAATCATGTTAAGATTTCATCAGTGCTGACCTTATAACTGTCAACGTGATGAATGTCAACAAAATATAACACAAATTTTTTAGATTATCTCAGTTATATAAATAATAATAATATCAATGTCTCTTACCCAATATAAACATTATTTATAAATTTGTTTTAAATAAAAACAAAATAAGCTGATCATATTACCACTTATGTGTTCATTCTAGCACCCGCCATATTTGAAAACCCATGCAGTTCCTCTTCCACGCCTGGGGTGTCGCTGTCTGCTGTGGTGTTTCTAGCACAGTGTGGTCTGTATATCAGGACTGATATGCAAACCAGACCTGTGCTAGAAACACAACAGCAGACAGCTACACCCCAGGCAGGGAAGAGGAACTGCATGTGTTTTCAAATATGGCGGGTGCTAGAATGAACACTACCACTGTTATAATAACTAACACCAATTGTTATCTGCTATTAACAATTAACAACTATAAGCAGAACGGTGTTGCTTTTATAAAGAAATATATGAAGGTCCATTAGGCACAAGATTGACGCACTAGGGATAAATTGCAGTGTGTCAGGACCTTGTATTATATTAAATGGATGTGAAATTAGAATTATTCTAACATATCTTGCCACAGCTCGTTCGGTCAATTGGTATATTTTTTAATGCACAAAGGAGAAAATTATATGAATTCACACTACTAGACAACCAATACATTCACACGATACACTAATTAAAATGAGTTGCGTTAACATTTGACCTGCTCTCACTGTGATAGGACTAACAGATTGCCTAATGCCATTAGTTTGCACTAATCATTCATATTATCTTAATATTGAGGAAGAAAAATACATATTTATCGCACTTGCCTGCTTCTAAGCTTGTACAAACTGTTTTAACATCATGCATTGCATTGTGTGAAAATATCTCACACAACTTTTTTTTTTAATATAGTAGCTATCAAATATAATTTAGTATTACAAAATGGCTTCATTTTCCAAACAAATTTGTATGGCTCTTGCAAAAATCTCACATGCGATTAAAATACGAGGTTGGTAGTTTGTAGTAGGATAAAAGACTGTTCATTTGTAGACATTCCGAGTAGCCGAGCAAAACTGATCATCTTAAGGGGCCTACACATGAGGAGATGCTGAAGCATTAGCATTGTGTGCTGAGTGATCTGTCAGGGCCAGTGTTCTCTGGTGAGAGAACATTAATATTAAGCATTCTGGATATTAATTGCCAGGTGATAGCGATGTGTGGGACAACTCTAGTCAATTTTAACCTCGATTTTTAAACATAAAATACAACGTGCAATTGTAAATTAGCAATTTATTAGAAGCGGAGAACTTAACCAAAATTGATAAATGAGGTACCATTTTAAAGTTTAAGTATGAAGGGAGAAAAAGGGATCGTCATTTTCGCACAGGCTACCTAGTAGGTTTAATTTTTTTTCCCTTAAATTTTAGACATACCTAAGGAGGATCCCATCCCCTCTTATTATAGACAAGGGGTCAGAGTCTCTGGGAGAACTGTGAATAGGAGGCCTCTGCAGCGATCCATACTGCTGGCTGCACCTGAGGTCTGGAAGGTAAGGATCTGCTTTTGCATGCCCCAACTCTTAGTTCCCAACCACGGCTTTGCAAGCAGGGATGTGGAGTGGGCAGACAGTTCTGTGCCTAGTACTGAGGTCGGTGTGACTCGGTCTTGCTGCAGCTGCAGAGAGCTCCGGGGCTCTGCTGCCAGACAGGGCACGGTATCAGCGGCCAGCTTCCGACTGGGGTCACATGCGCCCTGTAGTAAGGCTGAGCTGCGGGAACTCTAAGTAGCTGAGCAGGCTCTGTTTAAGCTCTCAGGGGAGGGGAACAGAGACTGCACAGTGATCTGGTAGCAGCACTGGCCGTAATGTACCTGTGCTGCTAGTCTTATTTGCCTGTGAAATCAGCCATTCTTTTCACACAGTAAGCAGGTCTGGGGCAAAAGGAAGGTGGAGGGGAGGAGCTTAGTGCGCAAGTTATTTTGTTAACTTCAAATTTTAAACAAACAATACAATATGCAATTGTAAATTACCAATTTTTCAGAGCAGAGAACTCAATCTAACATGGTACATTATTTATCGATTTTGGTTAAGTTCAAAGGGAGAAAAAGGGATCGTCACAAAAATCACATTCTAGAAATAATATATTTGATTTATTTGATTGGTGTAGATCAATTTGCCTCTAGTCAGATGTATGCAATCAGTTTTACAATTTATAAAATGTTTGTATGTATGAGTGAATGTATGAGTGATCATTTTAATTGACAGGTACTGTAGTATCCTTTCCTTAAATGGTTTTCAGACTAAGTATATGCCGGTACTTTTTGTTGAGAAGTTGGTATACTGCCGAAGCTTTTACATGGTTCTAGCATATTTTTAAATATAATTTTTTTTTTTAAATCAGCAGTAGTAATGAGTACAGACCTTTGTTGGAAAGGTCATGATAGCAGAGACCCAATAGCAAATGACCTTTAAGCACAAGTTGTACTTATATAAAAGGACTACAAACAGATTTCATCTGAAAGATAGAAAACTGCTCCAGGCAACAATTATACAGTGTAAGGCTTATGAGAGAGTGCATACATACATTATAAGCAGACACAATTCTATCACAGTTGGATTCCTCTCTCCCCTAAAAGCGGCTTCTAAACAGACATACAGTACAGTCCTGTGTGCCCCCCATCTCCAAGACAAAGCCACGACTGCCTGCACTGACCGAGTCCTAGTAACAGATGGAGCCAGTGGCCCCTTCACTTGTGCCCAAGCAGCATTTGCAGCATCATCCACATGCCTCGCTGGGAGGATAAAAATGAAAGAGATTGGGTTGGGGTGGGGTGGTAGATATATAAGAGGAATCAGAGATGATGATAGAGAGATGGGTGTGAGGGGGACAAGGATCAAGAGACAGACAGGAGAATGTGGAAAGAAAGAACATCGATTAGAAAGACAGATGGGTGTGGTGTGTGTGTGTGTGTGTGTGTGTGTGTGTGTGGAAGGGGGGGGGGGGCAAAGATGGAAAAATTGGGAAAGGCAACTGTCAGATGAACTAGTGATCCCACATCACAACTCCTGTATGCCACCACTGTCCCACACTAACACCAACACCCTGCCTCCATGGCCCTACAACCCCAACAGAGACCCCAACAGAGATCAAAGAGACAGGAAGACAGAGGGGCCGCAGATGACAGATTAGTTACAGAGTATAGATGATGCTATAAAACCACATAGTGGCTTATCTCTCTAGAACTAATGAGAGAATTAGTCTAAATTCATAATTTTCCATATACATTGATAACCAACCAAAAATATTTGTTTCCCATATATTATTTTCTACTAATATAAAAGATCACACAATATTATCATTATGCCAGGCCATGACACATAGCACAAGGTTCAAACACAATCAGTTTCTCCTCCTCAGTGTATAGTCACTTCAGTGGGCAAACCGTGTCTCGCTTCTGTACATTCTATAACCAAAAGACATCATCAAGCTGTTCAGTGTTTTGGTGATCCCCTAAATGAAATGCATATTAGCTATTACCAATTGCTCTGCAGCTACTGCTATATTGTACATGTCTCAATGCAGAGACTTCTAGTTTTATAAGATACTGTAAGTGTGTTATGTTTGTATCATTTCTTCAAGTAATTATTGCCTTTTTTTTATTTTCAGACTACGTTGTTCTCATCAACTACTAATCAACTATGGGAGTTTTAAGTGAATGCTGCCAAGTGATTTGTTAACTCTGTGGCCAGCTATGGAATCTACTTTACCACAATGGCTATTTAATGCCTACCAAGAATAGAGTGACCATCAGTCTCACAGTATGTGTGGAGTATTTGATAAAAGACATTATACTTTGCTACCAGGTAAAGAAACACAACACATTTGTGGCGTAGTGTTGAATACAAGCTTTGTGCTCATGAATTGACCGATTTTTTTTATTAATAATAAATATAAGACAATAAGCTGCTTATTCAGCACAGCTAAAACAATTAAAAACTGAAAAATGAGGGAAATAAAAATCAAAATACATTTGCTTCTTGGACTAACCATCACAGTACTTGTGCATGCTACTCAAAAAAAGGTTGAGTGTCCAAAGTTGTGCGCCTGTGAAATTCGGCCGTGGTTTACACCAAGATCTATTTATATTGAAGCTCTGACAGTGGATTGCAATGCATTAGACCTCTACAGCATCCCAGAAAGACTACCCGCAAACACACAGGTTTTACTTTTACAGGCAAATAACATTGAAGATATAAAGAATGCAGATCAATTTCCAGTAAATCTTACAGGACTTGATTTATCACAGAACAATCTGTCCTCAATGGTCAATATCAATTTCACAAACTCCCATCAGATACTGTCTGTCTACCTGGAGGAAAATAAGCTGGTAGAACTGACTGAGGAATGCTTTTCTGGACTGTTAAATTTGCAAGAGCTATACATTAATCATAACCTGATATCCACAATTTCACCAAAAGCATTTGCTGGGGTAAGCAATTTGCTCAGACTTCACCTTAATTCAAACAGATTGCAAGTCATTAACAGCCAGTGGTTTGAAGCAATACCATATCTAGAGATTCTTATGATTGGTGAAAATCCAATAATCAAAATCGAAGATATGAACTTTAAGCCTCTTATTAATCTGCGCAGCCTGGTATTAGCAGGAATAAATCTGACAGACATACCTGACAATGCCTTCATAGGTCTTGAAAATGTAGAAAGTATTTCCTTCTATGACAACAGATTTGTTAACATCCCCTCTGTTGCTCTTCAAAAAGTACTGAACCTTAAATTTTTAGATCTCAATAAAAATCCTATTAGGCGGATACAAAGAGGAGATTTCAGCAATATGTTACACTTGAAGGAACTGGGCATTAATAACATGCCTGAGCTAGTTTCAATAGACAGTCTTGCCATTGAAAATTTGCCTGACCTGCGAAAAATAGAAGCAACCAATAACCCAAAACTGGCTTACATTCATCCGAACGCATTCTATAGACTCCCTAAGCTGGAGACACTCATGCTCAACAGCAATTCTCTCAGTGCCCTTTACCAAAGCACTATAGAAGCTCTGCCCAGTCTTAAAGAAATAGGTATACATAGCAACCCCATCAGATGTGACTGTGTAAATCGCTGGATTAATATGAATAAAACAAGCATTCGTTTTATGGAAACTGATTCATTGTTTTGTGTTGATCCCCCTGAATTTCAAGGTCAGAATGTCAGGCATATACATTTCAGGGAAATGATGGAAATATGCCTCCCATTAATTGCTCCTCAGAGCTTTCCCTCAACTTTGGATATAAGAACTGGTAGCTCAGCATCATTACACTGTAGAGCAACAGCAGAACCAGAACCAGAAATCTACTGGATCACACCTTTGGGTTCCAAACTTCAGCCCAATACAATTTCTGGTCAGTTGTATGTTCACTCTGAGGGTACCCTTGAAATTACCAACATAAGTCTCTTGGATGCTGGACTTTATACCTGTGTAGCAAAAAACCTGGTTGGTGCGGATTTAAAAACCGTTATGATAACAGTGGATGGAACCTTGCCTGAGGATGTCAATGGATCGCTCTATATTGATATTAAGGAAGTGCAAAGTAATTCTGTGATGGTGTCATGGAATTCTAGGTCAAAAATGTTAAAATCCAGTGTGCAGTGGACTGCGTTCCTAAACACAGAATACACCAAAATTGCTCACAGTGTTCGAATGCCATCGGATATCAAACAATACAATTTAACACGTCTCAGTTCACTCACTGAATACACAATCTGTATAGATGCACCCAACATCTACCAACAAGTTGAAAAACAATGCATTAATGTAACCACAAAGGGAATCGATATGATAAGAAGACGGAATGAAACCTTTAAAACAACAGTACTCTTTACCATCCTGGGTGGTATTTTTGGAATCATTAGTGTGGGTTACTTTTTCAACTATGTATATTTATATTTAAGACATGGTTCTGAAAGAAAATGCTCAGAGAACTTTTTGCAGACACCACCATTTGCTTCTAGTGACCTCTACCCTCCTTTGTTGAGCCTTTGGAATGTTGACAAAGAAAGCACATCACTAGAAGTCAAATCGACAGTTATACAAGTACCGAGTTTTACGCCATAGAAACACTATTTCAAGAGAGTTCACCAATGGAATACAAACAAGCACAAAGTTCTAGTTGTGCTTCTCTACAGGAAGACTATTTTCAGGGGAAAATGAAATCAGAATAATTGCAGTGCTGCCTAAAAAGTATCTCCAGTAAAAGGCATAACACGAGGACAAGCGTAGTAAGTCAGACAAGTAAAGTAAAGTGCTTCATTCAAGGAAACATAAAAACTATATAAAAAGCAGAAACTACAAGACTTGCTTTGTTGAATACAATACAGAAATATAGCTTTTGTTTATTGTTTTTTTTTTTTTTTACATTCTATCGTAGTTAAACTGAGCAATACCTCCTCCTGTGATGTATTACACATTTTAGCCAAGAGTTTTTGAAGTGACAAAATTAAATAGAATTGACATGTGTTGTTCCAAAATGGACATTTCTGTAGCGTAGTAGAGACAGTAAATATGTAAATCTTTTTTTATGGAGAAAAAAAAATACATTTTTGATTAAAATAAAATTTACCTGTGCCATGACTATTTTGTTATGTAATAAGAAAATGTTATGAAATTGCGCTAGGAAAAAAATATGCAAATATTAAGCCATATTATATAGTCATGAGAGTGCATTTGTACATACGAATGAATGCTACAGTGACAGAGCAAAACAGTACTTGTGTCTGCTGGCAAGGCACATGTGTCTTCTATAGTGTGTATGAGCCAAATATATAACGAATATACAAACTACTGTAGGATCAAAAAAAAATCTTTGTTGAATTCACAGTTTAATGCTCATTATAACACTGCTAACCGTTTAACATAAATGGAAAATTTGCAATATTACATTGTACTGCTTCTTTTACTTTAGAATTGACATTGTAACACAGAAACGGAAACTTTTGCATCCCTCTGTTAAATCCACACTCCCTCATTAGGGGGATTATTGGTTTAACATGATGCAATTACAGTACCTTACCTAGTGATTCCTGAAGCAGACTGAGCAGTGTAAAGATACTGCACACCACTCAGCTGCCTGCCTGCAATGTGACAAGTCTGTACCCGTTTACCTGCATGTCTCTTGCCTGACAAATACATTGTAATGTGGCATATTTCACACAATATTAAAATGAAACCTGCCACTTTATGGTGCTAGGAGATACCTCACTACCATTGACTACAGAAGAAGCAGAGTTATATGAAAATATGGGGCTACAGGAAAAAAATCATGTTTGTGCAAGCTGGGAACAAATAACCGAGAAGCAAACAGAGCTTGAAAAACACATTTAAATAAAATGCTATTGTTTAGTTCAGTAATAGGCAATGTATTCATTTAAGTATCATTATCATAATAGTATGCTATTACAGTATGTGATATAAAAAAACAATGTATATTTGATGCCTGCCAAAATTGAACTATATTTGCCAACCAAACAGCTCTGTTTTAATGTAAGCACCTTAACCCTTTGAGTGTCAACATCTGTGAGATGTTCAAAGTATCCCCTAAAAAGGTCAGAATCACTCACATTTGTTATATATATTAAAAGAAAAATTATGTGTAAAAAAAGATTATATTTCCTATATAAAGGTAAACATTACAGGTCATTAAGATGTATGCTTGGCAATTTACACACCTATTTTGACAAATTCACTCAAATTCACTTGGCACTCAAAGCGTTAAAACGGCACTAGCATTATACGCTCGTTCCTTCCAGGAGCCCGCAATGTTTTCCATGAGCTCTGTGTTAGTATCTCAGCATTGGGGATACCAATAGGAAGCTGCAATCAGACCTACCGGAATCCTGCAGATATTTTAAAGTGGTCAAAAAGCTTTAAATAGAATTAAAAATGTATCTTTACATTAATACCTCTGATATACATAAAACAGGTTAAACTTTAAGTTACAGTAGTTCTAGTACAGTATGTCACATTGCATTTTTTGCTTCGCTTTATGACCTTCAAAAACACTATCCAGATTTTCGTATCTATTTAGCAAAGCGAATATACAGTACTGTATGTGGCTTATAACCGATAAGGCTATACATTAGTGTGCAGCCAAATAAATTAGCCACTTGATTATAGTGTCTTGTTACTATAAATAATGCTTATTGTCACTTGAAAGATCATACTCTTCTGGCCACCTTTTACATAGTTGGATCGAATTTTATGGTCAAGTAAAGAAAAAAAATTATAGTCTAAACAGAAAGAACATAACCCAATATCATCCTTAGTACATTTAAAAGCAAAACAAAAAGAAAAGAAAACAAAGGGAAAAAAAAACTCAACATTAATTTACTTCTAGTAATATTTCAAAGCTGCAAATATATAGCACTTTCCTAAGATTTGTGTATTTAAAAACCTTATTTGTTTAAAAATACAAAAAAAAATAAACCTAGAAATTTTGCCTTCCACATTACTGGTTCACATATATATAAAATATTGGAGTTGGGTTGCTTATATAAAAGAACCATTTTCAAAGAAGTGTAATTGCTAATAAAAAGCAGTAACACAGACAGATGATTATTGCAGAATATCTCTACATGCTACATTTTACCCCTGTGGAGGACATTTTTAAAATTAGTTATTGAGTTAACAGTAAGAGCTAACAACATCCATTTATCTTCACAAGGCACCAGCTACAACACAAACTCTAATGCTTTCTTAGCATTATTGCACATTCATAATAGTTATATGTACCTATTTTATACTTCAGTAAGGAAGATAGAATTTCTTGTGCCCTAAAAAAAAAAAAAAAAAAAAAAAGAAGTTCTCAATATGGGTTGTTTAGAAATGCGTTTTAAACTTTAGAAGTAGTTTTGGGATCAGTTTCATAAAAATAAATATATCCACACATCTTTGATGTGCTGCAAGTAAAATGTATGGAAACATTTAACTTGGAAATGGGGATGCGTCATGGGGCTTTAAAATACATATACCTATCTGCAAAATGTACTCTGTGCAAATGTATCATTTAAAAGAAACCTTTTCCTGAAGTGAAAATTGTAAATAATTTCGTCTTGGGGAGAAAAAAGCTTGTGCAAGGGTTTTTCATTAAGTATTTCTGTTCTGAGACAGCCTGCTCCTGGCATCAGTTTTCATATTTAATCTTATTATTCTTTATTTAGAAAGTATCAATATGTTCCACAGCTCTGTAAAATCAAGGAGAGAAAGTTGAATATATTGTATAATCATAAAAAAGAGGTACAGTTGTTAAAGTAGAAGAAAAAAAAGTGAGCTAAAGGAGATAGGGAGGGGACACAAAAATGTACAGTACATATTGGTACATTGGACTGGGCACATGTGGTCCCACAATGAATGTGCTTTTTAAGGAATTATTTATGGTGTTTTTATTAGATAACTAGCATGCAGGTTAGGATCCATGGATATGTGAATATAGGCTGGAATAAGGGAAGTTAACAAGAGTCTGAAAAAAGATATGTAGGGACTAGTGAAGAGATATGATAGTGCAACATTAAGGAGAGATTTGTGATTTCAAAAATGGAAATTTGATCTGAAAATAAATTTATTCCAACCATATACAAGGTGCAGTGTTGACAAGTTTAATGAAAGTCCAGATTTTAATAATCAAGGTGAGCACCAGTGTTTTAGTAGAAAAAAAAAAGCAGTTGTGGTAAATATTTTTGGTGAATGTGGCATGATTTTGCCAACGTGTTAATATTTGGCAGTAAAAGGAAGTTCAAAATCAACTGCTATCTTTAAGGAACCGTTAAATGTATAAGACCAACATGGATGTTTTTTTTTGGGGGGGGAAAGGATTTATTTTTTATTTTTGCCATTTTATTAAATGTGATGGTATTGGAAAAGAGCACACCACTTCTTTAGAAAATCAAAAAAAGTGGAAATTAACTGCTTGTAGTGTATATTGTGCAATTCTTTTTTGCATTTTAAATTGTGGAGAATGCACAACACGTAATGTGTTACTGTGCAATCTTCAACTGGATTAATGTATAGCATTTGAAGTATATATTAACGGGCAATTATTTAAATCTGTATGAATTTCATATATTTCCGTGAAAACAATTTTACCACCGCTGATGAATCACTGTGGCTCATAAACTGGCATTAGAATTTATCAGTGAGACATGCTCATCAATCACCAGTTATTTCAGCACCCTGGACAGAGAATTTCATTCTAGGCTCCCTGTCACAAACAAAAGAGTTGAATTATGACCTATTTCACCGCAGGTACTGTATAGGTCAGCAGAATGCACTCATGTATTTTCTATTTATATCCTTCTATTTCCAAATACTTTACAAATACAAATGTGTTTGTATGCAGCAAAAGCTAGCAATGTATTACAGGTAAACAACATTATCAGTACACATTCCAGATGGGGGAAAACAAATGACTATCTCAGAGGTTTTCATTCCATGATATGTATTCTTATCTGGAGGATACTACTTTTATCAGTACAGTACCTCATGATTCAATAAAGTGAATGATATATGACATTGATACAGGCTCTGTTATTCTAATTGTGTTAACATTCTTATTGCATAAACATCTATACTAGAAGTATATATAAATAAAACTTCACATTGGATGAAATTGAAAAAACTGAACAACATATTATTGCTGTTTCACATACAAATCTATTCAATGCTTTATCAACAAAGACACTGTCCCACTTTTCAGTTACACCTCTAGTTTAGATTACAGATTAATTTGAATAAAAATAATCTTCTGTTTAGGGTCAATTTAATTTTTTTTCCCCTAAGCAATTATGATTATGTTTATGGATAGAACTGCCGAAGTTTACACTAAAATAGCATATGTGTTGCTCATGTAAACCAGAAAAGAAAAAGCCCAACTCTTCAAAAAGTTGAAAAGTGGGCACTCAAATTCAAATATGAAGAAATCTAGCTGCCTGAGAAATAAATATTTATTTACACAAGTTGTTTAGCTGGATTCCACACTCCAGGGAATGTGTTGCCACAGCCATAGAGTTCAATGTCAGTATATGTACCCCCATTCTATGCATGTGCAGCTCTGTGTATCTGTGGGATCTTGTGTGGGTGCTTTACCATTAGAAACAATCCATGATGCTCTGGAGAAGAAGTTCTAGACTTTATACATTAGTAATGGTTGTGGCACACTAATTAGAAGGATTACCCATATACTTTTAGCTACGTAGTATGGGTATTGATCGTTGGGCCAACAGTGTTTATGTTGAACACTGTTGGTCAACAGGCAGTAGGTCAACACATGAAAAAGGTAGACATGCATTAGGTCCACATCGTCAAAATGTCAACACAATCAAAAGGTTGATATGAAAAGGGCATGAGTTTTATTCTATTCCTTTGCGTCCATCTGTGTCGACATAAGTCAACACGGACACCGTCTAAGTGTATTGCTACACTGACCATGCTTTAGGCACGGTGCCACAGCATGCCTGTGGCAATTTAAGCAATTTGACTAGATTACACATGGATCGCTCCATGTGTATGCCCACGAGCAATGGCATTGCATGGTTTTGCGCGTTGCCATCACCTGATTATCTTGACTACATGTACTCAAGATCTCGTCATATTGCCAGTATTATCACCAGAGAATACTGCTTGGCAAAAATCGCTCAGCACATATCGCTGGGGCATCACGTGTGTCAGCAATCTGTGCTAAACTACATCGCTCAGCACGGGGGCTGAAGTCGCCACCTGTGTACAGGGCTTTAGAGGCCTAATATATTTCAACCTGTAGTGGGGGTCTTACAGTTTAAAAGGATAACCTTGTAATAGATATTTCTGTGAGAGCGATAGTTACCGTTAATATTTGTCACATTTTTCTATAGCTACAGGTGTATCCAAATACACTGTGGCTTCAGTCACCTCAAACAGTACCCATTGGGATGCCAGATGCATTGCAACAAAAATACTTGCTGCCGAAGAGGCACTGTTGGTAGAGACACTGGGTGCTGTAGTGACACGGGAAGCTAAGGAAACAAACTGCTGTTTAGAAACCAGGAGGAGGGCTGATTCTGTGGAAGGGGGTGCCAAATGACTGCCTTGCCTCAGGTAACAAAAATTCTAGTTTCCGCTGGTCTGGCTGTGTTGTAGGCAAGTGTATGTAGTAAACGTAAAATAAAAAATTGCTACTTTACATGACCTCTCAGTTGTTTGGTCGTGCAATGCATCTCAAGCTTTATGGCATATTGAGGCTAGGTATAAGAGGACACAGCTGTGAAACCTTACCATTGTTATTTGAGAATGTTGTTCTTGGATAAAGAAGCCAATAAATTTAATACAGTAGCATTCCTTTCTAAACATTATATACAGACGCACACTCATTTGTGCGCAAAAGTGTGCTTATTTTTTTCTCTTTTGTAAATACTCCTTTATATATGTAACCATGCTTCTAGGATTTTAACAGAACATGCAGCACTGTTTTGATTCTTCATAAATTGCTGCCCCAACAGGGTATATAGCTAGCGGTAACTGTGTTAGTATAACAGGCAATACAAAAACAAAACCTTTCACTGCTACAAACACCTGCAGTACAGTATTAAGCACACAGACTTTTTTCCAGATGAAAAATAAATTGAGTGTTATACGCAAAACCAAAGCCTACTACCAAAGGGTCAGTGCACAATGCCTGTCCCTAAGGCTACAAGTTTCCAGCCAGCCCCCTGCCCGTAACATGTTGCTCCTACAGTGGGGCTAGCCTTCAGTATTTGATTTTGCGACATTCAAGCCAAAAAGATACATTTTCTGTTGACAAGAAAATATTATCTGCTTTATCTCAGTATTACTTTAGAAGACAAAATTGGCAACTGTTTTTCCTATATAGGTCTCTATTGCCAATTTGCTACCATACTATAAAGGCCTTTTTCTGAAATGCCTTGGGCATTGTTCACATGTACATTATTCTCCAACACAATCACAGCTTAAAAAAAAAAAGAAAGTTGGCCTCCCAATATGCTCTATCCCGTTGTACTTTAACTACTGTACTTTGTGGTAATATACGGTTGTGGGATTTCTACCTCCATAACTTATCTTCGAGCACGAGCATTCAACGGTTGGCCCCCCAGCTAACTAGTTGTAGGATTAATGGGATTTTTATATAATGCATTTAAATATTACATTCTAGTTTGCAGTAACTAGTGGCACACATACCTGTAAATGTCATTGGTGTTTTTTGTTATTAGCAACTTGTGGAAAACATCAAGAATACTGCATGTATTTAAATGTGACATGGTACCTAATGTGGATCAGCAACAAAAACCGAGTCTTAAATATATTACCAAGTCAGTAACAAAATGTGAACAATGTGCTAGGGTTTGAATACTTTTTTCAGGATATTCAGATAAACAATATTTGACCCAGCAGGTATGTAATAGTTAAAGAAAATTGAGCTCAAACCTCATTGTGCTTTGGGCAGTACAGTGCCACAATGATTAGCTTGCTGCCTCAAAGCACTGAGGTCTTGGTTTCAATTCCCACCACAATCCTCTATGTGTGGATTTTCTGTGTCATCATGTGTGTGCGGTATAAATATAGGGAAGAATCCAATTAACTGTGGAGTTTGTCACACCGGGAAAAGCTCCTAGGTTTCATAACTGGAGATGTTCAATCAAACTGCTTTTCCTTTATGGAGGTAAACCATAGAATTTCCCAGTAGCATCACTATAAATATGGTGCCCCCTTCCAGAAAAAGAGGTCAGCCCCCCTGACCCTGCTCCACAATCAGCTTGTCCTATACCAGGATCTTGCATATGATCCCCTGGCCTTGTCTGCAATCCAGTGTTAGCAATTGTGCCCACACTCCACCTCCAAGTCTCTCCGCAGGGTCTGCAGGTGTAAGTGGGATCAAGTAATGAGTGTAGATGAGAGACACAGATCTTGTGCAAAGCGGAGAGGTTGGGTATATATATTTAAGATAAGCGAAGAGATACAAGTCAGTGTAGTCAGAGTAATAGCTTTGTATGTAAGTAGAAGTATTTTATATTGAATGTGGTAATACACAGGCAACCAATGGAGGGACGGATCAGCAGACATTGAACGTCTAACCAGGAAGATCAACCTTGCAGCTGCAAAATGGATTGTAGAGGTGAGAGTCTTTTCATAGAAAAACCACTAAGGAGGCTGATGCAATAATCAATGCGTGAGATAATGAATGCATGCATCAGAGTTTTTGCAGGGTCTTGTGTAAGGAACAGACACATTTTGGAAATATTTTTTAGATGCATGTAACATGATTTAGAGACAGATTGAATGTGAAGAATAAAGGACAGTTCAGAGTCGACAATGATGCCTAGGCAGCAAGTGTGTGGAGAAGGATTGATTGTTGTGTTCTTAACAGTGATAGAGATATCAGGTTGTTAACTACTCTTGGCTGGTGGGAATAAAAATAATACTGTTTTGGAAATGTTGAGTTTAAGGTGTTGAGATGACATCCAATCTGAAATGACAGAAAGGCATTCAGGAACACTGAGCAATACTGATGGTGACAATTCCAGGGAGGATAGATAGATTTGAGTATGATCAGCGTACAGATGATACTGAAATCCAAAAGAGTTGATTAGTTTGCCAAGAGAGGAGGTATAGATTGAAAAAAGGAGAGGACCTAAGACTGAGCCTTCTTGTAGCACTCCAACTGACAGAGTTAGAGAAGAGGAGGTAGAATCAGAGAAGCGAACACTGAAAAAAGCGATTAGATAGGTAGGATGAGAACCAAGTAAGTAAAACAAGACATTTTTTCCCTCAGCACACAGAGTAATGTTAGTAACCAATCTAGAACACTACATGATAATAGAATTCAGAGATATTGGTTACATATACCTGCGCAGGTGTATGCTATGCCCCCAAGCCGTGTCAAGGCTTCTCTGTATATTGGGGGTCCCTAGCGCTATATCTAGGTGCAGGGTGCAGCACCCCAAAAACCATCATAAGCTGGGAAGCCCAGTGCGGCATGCCAGTGATATACTAAGTGTTAATAATTAGTGATAAGAAGCCGAAGCTATACATAAAGAGAGAGATAAATGAAATGCAATTAAAATAGGAGAGAGATAGTGTTAGTGAGGGAAAAGTGTTAATAGAATGTAAGGGCATTGCGCACTAAAGCCACCCAGCCCATCCAGTCCGGGAGCACTGCACCCCACACCACCGTTACCCTAAATTGGGTCTACGATTAACCAGCAAGGAGCCACATGATATCTGTATGTAGGATGAGAACCAAGAAAGGGCTGTGTTCTGAAAAGCTAAAGATTGTAGTGTTTGTATGAGAAGAGAGTGGTCAACAGGATCAACGGCAGCCGAGAGATCTAGAACAATAAGAAGTGAGAAATGGCCTTTAGATTTATCAGTGGCCAGATCATTTACTACTTTAGTCAGTGCTGTCTCTGGAGTGTTGAGAGCGAAAGCCTGACTGAAGTGGGTCCAATAGGTTGTAGGAGTTTAGAAAGTGTGTGAGACCCATGTAGGCAAGTTTCTCAAGTAGCTTGGAGAGACATGGGAGCTGAGAGATAGGACGGTAGTTAGAGAGACAGTTTGGAACAGAATTGTGCTTTTTTTAGAATGGCAGTAATAAGTGCATGCTTGAACAGAGAAGGAAATATACCAGTAGAGAGAAAGAGAGAGAGATATATTACAGATTTTAGTTAAGTTTGCAATTAGCAAAGGAGACCGAGCTGTACTGACTTGTAAGGGTAAAGGATCAAGAGGAGAGTTAGTGAAGTAGGAGGATGAGTGTTGATACTTCATCCTAACTTTTGGAGTCAAATAAGTAGAAAGTGGCAAAGGGCTTTGATAAATTTTGTTCTTGAAGGAGGAAGCGAGTTTTTGCGCACTAATATTAGCTTGTGGGGAGGGAGGATGAAGAAGTTATTTAAATGTATTAAAAAGTCGCTTGGGGTTGGTGGCATGAGAAGAGATGAGAGATTGAAAATATGTTTGTTTAACAGTGTCCAGAGCATTAAGATAGGAGTGGTAGGTATACTTAAAATGTGAGGAAGTCACTTGGATTTCGAGATTCACACCACTGACGTTGAAATCTACGTGACTTTTTGCTGGTTTCTTGTTAATTTAGAGTGCAACGGTTGGCATCTAAGCCTACGTGGATTGTGAGGATATACTAATCTTTCTTTTACTGAAAAAAATAGAAAGCACTGCATGGAGTCCCAAAGTGATTGTAAAAAATAAATTTTGAATTCAAGCATCTTAAGCCCCTTACACACTAGTCGATCACTGCTGACACAGATATCAGTGGAGAGCGTCATCAGCAAGTGCATACACACTTTCCAATCCGGGGGGGGGGGGGGATTGACTGTGCAACATGACAGTAACGAGGTTGTAGATGGTGCACGGGAGCGCACATTTACAATATCACCTAGTGCATACACTCCATATCATTAACAATATCACTCAGAAAGCCCTTTTTGTTCGATATTGTAAAATATCGCCTAGTGTGTATGGGGCTTTAGACTACTCTCGTCAACTACAAAGTAACCACAACAGGCAGTTATTTTGTGAAATGACTTAATATTCTTGGGAATACCATGTCTTTACTTTCAAACAGGTACAAATATCATCACTGAAGCATAGTTATTCGATAAGCTGCCTTTTCTTGAAGGTTCACTACAGAAATCATTTTAGGTATATCGTTTTAAAAGTTCAGTGCTTTTTTTTTTTAAAACACTACAAATAAGATCTGAGATCTGCTGTACACAGGAGACAAAAATCACTGAAATAAGTATCTGTTTACTTTTCATTGAATTATCCAGCTAATGTAAATGACTCACGATAAGTAAAAGGAAAGATCCATGTGCAGATGCACGGAATGGACAAAGTAAAGAAGTATTGATATGGCGTGCCAACCCTGCAGCTATAGCAGAGCGTATTACCAAATGCTTCATTTTGAATTTATGCAGGTGAACGTAGATAATGTTTCATAAATTACCCAAAGGCACTGCAATATGAAAAATGGCTTTCTTCTAATAGTGAAAACTTTAAGCTAGGATATTTATACTTTCATTCACATGAATATTTTATAAATGTGACAGTCTTGAGAACATTGCCACCAGTGCAGTCTGCAACACACAGTAAATAACTGTACTAAATGTATGTTAGCCAGTCTACATCACAGGATTTTACCATAGACACTGTATGATTGTTTATTAAGAGCATCGTTTTCTACTTTTCGTCCAATCTCTGAACATTCTAGTCATGTTTTAGAAAATGAATAGCAAACAAAAATGTGTAGTGATTTGTTTTCTTATTCAATGTATTGTAAAGGAGTATTTTTGAATGCTTAGGGAGAGGGAAACATGAAAAAATACAAGACTTTTTTAGTCAAAAATGAGGCTGTTTCTACCAATGTCTCACAATTTAGCTGGTTAGTGTTTTTATTTTGCCATTGATTCTTTAAATAGCAGAAATTAATACTGTGCAATGGGCCTGATTTAGGAAAAGCAAAAAAGCACTCAAATGGGCATAGTCATGCTGCACTGCAGGTGGGGCAGATAGAACATGTGCAGGGAGTTAGACTTGGGTGGGGTGTGTTCAAACTGAAATGTAAAGTGCAGTGTAAAACAAAGTTGTCTAACATCTTTGGGCTACTTGTAAAAGCGGATTCGGCACGAAAAGCCGGCGGTCGGGATCCCGGCGTTCAAAATCCCGACGCCGGAATCCCGAACGCCGAAATCCCGACAAGGAGGGGCGTGGATCGCCCCCCCCCCCCTTGCGGGCTCGCTGCGCTCGCCACGCAGCGGGACACTAACCACACAAATTTATTCTCCCTCCGAGGGTGTCTTGGACACCCACGGGGGGAGAAAGTGTCGGGATTTCGGCGTTCAGTATTCCGGCGTCGGGATTTTGAACGCCGGGATCCCGCTATTCTGTCTCTACCTCATTTCAATCTTTATTTCAAATTTTCATAGTAATAACAAGGGGGTAAACAAAACAAAAGGGGGATAACAAAGGAAAAGGGGATTGGGAATTGAGGGAGCAGGGCATACAGAGGTATTGATTATTTAAAGTAATAACATAGAAAAAGACAAAGGACAAAAGATAAGCAAAGTAAAGTACATCGAATATGTTAGACATCAGAGGTCGTTGAAGGTGACTCGTTAAAATCAAATGGAGAAGGCTGAGACTGGGACATTGATATGTGTTGATGGTGCTACCTTTCCCTCTGTGACAGACATGCCATGGGAGCCATTTCATAACAGGAGAAGAGAGTACTGTGGAGTAAGATACACCTTTGGTCTCCATTTCAAAATTTAATTGAGTTTTAGAGACCTCTTTGTCAAATGGGGGTATAAAAGGGGATTTCCCGTGTTGGGCAACAGGGGCTCTGGCGGATAGTAGAATGTGGCCTAAAACATAGTGGGCAGACTGTGGTACTGAGCTAGGATATCGTCCACCTCATTTTGACTAGAAATCGCTGGAAATCGGAGGAGCATGCTCCTGCGACCATGAAGGGCAGGCAGCGGGAGCACGCTCCCGGTGATTTATCTCCAACAGCACAGGAAATCACTGGCAATATGGTCGCTCAGTGACCATATTGCCAGCGATATGTGCTGAAATCGCCCCCAGCTTAATGATGATAATGCTGTCTAGAGGTCTGAAGCACATGATTCCACCCGGCCCCAATCGATTAGCTGAATGACACACAGGATAATAGTAGAAATGTCACAGGCACTCACTAATATATGCAGCAACATTAATGACAACAAAGCACTGGCAATTCAAATCCAGCCACTGACCAGCTTTATACCTGCTGGCCAGCTGTAATTGGCACCAACACGGTGCAAGGAGGCTGTCATGCAGTATAGCCCAGATGGGTAAGTATCTGATTAATTTTTGTCATGGCCAAGCAGATCTATCAAAAACAAAACAGAAATAATGGTACTTGTTTATTTGCAGGGCGCACACTAAGCTATTTGCTTAGTGGGCTATTCTGCGCAGTGAAATCGCATAGCATGGCACGTTTTCGTGCCGTGAAATGTGATGCGATGTGAACTCACTACTTAATTTACTCACTGCACCATGACCGCCGATCGCATCGCATGCGATTTTGCGTGCGATGCGATTTACCACAACACCTCCAGTGTACATGTCTATGTGATGCAATGGGATTTAGCGCACCCCCACTATCCACTGCACCCTGAAGCATGGTGAGCGCAGCTAGCCACGCGAGGGGATGCGGAACGCATCCTCCCAACCTTTTCATACCCCCACTATCCACGTCGGCATGGAGTCGATTTTAAAAAGTGTGGCGAGCTCAGCGAGCCACTGAGCCCGAAGCATGGCGAGCCCCGTGAGGGGATGCGGAATATATGTAAAATAATCCGCGTCCTCCGTGGGGCTCGGTGTGCTTGCCACACTTTATAAAATCAAATCCATGCCGACGTGGATAGTGGGGGTATGAAAAGGTAGGGAGGACGTGTAACGATTCTGCTCGCCACACTTCGGGCTGGTGTGGATAGTGGGGGTGTTTTAGGAACACATTCACACAGTGGCATAACAATAGTCCCGCAGACCCTGTGGTCATGGGGAAGTCGCTGTGCTGCGGCCGAGACCCGCAGCGGCCCCGGCTCCCCTCCTGCCCTGGCTTCTGTTGAAATGAAAATGGACCATCAAAAAATGTCCGCCCCCATACAGCAGACAGTTCTCTGAAACTGTCTGCTGTATGGGGGTGGACATTTTGTGATGGTCCATTTTCATACCAGCAGAAGCCAGGCAGGAGGGGAGCCGGGACCGCAGACAAAATCTGCGTGTCCCGGCCGCAGCACAACGGAGGGACATGCCGAAATTTTTGGCCGCCCCACCTTTCGATGGGGAGAGACTCGATTTTTATAGTTACGCCACTGCATTCACACCTGCCATATCATACATCTGAGATAGAAATGACGACATGTTAACTGGATTTTACTTAATAATAAGAAAATATCAAATATCTGCAGATTTGATGTCCGTTTAAACTTCTTTAAAGCGAGTGCCACCGCAACAAGGTTCATTATTGCAGACCCTGTTTAGGGTTCCACGGTAGGCACCGCACCTGACTACTTGTAAGGAGTGCTGTTCCAGACTGTATAATATATATATATATATATATATATATATATATATATATGATCCTGATGACAATTTGAAAAAGAAATTGAAACGTTGATCACCAATGCTTGTGCATAGTGTGAGTTATTTTTGCTGTAAGTGCCTACTATATATATATATATATATATATATATATATATATATATATACATATACAAATGACCGCACTCTCACCCAAGAAAGCAACAGTGGGGTGCCCAACCAAAAGCACCGGCCAGAAGGCTGGTACTCAAAAATAGTCCAGGAATCTACACACAAGGTGTAGAAAGGAGAGCACTCTCCAATCACAAATGTAATTTTGTGAAAAATTCAAAAGAGTTAGATAATGAAATAAAGAGACATCACAATCCTTGGAGATAAAGGTGATATAATAGTATGACAGCCCCGACGTTTCGGTCCAAATCAAGGACCATTATCAAGGAGCCTAAGGCATACAGAGAAACATAGGTCATATACACATTAACATAACAGCAAAAATGTGCATGAATACAGCAAAGTAAAAATAAAGGCTTACATTGTCATCAAAGTATACAGGTAGTCAGCGATGAGGTAATCTCTGCCATGTAGGACAGGACAAGATCAGCTACCTAGTGAGTGCAGTCCGGGTCCCGCTATATATACCCATAGGAAGGGGTTAAAGAGCAGGAGATCGCGCCAAACTTGCCTGCGTGTCAGGCTGTTGGAGCGCAAGGCTATTTCCGGAGATATCGGAAGTCAAGTGGTCAGTGGAACGCACTTGACACGCACAGCTTCCGGGTAGCCGGGAGCTGTGTCATAGTTAAATGAGTATAGAGCGGCGGATGGAAGAACTGCGCTGATGGGGAATAGTTAAACAATGTAAACGGATGATCAAGGGTCAAACAAGACCCATTAAGGGAACAATTAATCAAATTAGATTATGAGGGATCGCGCATGGCGGGGTAAATAGCGAGAGCCGGAGCCAGAAGCAGGAAAGTGCTGGGGAAGCAGATAAAAGGGCTAATGGTTTATAGATAGTATTTGAAGAGTCAAACTAAGTGCCAGAGGGCACTGTATAATAGTCTAACGAGTAACTAGGCAAAAGTAGGTGGGAATTAAAAATAAATAAATCAAAAGTGTCCAGGAGTGCTAAAGGAGAGAGAGATAAAGTGGTGAAAGTTATGTACATAACTTTCACCACTTTATCTCTCTCTCCTTTAGCACTCCTGGACACTTTTGATTTATTTATTTTTAATTCCCACCTACTTTTGCCTAGTTACTCGTTAGACTATTATACAGTGCCCTCTGGCACTTAGTTTGACTCTTCAAATACTATCTATAAACCATTAGCCCTTTTATCTGCTTCCCCAGCACTTTCCTGCTTCTGGCTCCGGCTCTCGCTATTTACCCCGCCATGCGCGATCCCTCATAATCTAATTTGATTAATTGTTCCCTTAATGGGTCTTGTTTGACCCTTGATCATCCGTTTACATTGTTTAACTATTCCCCATCAGCGCAGTTCTTCCATCCGCCGCTCTATACTCATTTAACTATGACACAGCTCCCGGCTACCCGGAAGCTGTGCGTGTCAAGTGCGTTCCACTGACCACTTGACTTCCGATATCTCCGGAAATAGCCTTGCGCTCCAACAGCCTGACACGCAGGCAAGTTTGGCGCGATCTCCTGCTCTTTAACCCCTTCCTATGGGTATATATAGCGGGACCCGGACTGCACTCACTAGGTAGCTGATCTTGTCCTGTCCTACATGGCAGAGATTACCTCATCGCTGACTACCTGTATACTTTGATGACAATGTAAGCCTTTATTTTTACTTTGCTGTATTCATGCACATTTTTGCTGTTATGTTAATGTGTATATGACCTATGTTTCTCTGTATGCCTTAGGCTCCTTGATAATGGTCCTTGATTTGGACCGAAACGTCGGGGCTGTCATACTATTATATCACCTTTATCTCCAAGGATTGTGATGTCTCTTTATTTCATTATCTAACTCTTTTGAATTTTTCACAAAATTACATTTGTGATTGGAGAGTGCTCTCCTTTCTACACCTTGTGTGTAGATTCCTGGACTATATATATATATATATATATATATATATATATATATATATATATATACACACACAGAACCAGCAGGTGGCACTCGGTTTCCACAACAAAGGACTCAGAGACGTGTGTCTATCAACGTTTCATTTCTCTAAATGGAAATTGATAGACACACGTCTCTGAGTCCTTTGTTGTGGAAACAGAGTGCCACCTGCTGGTTTTGTATGTATCCTGACCTGGGGTTTGGAATTGGAGGCAGCGGGGCCAAGCTCATATTTTTTGGAAGAGTGCCGACTTCTCTGCATGTATATATATATATATATATATATATATATATATATATATATATATATATATTACCAGCATTAAAATATCCTGTGTGGATCATAAGGAGCCAGTGGCGCAATGAAATAAACGGTACTTATGTAATATCTGGACTCCCGTTTTTCTTATGAGACTGCGTCCCCTCGCGGGGGCTTGCTGCGCTCACCACGCTTCGGGCACGGTGGCTCGCTGCGCTCGCCACACTATATAAAATCAACTCAATGCGTAGTTGGATAGTAGGGGTATGAAAAAATGGGGTGCATTTAACATGGGAGTCCAGATAATACATAAGTACCAAATAAACATAACCGGAGGCCACAGTGGATGTCAGACAACGTCTATACAAACAGTGAGTCAATACAAGGATGTAGTCTCCACTTCGGGAGATTTAACAGGAGCGCCCAAATTTTAGAATATTACTTCTCCTCGGAGGGGTTGGCGGCATGCTGTGATTTCCTTCCGAGGTAAGCTGCTGTGAAGCAAACTCCAGTATGGGAGATGTGGTAGGTGTGCTTGGTCTCAGTGGCGTAGCTACTTTTTATGCGCCCCCCCGCCGCTAAAAAAAATTCGCCCCCCTCCCCTCGGCAGCACCCTCTCCCCCCCCCCCTCCCCCCCCATGCCTATACCCGCTGCTGGCTGCGGTACCTGTATGCCCGGTCCCGTAGCGCTGGCTCCTGCTGCTAATAATGAAACGTGACTCTTAGAAAATGGCTGCCCCCATACTGCAGACAGAAAACTGTCTGCAGTATGGGGGCAGCCATTTTCTAAGTGTCCGTTTTCATTATAGAAGCAGGAGCCAGCGCTAGGAGAGACGGGACTGTGACAGCAGTCACACAGCACGGCAGGCAGGCAGGCAAGTACCGCAGACGGCAGCGGGTAACTATAGCCCCGCAGACCCCCGGCGCCCAAACTTGCTCTGCGCCTCCCCGCCACCGCGGGGGCTGCGGAGCTATAGTTACGCCAGTGCTTGGTCTGTAGAAATAACTTCTCCACAGGGAAGCTGGCAACATTCTCAGATGTCATGTGTAAAGTCCCCTTTTAATTTTTATTCTGTCCAGAATTCTCAGTCCCACACCTACCACAAACACATTTTAGAACAGAATGAAAAAACTACACATTCTGCATAATGTCTGCAGCACTGTCCGTCATCTCAAGTTTCAAATGGATAGCTGATGTAGTCATGCAAAAAGATGTGGTGATATCACCCAACCAACTGGGTGTTCATTGACTTACAAATGAATGCAGCATGTTTGAAAGGATAGGTGGTCTGGAAAATGTGAGCATGCGCTGAGGGGGTGGAGGGTGAGTGGTGCCATGTGAGGGAGACAGTCGGTAGTCAGAAGCCGCCAGTTGCCAGCTAACATTATATGTTGATGTAAACTGGTATAGCTTGGAATTGGTATTTATATTGAGATCTACTAGGGAAGCCAATCCCGGCGCATTTTTTTGGATTTGGGATTGAAAAATGTTCGATCCCTGGATTCCCGGGATTGGCTTTCCTAATAAAAAGACGCCCTGGCTGCCCCGCATTTACTTACATATGAGGGTGCAGCAGGGTTGCCGGTCAGTTTCATACTGCCGAGAGCCAGGAGCCCGGTAACTGGGTGGGGGGATGGGTCATCCATGCTGCTGGCTAGGTGGGCTGGCATGCTGGGTGGGCGGGCCGGCGCGGCATTATACTGCTGGGCGTGACCTCTGATCTCATCACGCTGAGAGGTCACGCTGCGCAGTGCTGCCAGGAGAAGAAGTCGGGCAGCTTCTGAGCGATGCTCAGACGCTGCCTGGCATTAGACTGGCATCATATTAACAGGGCCGCCAAGAGAAATCCTTGGCCTCGGTACAACAACTTCCTGGGGCCCCCAGGGACGTAGCTCCCCGCACACTCTACGGACCCGTTGTTACGCCACTACACCCATTACATATTATAACACATACCATAATCATCATAGTGGGAAGTACACATTATGCAAGGCATTTCCAACCACGGTCCTCAAGGCACATCAACAGTGCAGGTTTTAGTGATATCCAGGCTTCAGCACAGATGGTTTATTCAGAATACCTCAGATACTAATTAAGTCACCTGTGCTCAAGCCTGGATTTCTACAAAACCTGCACTGCTGGTGTGCCTTGAGGACCGTGGTTGGGAATGCCTGCATTATGCCATACACCGTAATACATATTTACATATTTTACCACATGCCATAATGCCCATTACACGTTATTCCACACACCGTAATGCTCGATGCAAATGAGTGGATATGCTCATTGCCATGGGATTAACCTGCTCTACCAGGAGTTACATGCTCTGCCAGGGGTTAGCATGCTTGTTGCCATGGATATACATGCTCTGACATGGGTTACATGCTTTGCCAGGGGTTAACATGCTCGTTGCCCTGGAGTTACAGTACATGCTCTGCCAGGGGTTCGATGCTGACTTCCAGAGTCAGATGTCAGCCCCAGCAGCATGCAGCATGCAGACACAGAGCAACCAGCCACCCACCTTCCACCTTGGAACACAGTGACCTGGACATGGGTGGGGAACCAGATCTGGGACTGCTGGGCTGGAGATATGGCACTGGCACCTGCTGGTGGCGGTTGGGGTGGGAATGTGGGGAGCGGGGCGGGCTGGATTCTGCGGAGTGGGTGGTACTCCTGTGGGAGATGGCCTCCCTCTGACCCAGTTCCTCCCAGCACTTCTGTCGCAGAGCCATGGTAAACTCCCAAGTTATGCCCTGGAGTTGGAGAGTGGAACGACACTCAGAAGGACCTCTGTGAAGCTGCTGCCCCATGCCGTCCCACACCCACACTCCCAATGCCGCCGAACAGCTGACTCCGGCACACTCACCACCAATTAACAAGAAAAAAAAACTGTGTGTCCAGACCAGGGCCCCACTGACAGGCCTGAGTAAACTGTACCTGCCCCCCCCCCCCACATAGCACCCTGTAGCAAGTATACTATTCCTCCAATATCGAATTAGATTTGGTTTAGAGGTTTTTCAGTAGAAGGACCATGAGCGGGGTCGTCAATCTCACTCAGTGCATGTCTTGCCAGATGTATGCACACCTTGAGGCGAACGGATGGTTGCCCTGGAAGCCCAGATCTCTGATCAAGGACACACCATAAAAAATCTGAGAGACATTGCAAGATTAGAAGAATTAATAGTTACGCAACTAGTCAGGTAGCAGCAAATAAGATACTAGCCTGTGTAAAAAGGGCCATGGAAACCTCAGGACATCAATGAAATACTACAATTTTATAAGAAGTTAGACCTCATCTAGAATTTTGAGTTGAATTCTGGGCTCCACACCCCACTGTAGAACTGAAAAAAGTCCAGAAAAGGTAAGCAAATTAAGTAAAGGAAAGGAGACCTTAAGCTATGAGGACAGACTATATGAGGAGAGACTAACCAAGTTGGGAATGTTTACGCTAGAAAAGAGACACTTAATGGGTAACATGCATAATGTACAATTATGTTAAGGGCAATTACAATGATCTGTCAGGCAGCCTATTTACTGTGATATCAGATGCTAGGACACAAGGGCATGTACTTAGACTGTAGGAGAGAAGGTGTAGAACACTTAGAAGGAAGGCTTTATTACGGTCTGGGCAGTAAAATTATGGAATTCTCTTCCATGTGAGGTGGTGTTGGCAGATACAATAACTTCATTTAAGTCAAGGCTAGACAATCATTTATTTAGTAAAAATATCTAGGTATATAACAGGTAATCAAATGTTGAACTTTATGGACGTAAGTCTTTTTCCAACCAAAACCATGTAACTATGTATGTACTAATTTATTAGTTACAGTTTCTAATATAGCGCAGCATATTCTGCTGTGCTTTGCAATAGGAAACAATGATAAAACAAACTGGGTAATAACAGACCGACAGAGGTAGGAAGGCCCTGATGAGCAATTTGTTCCATGAGGTAACTTGAAGAGGACAGGAGCATACAATGCAGCTCCCTCAATCTGTAAGGACTAAAGGCAGGGTGCAGCTTCCTCATAGAAAATTGGCAGTGGAGCACAAAGCTAGTCTGGCACATCAGGCAGGATGTGGGGCTGCCAGTCACCAGTAGGCCATTGGGAAAAAAGGTTTAGCGCTTGAAGTGCCAGTATGCCATTCCTCTACACTTTGAGCACTGACCTTACTCACAAGAACAGTGGTCATGCTTTTCAATATTTCTGAAGTCCTCTGCTGGTATCCAATTCTGTTTCATTTGTAATAAAGAGAACACCCTAATTAGTTGGCTAGTAAAAAAGTGTCAGTAGGGTGAATTTACTAGGTGAATTTGCAAACTGCAAAATAATGGATTCAGATTTTACCATCTCTTTATTCTAAGAGCCCAGCGTAATCCACTAGGGCAGGCCTGGCCAACCTGTGGCTCTCCAGATGTTGTGAAACTGCAAATCCCATCATGCCTTCCCACAGTTTTGCTATAAGGTAGTGCCCTAGGGGGCATGCTTTAAAAAAATATTGACCCTTCCTCTAATCCCCTTAGTTGAGGTGCAGGTAGCGAGTATTCAGTAGATAACTGCTCTCCTTTTGGCACACTGCCTTGTGGGTACTAGAGTACATCTCTCAAAATATAGTACCAGAAATACCAAAATGGATATGATCAATGTATACTTACACTTCTATATCTACAAGTGTTGCCCCATTTCTATAGTAAATATTCATGGCCCAATAGAATAAAAAAGTTGTTAGTATTTGGGAGAGTACATATTGATTTTTGTTTCTACAGTATTTCACAAGTGGATTACTCATCACAATGAATTACATCAGTGTTGCAATAATAATTTATTTTTATACTTCTGTGGGCATTAAAATGTTATTTATATACTAAAGGGGCACTTTAATTTACTGTGGAGGCCATATTTTGTATTTCATTTTACTACTGGGAATTATTTATTTTAGAGTTCAGGAATGCACTAGCGTACAAGCACAGTATGGGAAGGGGCTCAGTGCTACTTAGCATTGGGCCACTACTCTATATATGTGTGGACTAGAAAATGTTTTGCCCCATTCGCTACAGAAAATTTTAATATTTTAAATGTGGATTTTTTTTCCCTGACAGACAAGACATGTCAAGGCTTCATGCAGTATAAGCTGGGTCAACTGTTTGTTCCATGTTTAATTTTATTATACCTTTGAGCACCAACATTGCTGTGAGAGATCCTCAAAATATCCACTAAAATGCCAGGGTCACTGACAGCAATTGTTCTTCTAGTATGAATAAATACAAATACAGCCAAGTCAATTAATTGAAGTTTCATTAAAAAATGCATCCAAAAAAAAACCAGTCGTTGTGAGCGACACTGGAATTTTTAGAGGATATTTTTAGGATCTCTCCCAGCAACATTGGCATTTAAAGGGTTACATATGCTATCCTGTATACTGCACTTAATTTGTACAGATTTTGTGATTCTTTTTAAAATGCCTAAAAAAACTCTTTACCTAGAGATAATTATTAGAAGGTAAGGACGTTAAAACATCAGAATTTTTATCTAGAAATTCATAAAGATCTTTATACTTTTCTGAATTGAAAAGCTGTTCCGAGCATATTAAATACTGTATATGATTGCAAAACATATTCTTTAACAAGGCACTATCTTTAAAAAGCATTTACCAGAAAGACCATTAGTGACCTCCAAGAAGGCAAAAGAACATGTTGGCGCCTAGTTTATATATGGAACATTCTGTTCCCCTGAGACAAGCAGAATAGTAAACACTTACAGTATAAAAGATGTTTAATATCCAAGGTTCATGGATATCCTAAATGAGGGAATTTATAGGTCTTAAATGTATTTTATGTCAAAGAAAAATTTTTTTTTCCTCAGATAACAAATAACGAAATGTTGACGAGTTATATTAATTCAGAAACTAAGTAACTGATATATCTTTTAAATGGTCGTGTATTCTACAGTATGAGTACAGTACAACATTAAGTTCTTACAGATTTAAAAAAAAAAAACACAGTAAAAAAAAATGTAATAACAGTTTTCTGAGACACTTTATCTTCGCACACAGGGATGATCTAAAGAATAGTTACAGAAACAAAGTACATTCCAAAATGAACACCAGGGGGTATTTTGCAAAACATATAGTAATTTTTTTTTTTTCCTTGAGAATCCAGGTGTGCCCAAGGCAGAAGGGTTGCGGATAGAGCAAATAATTCCAGTTTTCCATGAACACCAATAGCAGGACATTGCTCTGTGGCTGACCCCTTCCCTTAATCTTAAGCCTTATGGAAAACTCACCAATGTCAAACACCCTACAACATACAGTTATGAACTGTTCTGATTGACTCTCCTCCCCTCCCCCCCATTTATTGTGTCTGCCCGTCTTCTCCAATGAGAAGAGACCACTCCAGCAGTAAGTAAGTGTGTGTGTGTGTAAGAGTGAGAGAGAGAGAGATTTAGTATTTTTTGATAATAATTTGATTGGGTTGCTTCGGGTAATTTTATAGCTGTTAAAACAATTTTCAATTATTCTATAGGAGATTGATTTCCCCTTAATATTTAACTAATTTGCCCTCTAAAAACTTATATTCTGTTCTATAGATTACTGAAGGAATAGACACGTTATCCATAGCAGAGCTGATCATGTTTCTTGTACAGTAAAGAAAATGAGACTTATTACCATGGGTTGAGTTTGGTGGCCAATGACCACCACTCTAAGATTAGGCAAAGAAGTGGCGTTTTACATTGATCTAACAATAAAAAAGAAATGCAATATTCCTTTATAGGACTTAACCTTTTTTAACAACATTTTTGAATTTTCAATATAATTAGTATTTTCCACATATTCAATGATCACATGCAAGTAAAGGCACTATACTATGATAAACATTTTTCAAATTTCCACTAACAAAGGCACATGTTGATAAATGGAAATAAAGCCTAACACACATGCAGCTCTTATTGCCTTATCACTCACACGCTGGGGTAGACAACCCTAGTCCTGGAGAGCTACCAACAGTGCATGTTTTGCAGGTCTCCTCACAGAATCACAAGTGAGCTAATTAGCTCCATCTGTGTATCTTTTAAAATGTGTCAGTGATTAATGAGTGCAGCAGCTAGGTTGTCTGGAAAATGTGAACTGTTGGAAACTCTCGAGGGCTAGGGTTGGCTACCACTGCTTTAGGGTGTGCAAAGCTGGGAAGGAAAAAAAATAAACAGCAGCGACTAACCCTGGCTGCCCTACCGGTACAGAGAAGTACTGTAATATTTTTTGGAATAAACACTAAAATGTTAATATACTTGATCGGTATATGTAAAGCAGTAATAGGTAGACTTTTAATGTGATCTTTATACTATGGCACAATTCCTGGAACATCGGCAAACTCAGTACAGTATACAGTAGCTGGGTGTGCATAAAAACATTAAGTGGTCTTATCCTTGCAATGTACTTGGCAGTCTGTTAGACACACATGCAAAGGCATATTAACAAATAGAATAGGTCTGTCATTTAATGCCCATTTAAGCATTTTATATTTTGTTTCATTTTCAGTGTAAAATGGGTTTTTTGGTGAATGGTGTAGATGTTATGTGGAAGTTTCTTTATTATTTAAAGCCAGTTAAACCTTCCCTCAGATAGTGACAACCCCATCAGTTATCTTGCAAGTTGTAATAAATAAAGAAATACACAAACAATACATGATATACTGTACAAGTGAACTTCTAAGGGCACGCTCAGGCCATCTTGGTACACAATACTCACCACTACATTACTCTGGCCTATATTTTGCAAATGGAATCAACGTTCCAATGGTTTAATGATTTTTCTTACACAAGGGAGATGTAAAACAAGAATCACTCGGACAGTTGTAAATGTTTTACATAGGTCAAGCATTTGTTTGTTTGGCTCAAAAACAGATTTTGCAATTAATGCCTCATCAAATTCTGATTTGATTTTTCCTCTTGTGAAATGTGTTTAAGATGGTAATTGTATTTGCAATGAAAATAAAAGCTACATCTCATGCAGCTGAAGTAATGGCAGGAGCAGACAGCAGGCTATCACTTGGTATTTTCATTTATGTTTGCAGCAAGATATGGATTAAATGTTGCACAAAAATTATGCAGAAACAGGTACGACATTAAAGATTATGGGACAGTTAAAGCGGAATCCTTTCAGGAAGCAATGCATCATGGATAAAATGTTCTTTACACAAGGCTTTTGATGAATTTATATACTGAATATCAATCTTAGGACATATAATGTTAAAAGTGAGAGGGAATGGTATATCTCTTCAAAGCCCATTCATTCTCATTTTCACCACTATTGGTACTAATATAAAGCGACTAATAAAAAAAATTGCTATTACATCTACAGTAGATTTATTTAGCCAACCAGTGCCCAAGAGTTCATTCCTTTGTCATATTGTTATTACTGAGAGATTGGCAGCAAAATGAACTAGATTACCTCTAGAGCAGGGCTAAGCCATAAGCGGCCCTCCAGCTGTTGATGAACTACACATCCCAGCATGCCTTGCCTTAGTTTTGTATATGGTCATGCTGAAACTGATACAAGGCATGCTGGGATGTGTAGTTCATCAACAGCTGGAGGGCTGCTTATTGCCCACTCCTGCTCTAGAATGTGTGGTGCTTACGTTCTACCATTACAATACATAGGCCCTTATTCAGATCTATGTGATCTTATGTGTTCTCAAAATGGGCAAAACTATGTGCACTGCAGATGTAATATGTGCAGAGGGAGTTACATTTTGGTGGGGTGTGTTTAAACTGAAATCTAAATTGTAGTGTAAAAATAATACAGCCAGTATTTACCCTGCACAGGCACAAGTCAACCCCCACCCCCCAAATCTAATAGAATGGGATCATTCGTCAGACTGCATTTAGGTCTACAGTCATTAGGTCGACCCCACTAGGTCGACTGGCAGGAAGGTCGACCTGACTTAAGGTCGACATGGGCCAAGGTCGACATGACTTAAGGTCGAATTTGCATAAAGGTCGACATGTGGAAGTTCGACAGGTCATAAGGTCGACATGGGTTTTTCACTGTTTTTTGATCCGAATGTCGACAGTCGACATGGACACAGTTGGCAATGAGAATCGGACGCTCGCAATGCTTCGGGCACACTATTTTATTCTCCCACCACGCCCTAGTGGATGGTAGGGCATGAAATACCGCCTGTCGGCACATGTCGGCTCAAAAAACAGTGAAAAACCCATGTCGACCTTATGACCAGTCGACCTTCCTCATGTCGACCTTTATGCAAATTCGACCTTAAGTCATGTCGACCTTGGCCCATGTCGACCTTAAGTCAGGTCGACCTTCCTGCCAGTCGACCTAGTGGGGTCGACCTAATGACTGTAGACCTAAGTTCATTCTAATAGATGACCGCATCCCAATCTAACTCCCTCTATACATGTTACATCTGCCCCACCTGCAGTGCACATGGTTTTGCCCATTTTGAGAACAAATTTGAACTGCAATCAGATCTGAATAAGGGCCATAGTGTCTACAATAATGTGCACTTTGCAAGGGTTGCAAAACACAACACTTTCTCCACTACATGACAGCCACCCAGAGGGGGAGAAGCAATAAAGCAACTGCCAAAGAATGTACCTAAGGATGTGCTCTAAAGCTTCTTTTGCACAAAGGTACCTCGCCAGGCACTCTTTAAGGTTGGTCCTGCCACGATGGTAAAGATGGGCAAAGGGAAAATGGAAAACCCGTGCACAAGTTACACCTGATATATATATAGGGTTAAATTGCTTCAATAGACATGTTTGATAATAGATCCACAATACACAGATATTAATTGATTTGTGCAATACAAATTGATTTACTCATGTGGAGGTGCCCCCTGAGAGTAGAAAAAAGGGAAAAAAAAGTACTGTACTCTCCTTTGTTTGGGGGCATGCTTGCCTTTACGTTTTGTGTAGTTTGTTATGTTTTTGTCAACAAAAAAGTATTTTTAGGAAATAAATTAAGTTACGTTTTAAAATTTTCAATCATTTCATTACAACAAAAAATTTTCTTTTGACAAGCGTGCCCCCAAACAAAGGAGAGTACTTTTTTCTATGTTTCCCTTGCACCTGAAAAGATTGTGACGGTGCTGCTTATTTAGCCTTGCTCACTGGGTGGTGGCACTGGTTGAACACCACTCATTGTAGTCTGGTTAGGTGGCATAAACTTGGTTTGGTAATTCATACCTGCCCATTATGGAAATTATTACAATTTAGTTAGATATACGTTTTTTTCTATTTGGAGCTAGCAACACCCAGTCCCACTCAATCTACCTCAGGTCTTGTTTGGAGCCCCCATGGTAGAGAGAAATCAATGCATGACCCTTCAACTTTAGGGAGTCAGATGTGTCGGCTTGAAAAAACTTGCTTACAGATAGAAATAAATACATTTAACATATACAAACATATTTAAAATTACATTATCTACCCATTTCTCACCATCACAAATGATTTTTTATCTCACAAATGCAATATACACATCTTTGTATGCTATTATAAAGACAGAAATCAATGATTTCAATGTAGCAATGCTAGTACAATAGATTAACCAATCTCAAGAAAGCACAGAACAAGGAACAGGAAATAACAGCATTGACACTGAATACAAAGACAAGATTGCAGGTGCACAATTCAAACTCCCAAATTATTAATAATTATCATTCAATAAAATGTTGCATTTTTAGCAAGGTTCTTTGCCTAGTTATGGCCATAAGTAACGGCTTGCCAACCCCAGACACCCACCTTCTGCCTGGTAGTAACACCCACCTGTCCCATCCATTGGTTTTAATTAGCTTCCTGACATTTCTGAGACTGCATGCAGAAGGTGAGTCCTGCACAAATGTATATTGTATTATGGGGGGGGGGGGGGGGGGGGGGGGATTTCTGAGTTGTGGGTCCCTGGACTGCTGTGGCTGTTTGGCCTCAGGAGCAACACAGATTAACACTTGATTTCATATTTACTTCCATCCCTATTGTGTGTTTTGTTTTAATGTATCTCATTTTCCACCTTCACTTCTCTCACCTCGTTACCGCTCACTAATTTACCCCTGCTATTTTCAGCAGCCTCTCACTAACCTATCTTTTTTCACTATATATTTTTTCACTTTTGTGTTGCCCTGGGGTTACTCAGCTGCATCGCTTCGGGGTGCCCCGCAACCTAGATTTGTACCCCACAAAATATTAGAGACTTTCCCGACTAATGAGGTCAACTGGACGCAGTGGGCAAGCCATTACCTATGGCCATAACTATGCAAAGAACCTCGCTAGCATTTTATTGCAATAAGTTGCATCTGCAACCTTGTCTTTGTATGCAGTACTACTGAAAGGTCTCTGCAGGGTCGCCCCTCTCATTACCGGTGTGCACCCCAGGACCCCACCCCTGAATAACAGCACTGATTTGACAGATGTCAATGACTAACAATTCTAAGCAGACAAGGACAGAACATGTATAATGTATTTGTAAAACAGATAATTATAACACTATTTGCAAGGAAAATTAAAATGTCATATAGTGTACATATATAGCACTCAGGGGTGACATCAAAATGCTGGCAAAATGCACTGTAACATTACGTGCCATTCCAAACTCATTTCAGTGTGTAGAAGCAGGCACTGCAGTCTCTGAACTCTCTGGGGCTGTGCGCATCTCCCTAGCCCCCAGAAAGGTGAAAACAGGGTTTCAGGGAGAAAGGCTATGCCTCTCCCATAAAACCACACTCCCTTATACAAAGCTACTGTATGACCCTTTTTAACAGCAGTTGCTTGGATATACCGGTTTCACCAGATGGTATCCGAGTGATGCCGCTCAGAAGTGCTAATGATTCTTTCAGTATTTAGCATTAAAATGACTAACCAATACCCATAGGCGTGCGCAGCTGGGGTGCACAGGCACCTCCTAATGACTCATGGCCATTTTTACAGGGGGACGTGCTGCGCAACTGCACGGTGTGCTGCACAGCTCGTCCCGCTGTTGCTTTTGCCTACGGAGGATAGGTCTCCTCCTACAATTCAGCACAGCTCACCTGCCTGTGCGGCTGCTGCTGTGCAGAGCATACAGTCTGGGAGGAATATGTGTTACCATCCGGTGCCATCCTCCATACACACACAGGAACTGCTTGAATGCCTTCAGCAACGCAGCTCCTCTACTCAGCAACCAGTGTCCTTTCCACTCCACCTCTGCTTGTCTGATGCAGTGTGGAACCTCCAAGCAGCTCCACCAGCTGTGGTCCCTTCTGTGAGGCTGCAGTTAGGCAATAGAAATTGTCAATAACGCCCAGTCCCTCAGCGCTGCCCAGTCCCTCAGTGTTCACTGTCCCTATTTTTCTAAAATTGGTCAAGCCCTGGCATAATGTATAATGAGCATTACGTGTGTGGCATTATGTGGATTTGGCATTCTTGTGTGTGGCATTATGTGTAATGGCCATTGTTAGGTGGCATTATGTGGAATGGGCATTACTTTGTGTGGCATTATGTGTGAAGGGCATTATGGTGTGTGGCATTATGTGGAATGGGCATTAGTGCGTGGCATTATGTGCAATGGGCATTACAGTGTAAATTCTAGTATGTTTGGGGGAATGATTCATTCTGAAGTGCATATACAGTACATACAGTAAATAAGTCACCTTCTATTTAGTTTGCGTTGATACCCAGTAGGCGATGGTGGACACGCCCAGTAGGCGATGGTGGACACGCCCAGTAGGCGGTGATGGACACGCCCCTCCAATGGTGCACCTTCTAAAAAAATGGAATGCGCACACCTATGCCAATACCCACAATGGAGGCAGTGAGGCCAAATAATGTATAAATTCTTATTGTTGCATATAGCGGTCATAACAATAAGATACATTTTACAGTTGTTTAACAGTAAACACTTCTGTAACAGTGGTAGGCATAATAATCTGTTCTGATGAAGAGGTAGGCAATAAAGTGATTCAGAAATAATGGAGAAGTGTGGTCTACAGCATTAGTTCTCTGAATTCTCCAGCATGAGGCATTTCTTAAATAGCCTTTTTTAAAGATTTCAATTTTAGGGAGGGATAGCCTTTAACAAAATACTCCACAGAGTGGTACTGCCAAGAGCGTTCTAAAACATTGAATACCATTTTAGTTATTACTATTGATAAGGCAATATTTATAAGCTGAACAGTCAAATTTAGTAATTTTTAAATTGAAAGATGAAGAAAGAGAAATTGCTAGAAGTAAATAATGCATGGACTGCTTTGACAATGAGGAGGTTAATACGACAAGAAAAAGTCCTATACAGTATGTTGTGTCAATAACTACCCCACTGTGCCTCCAATGACTTCTTATAGCTGTGTTCTTCTGCCTAATAACACAGTAAAGGTCATGTTTATCTTTAAACACTGTGTTTGATACTGGGCTTACAGAATTGGACACAGACATGTCTGTTTTTAAAAATTACATATTCAGAGTATGTTCCAAGATGTTTTGTAAGGTCGCTTTTGACTGTCAAGCTGATCACACCACACTTTTACAGAAATAAGAAGGGCCGCACTTTGTTCCACATAGAACAATGATTTGCACAGCAAAATAAGTACAATAACAGTTTTCCAGCAGGAGACTACACTTCTGCTTTCAAGCTTTAGCATTTTGCAGTCCAAAATTAAAGGCCAAAATTCAAGTAAATATTTATTTATAGCACATCATTTCTGGCCAAAGACTACATTCCAAATCCTTACTTGCCTTGCCTACACTCCTGAAATGGCTCCAGGAAAATGGGCAAGTCTCACTGCACCTCCAGTAAGCCTGGCAATGATGCAATTCACTCTGTATAGCATCATCATAGCCCACCATCTGTGCATTCTGTGGTCACCAATATTCTCTCTGCATTGTATAACTAATGCTGGCCACACATCAGACCAACTTTCCTCCAACCTTCGAACTACAGTAGTTGCTTGGATGGAATAAAATCTGGTACTGGATGGGAGCAAATCTAATATTTACGGCAGAAATTTTCTTCTTGCAAAATCTGAAAACAGACAAAAACTGTTGCTCAGATATGGTACTGTAGTTGAACCGGTTTGATTTAAACAATTTGACTGAATGTTTTTGTCCATTTTCCTGGGTTTGTGAGCACATTTCTGATTGTCCTTTGCTCTCATCCAGTACCATATTTTTATTCCATCCAAGCACCTAGTTGGATGGTTGGAGGAAAGTTGGTCTGATGTGTGGCCAGCATAACTAAGATGCACTACATTAAATGGCAGTCAAAAGTATGCTCTTTGTATTTTAGGATGGTTGCTAGTATGCTCTTTGTATTATAGGATGGTCCCTAGTATGCTCTTTGTATTATGGAATGGTCTCTAGTATGCTCTTTGTATTATGGAATGGTCGCTAGTATGCTCTTTGTATTATAGAATGGTTGCCAATATGCTCTTTGTATTATATAATGGTCACTAGTATCCTCTGTGACAGGGTTCATAGGATTTCCCTGTTTAAGTACACTACAGCAGTAAAATCTGGATCTAATCCAGGTTTTGGTTGGAGCTCAGGAATCAACTGCAGCTAAATTGTTTAATAGAAATGTGAGATGCCTTTAAGGAATGGTTTCTGTGGACAGGTCAGATGCTCCTGACACTAGCTAGATGGCCAGGTGATAGGCTAAAGGTATGGAATTACTGTAGGAGTAATTTGATTGTGAACCAGGATTGTTACTGTGACTGTATAATGCAATGCTGTAACCTACAACTGCTGCTATCCATGTGAATGTCCTGACTGGTATTGGAGAAATACAGGTGCAGTCTATGTGATCCTTATCACAGGTCTCTATGATAAGATGCTCACTAGCATGCCCTTTGTATTGTAAAACGGTAAGAAGGATGCACTATTTTATATGGCAATCACAAGTATTTACTCAAAAATGTACAGGATATATGTGTCATAGGGTTGATACAAGGTCGACCTTCAATAAGTCGACCACTGTTGGTTGACACATGAAAAAGGTTGATATGCATTAGGTCGACACTGTCAAAAGGTTGACCAGCAAAAGGTCAACATGTCTTTCATGGCTTTTGTATCTGTCGACATGGACACCATATAGGTGTACCCTGCTCCCTCCCATGTCTCACTGCCATGTCCACTGGGGTGGAAAAGTATGAACAAATCCTTTTTTTTTTAACCCCTTCACGACATTTGACGTATATATACGTCATGGTCGGGAAGTACTTCCCGACACATGACGTATATATACGTCATGACTTCTAACTGTCACTGCGTCTAGAGACGCAGTGACAGTTAGGTGATGTCTGCTGTCCCTGACAGCAGACATCCCCCCTCGCCGCCCAGGGGGGGCAGGGGTGCCCCCCCGGTCGGCGATCGCTGTGATTGGCTGTTCAAATCTGAACAGCCATTCACAGCGTTTCCTGTGTTACCGGCGGCTAAGCCGCTCGGTAACACAGGGATTCACTGGTGATCGGTGCTGTCAAGTACAGCACCGATCACCACCGATGTGCAGCCCCCCCTCGAACCCGCCGGGCACTCACCCGGCAGCAGCAGCAGCTCCCCCGGCTCCCCCGGAGCGTCTGGAGCTCACGCAGCGCTGCCCTCCTCCCCCCTCCCCCCCGCAGCAGCAGCAGCAGCATCAAGCTGCAGAAAAAGTTAAAAATTAAATGTACAATATGCACTTAAAAAAATATATTTATATATATATATATATATATATATATATACACACACACATATATATATATATATATATATATATATATATATATATGTGTGTATATATATTTGTATATATATATATATATACACACATATATATATATATATGTGTGTGTGTGTGTGTGTGTATATACCGCACCGATTACCACCGATCGCCAGCCCCCCCCCTCCCTCCCACCCACCCGGCAGCCCCCCTCCCTCCCACCCACCCGGCTGCCGCAGCACCAGCACCCCTCCCACCCCCCCGCCAGCCGCAGCGCCAGCCCCCCTCCCAAAGCTGGTGACTAAAATGGGGTCACTTGTGGGGGGGTTCCACTGTATTGGTGCTTCGGGGGTCTTGCTAATGCGACATAGCACCCACCATTCATTCCACCACCAAAAATCACTCCTTCCCTTCTGAGTCCTGCCATGCACCCAACTGGTATTTTTTGGTCACACGTGAGGCATTACCGTACTCGGGAGAAATTGGGGCACAGATTTTGGGGTGCTTTGTCTCCTTCATTCCTTGTGAAAATAAAAAATTTTGAGCCAGAACTGCATTTTTCTGTAAAAAATTAAATTTTTTTACACAAAAATGCAGATCTGGCTCAAAATTTTTCATTTTCACAAGGAATGAAGGAGACAAAGCACCCCAAAATCTGTGCCCCAATTTCTCCCGAGTACGGCAATGCCTCATGTGTGACCAAAAAATACCAGTTGGGTGCATGGCAGGACTCAGAAGGGAAGGAGTGATTTTTGGATTTTGCAGCACAGATTCTGGTTGAATGACCCCCGAAACACCCATACAGTGGAACCCCATGTAGGTTTCTAGGCACCATAAGATGCTAAAAGTTAGGTACCCCCCCACAAGTGACCCCATTTTGCAAACTACACCCTTCAGGGAATTCATCAAGGGGTATAGTGTACATTTCAAACCCCCCAGGGTTTCACCAATTTTGATACAACTGAGCTGTGAAAATGAAAAATTATTTTTTTTCATTTTCACTGCCCAGTTGTACCACAATTGGTGAAACCCCTGGGGGTTTGAAATGTACACTATACCCCTAGATGAATTCCCTGAAGGGTGTAGTTTGCAAAATGGGGTCACTTGTGGGGGGGTACCTAACTTTTAGCATCTTATGGTGCCTAGAAACCTACATGGTGCCTAAAAAATAATCTCATAAAAAGGAGGCTCCAAAATCAAGTAGGTGCTCCTTCTATTATGAAGCCTGTGGTTTGGTCACCGTGCACACTAGGGCCACATATAGGATATTTATGAAAACCAAAGAATTGGGGGAATCAATTTTTAGTCACATTTCTCTAGTAAAATCTACTGTGTTCCTTAGAAAAATGTATTAAAATTGCAAATCTGCAAAAAAAAATGAAATTTTGAAATTTCACCTACACTTTCTTTTAATTCCTGTGAAACACCTAAAGGGTTAACAAACTTCCAAAATGCTGTTTTGAATACTGTGAGGGGTGCAGTTTTTGAAATGGCATCATTTATGGGGGTGTCTCACATACAAGTCCCTCAAAGTCACATCAGAACTGAACTGGTCCCTAAAAAAATCAGTGTTTGAAATTTTCTTGAAAATTTGAGAATTTGCTATTCATATTGTAAGCCTCCTAGTGTCCAAAAAAATGAAAATGAGGTTGAAATAATGATGGCAACATAAAGTAGACATATGGTCTATGTTAGTTATTCACTATTTTGAGTGGTAAGATTATTTGTCTCACAAGCAGAAAATTTAACATTTTGCAAATCGCAAAATTTTCCATTTTTTTTACGACATTTTGGTATTTTTCACAAAAAAACACAGACTGTATCGACGAAAATTTACCACTAACTTGAAGTACAATGTGTCACGAGAAAACAATCTCAAAATCACTGGGATAAGTAAAAGCAAAAAAAAGTTATCCCCACTTAAGTGATACATGCCAGATTTGAAAAAAAGGGCTCTGTCAGGAAGGCAAAAACTGGCTCTGTCATGAAGGGGTTAATCATGAAAAACTCTTATCAACCTTTTTCATGTTGATCTAATGCATGTTGACCTTTTTCTTGTGTCTTTTTTTATGTGTCTTTTGACTGTCGACTTAATAACTGCATCTCGATTGTATAGTGGACACTAGGATGTACTGTTTATCAGTAGCTGGGATACTTTCTGGATTATATGTTAATAAGTGGAAAGACACAGATTTATGTATAATGAAAATGTAGTATTTGAACATGGACTACTTATGTTGACCCCATTTATTATTTGATTTGATTCTGCCTAAACAAAGAAATCATCTTTTCCAAGGCCTTATGTAGGGACCAGTCACCACATTTAGGGGTCTGATTGACATAAGCAGAAGAAACTTATCATTATAGTAAAGGCCCATACACACTGGGTGACTGAGCTGAAAGCTGCTCAAAACTGCATGTTTGAGCGACTTTCAGCTCAAAGCCGCCCGGTGTGTATGCCCCGGCGATAAGTGCTGCTGCGCACTCCCGCATCATCGCCGGGAAAGCCTTTCATCTGCTGGTACTACCAGCAGATGAGCGGCTTTGAGGAAGGCTTTGCATTGCTCTGCGCTATGCAAAGCCGTCCTCTCCCTGTCATCGTAGCCGGGCAGGGGGAAAGCCGCTCAGTGTGTATGCAATGAGCAGCTTTCCCCCCCAGCGATGAAGAAGCTCATCGCTGTCCATGCATGCTGGGCACAGTCTCGCAGTGAGTATGGACCTTAAGTCATACAATAATCTCTTTAATTGCATGGGTGCATTTATTTTAATACACTTGAAAAGCAAAATAAGCAGAAAATCTTAAAATGACACTGAAATCCATTAAAGTAAACAAGAAAAAGTTTTAGTAGATAGTTTAATATATGAAGAAATAGGTTTGCTCATAAAAAAGACTGGTCAAATAAGAAAATAATGCAAGCAGTCTAACATGCCCGTGAGACTGCTTCATTCTGATAACAAACGTGCATATTAATCAAAAGATTAATACTGACAAATGAAATACCACACCAAGAACAGGAGTCATACAGTATTTCTTCATTAAGATTACTTCCAATTCAAAATAACTAGGGATAAACAAGACTGTTTATAAAATAAATTAAATTATCCTTCACTTGATAGAAAAACATTCGACCAGGGGCAATAAATCCATTCAATATTTAAGAAAAGGATTTAGGTGAAATTACATTTCTAGTTCAAGTATAATACCATGCAGTCATCTGCTAAATGTGCAAGGAAGGGACATGAGCCTAAGGCCCATTACCAGCTGGATTTAAATATGCTTTTATTTCACTACCCGGCAGGGTCTTTCGGATGAGTCTTGCTCTAATAACCCATATTGCACTGCTTTCATATTATAGTATTTCTGCATAACATCCCAACGCTTAATGCTAAAAACTACAGCTAAAATATTCTAGGGGTCTAAAGAACCCCTTTTCCCTGCTGCTGAGATGTAATGGTGGATGTTGGCTTTTTAGAGAAGGTGGTTGTGATGCACTAGAACTTCAGACAGAAAATGCTGTGTGTGGCAATGGTCGAGCTTCATTTCCTTTACCACCATGCCCCTATGATGACACTAGAGCAGCCTCTTCCAGAGTGTGACAGGAGTGAAACAATGTCAGGTACGCCACAGGGCGATACAAATCTGATGTATAAAGGCTAATAACATTTATGAAGAAGCTGTAAAGTCTAGCCATACTACCACTACATAAATCTCCAAGAAAGCGGGCAATGTAAGAACTTCTTTGATGTTTTAAGGCAGTGGTTCCCAACCCTGGTCCTCAAGTACCCCGAAAGGTCTCCACACAGACTCACCAGTGCTATAATTAGCTCCACCTGTGGATCTTTTCAAATGTGCCTAAATAATGAGTGCACCTGCTGGGTGACCTGGAAAACGTGCACTGTTGGGGGTACTTGAGGACCAGGGTTGGGAACCACTGTTTTAAGGGACAGTGGGCCAGATTAGATTAGAGGATTGGTCAAGAGCATGGCAAACTACAGTTTAATGCCAAAAAATTCAAAATTATACACTTGGGTCTCAAATGGAAACTACTGAGGAAGAGAGGGATCTAGGTGTCACTATGTCAGGGAACTTAAAGGCAGGTAGGCAATGTAACAAAGCAATGAAGAAAGCAAGTCAGATGCTTGGTTGCATAGGGAGAGGTAACAGCAGTAGAAAGAAAGAAGTGATAATGCCACTGTATAGATCATTGGTATGACCTCATCTAGAGTACTGTGCTCAGTTCTGGAGGCCATATCTCCAGAAAGATATAAATACATTAGAGACTGTACAAAGAAGGGCAACTAAAATGGTGCATGGCCTACATCACAAAACATACCAGGAAAGACTAAAATATCTTAATATGTATAGTTTGGAGCAGAGAAGGGAAAGGGGGGACATGATAGAAACTTTCAAATATATCAAGGGCTTTAACAAGGTACAGGTGGGATACATTCTTCACAGGAAGAGGAGCAGCAGAACAAGAGGACATGCACTGAAACCAGAGGGAGGACGATTCAGGGGAAATTTGAGGAAGAATTACTTCACATAAAGAGTAGTAGATAAGTGGAAAAGCCTCCCATCAGAGGTGGTAGAGGCAAATACAGTAGAACAGTTTCAACATGCTTGGGATAGGCATATTGATATCCTTACAAAAACAAAGGATCAAATATGGTTTGATGTAACCGGTTTAAAAAAGGGGCAGACTAGATGGACCAAGTGGTTCTTATCTTCCGTCAAATTCTATGTTTCTAATGTCGTAAAATGAAACTGGTGATATATGTATATTTTTTTAATCTTCAGTAATTCTAAAATAAGCCCTAAATTGTTTCCTTTCTTAAGCCCCATACACACTAGCTGACACTGGCCGTGGCCAAAATATTGTGTGTAAACAGTGAATAATATTTCCTACCGATATTGTTCAGTGACGTCAATGTCACTAAACATGCAGGTTGTTTGGCTATATAGCCAAATTGGCCTCCATGTTCAGAAGACCAATCATCGTAAACGTGCGGAACGCGCATCCTTAAACTATATTGAGTCTACACACTAGACAATATTGTGGATTATATCGCTCGCATACACATCTTTGCAAATGTATGCATGTGTAACCGCATATGTTTATCATTAAAACATTAGCGCAGAACCACCTGAAACATAGCAACTTGTGTATTATGTTGCGCATGTTCAACATTAATGTTTTCTGCATGAAGATATAAATCTAATAGCAAGACTGGTTTGACTCAATGCATTTTAAAAGCACATGTACATTGTATGTCATATACACTAGAAAAAAACTCCTAATTCTATACAGTATTCTTATCCTACACAGCAGCAATGATACAGTAATTCCCTTAAAATAGTTGATTACGAACAGATGGGCCATATCCAATATATGACAACTTTAGCACAACGGATATATTTTCAAGACAAAGTAGTAACAACAAAACTAGTGGAAGCTGGAGAATGGATGCTGGATGGAGGCTTTAAGGAATACCAGTTGGTATTCATGGGAGGGATCCAGCAGTGTATTCAGAGGATAAATTAGCAGAGTGTCCATAGGAAGTAACCACAGTACAAGACTAGCACCCAGGCCATCAGGCATTTTTGCAAACAAGGATCTGATACCTGTGTTGTGGGAAAGAGGTTTAAAAAAGTGCCCGATTAGAGAGGCGAAATGTCATTTAAGCAAGGCTAATTGCAAGGAATTTCCCCCAGATATTATGAAGAGGTTTTTCTAAAATGGTGGCAGCTAAAAGGATGAACTGTGGGTAGATGCCAGCAAAATATTGGGAGGCTGCAAGCAGGTCCGCTGAGGGGTACATTGGACGTGTGTGTGTTATCTTTCACATTGCCCGAGAGAGGTCTGACCAGGGCCCCAGCCAGGACTCTCCAGCAAGCTTGGGCAATTCGTACCCACTCCCCCGTCCCGGTGGATGAGGCTGCATGGAGAGGAGTTAGACAGGCACGTTAGGAGGCATGGAGCACTGGGCAAAGCAACAGCTGCCATTGGGCGACAACCATATTTCAAAACATTTGGTGCCAAGATATCCTTGAGATGTTGAGAAAGGACTATAGCAACTGGAAGCTCCCACTCTTGAGTGTAGTCTATTACAGTTGTAACATCCATGGATTCTGTAAATTGCTAAGGCTTGGAGAGAGATAAAGTGGATGGAAATAAAGTACCAAACAACCAGCTCCTAGCTGTCATTTTTCAAACATTGTAATATGGCAGTTAGGGCTGGTATTCAGGCCACATAATCACTCAAAGGCTAACCTAGACCCCGAAACCTATTGGTTTGCGATTCATTTTTGAATGTATGCGTTTTTAATCTATCATTCTTCATCAGTGTTTTTCAACCTCAACCCTCAGGTTTTGAGGATACTTTTGGTGGAAGTACTGTAGGTGGAATAATAATGAACCCAGCAAAATAGATACACTCACTTGTGATTAAAGACATTTACAAAACATGGCCTGTGTGTGGTGTTTGAGGATTGTTAAGCACCACTGTTTTACATATGAAACATTTTCATTGTACACTTTGTGTTTCTGGAGTCTGTCTGTTATTCCAGATTTTGAAGGAACCAAAATTTGATGAACACATTCTATCAAAGTACTGCATGGTGGATACCATTAATTGGTGTTATCAGATAAATTCCTATTTTTATCACCTACACACAATATAGGTTTGGCTGCAGTTTGTGGCCAGTTTACACTTTGGGGTAAATTTACCAAAGCACAAGTTTTTAGTAGCAACTAATTAGATTCTAGCTATCATCCTCTAGAAGGTGCTAGATAAATAGGTAGAATCTTTTTGGTTGCTATGGGCATTCTTTTTTACCCTTAAAAGTCAAATTTTTATAAATGTATCTAAAAGTTTGAAAATGTGTTTAACAAATACTTTTGTGAACATTGTTATAGGATGGAGAATCTAGTCGTTCTTAAGCTAACTAACAATTATTTTGTAAAATGAAAAGGCCCTGTGACAGAAGTGAAAAAATTTGCTAAACAACTGCCATGTTTGTACCGGGGGACATTGGGGCTATTCAGACCTAATCGCACGGCTATGAATTCACAGGTCGGGCAATAAAAAACTGCATCCGTATGGCACATAGTATGCATGCGTGAGGCCACCCTGTGATAAAATCCAGAGTCTCTAAAAATTGGCTGTAGGCAAGTTGAATGTGTCAGGCAAAATACAGGCATGCCAAGGCATTTTGGAAGTCATGTGACATCAGCTCCAACCCCAATCCACGGCAATCGCAGCTGCCAAGTCATGGGCTACTAACAGACTGCACACACTAAGCAAATAAGAACACAGTGTGTGATTGCAAAATGATTTGCAGCTTATCGCAGGGCTGCAAAATTTTTGCAGGCTTATAGCTACCTTGCACAGGGTTGGAATTCACTGACTGGGTGGCAAATACCTGATCGCAGGGCTCTGCAAAATAGCAGTCATGTGATCAGGTCTGAATACCCCCATTGTGTAGAAAGAGGGGAATGCACTGTATCTTCAGATTAAAAACACTGATACCAGTGGCAAGTACAATACTGAATATATCTGGAACGTAACTAAATATTTGTAGGCCCCATAGCAAAAGTTTGTAAGGGCCCCCTATGTAGCAACGGATGGTGATAAATGTATGTAAAACATTACTTCGGCAGTAATGATGGGCCCCCTTCAGCTCTGGTCCCCATAGCAGCTGCACCCCTTGCGCCCATGGTAGTTACGCCCTTGCTGTACATACTGTGCTTAGCATGATGAAGATGGAATCAGCACAATGAAAAAAATGCACTTCTTGTCTCAATATAAACTGAGGGTGGAAGTCAATTGTTTTTCACCAGCATTTCAGCTTACAATCTCCAAAGGGTGGTAAGCTGAAATGCGTGAATAAACCTGACCATAATGACCATGGTATGCGCAAAAAATTAAATCAATTGAATATCATCCTATGATCTCCCATCATTTTAGACTGTCTAAAAATGTCTATTTTAACAACAGAATCAAGGGACTAGTTAGGTGCAGGGCATGCAGCTGACAGCAAAGTTAAATGGGTTATACTGTATACATTTGTTGTTGCGTGATACACAGGGGCCCTTACAAACTTAGGGCTATAAAATGTCTAGTTAGCTCATCTGCTAATTGTAAAGTTAAAAATTAACTACAGAGCACTTTAGTGTTGCATAATATAAATTGAGGGCATAATCTGAACTGGGGACACTGTACTTTTTGTCATAATGTGAAATAGATATACTGTGAGGCATATGTACTGGGATGTACAATGTAACAAATGTGAACAAGGACATTAACATGGTTTATAGAAGAAACTAGAGCTCTACTATGGGGCATAGCGTTCACAACTGCTGTGAAGAGGTGTCTCTTGAGAAAAACAGTAGTAGCAATGGGAATATTCAGTCAAGAGTTCACATTTTTGAAATGCAAAAAAATTCTGACAAACTTTTCTGACAAAATTATTGCGAATTTGACCACATCTAATTGTTGCACCTGTCCAGGAATCTGGACCCAACACCTTCTTATATCACTTAACATTGTTCTAAGGCAGAATAGAGTTTGACATGGCCGGATTAAACCATTCAAACAAAAGTTGTTAACTGCTTTATGACTATCATGATGGTTTCCCTTTGCTACAATAAAAAGTAATTTTGCAGTCAGGGGTTGTAAGTGCTTTTACATAAAATTGCCACGATGGATATTATATTTTAAGAATAACATAACTGAGACTGTGAAATATATACTCATAACACGGCAAAGACACAGTGGACTATTATTGATGTGGCCCACTTTCTAAAAGGAATAAAAAAAGAAAAGATTTTCTTTGTAAAAAAAAATGTACTCAGGGCTGGGAACATTTTGCCAATAGAAAAAATCTTACAGCTAAAGCTACAAAGCATATCTTCTTTATCCTTCTGTGTCTCATTACAAACCCATAACATATTGAACATATTTTGTTTTTCTGTAAAACTCTCACCTTCTATGACCATTCTTTCTATTCAAGAAAGTGAGCTAACTAGAAGGCACTAAAAATTACAGTTCATTAGGAATGTGAAAAACATGCAATACTGACAGATCATTTCTACAGGTATTTGTGCATATGTGTACAATTTTCAAATGACAGCATTCATAGGTGCGCAACTATGCCCCGATTCTCGGAACTGCACTCAGAAAATCTTCCACTTTAGAAAGAAAGGTGGTGTGTGATCAGATGCACTGCTAACTGCAGCTTGTTCGTGAATTGTCAGTCCTCTAACAATGCAAAAATAGATAGAAATGAACCAGCACTGGTTTTATTATTCAAATTAATAAATATATAGCATAGAAGACAGATTCTTATAGGAAAAATATTTAATAGACAATTATCTGGACATAATGGAAAGTATAAAAATAATAAAAAATAATCGAATAAATTGACTAGTGACACAAAGTTAATACTCCTACTGTATATCAGGGATAGGCTTATAATAATCTGGACATTTCCAATAATGTAGCAGCTTGCGACTTTCACGGCCACCTGGTAAAATAACTTTTGTCACTAGTCAATTTATTATATTATTTTATTATTCTTTTTATATATTTTTATACTTTTTTTTCTTGCTTAATAAGTGTTTCACTAGTTTCTGTGCTGTGTTAAACGGATAGCTCTCACATACAGGACAGAAAGGAATCTCGTGCTGTGCTTATATTACATTAATACTTTCATATTTGACACCCTAGATGTGTGGCTTGGGTTCCTTGCCACAAGGTGTCACTATCAATAGTACTTGTGCATTTATTAATTGCTTCCTATGTTATGGTTGTGTATGCGGAATAGGTGACTTAGGCAGACTGCAAGTCTTTTTATTACACATTAGCAATTCATGACCTACTGTACTACAGAAAAAATAAATGTTTTGGAATTTTTAAACCTTAATCTTCCTTTATTTTGTACAGCTGGTGTTTCTTCTGTTTGTTTGTTTTAGGTATAGGATGTTTGTTTACTATCAACACCTTCAGTTTACGTGTATAACAAAACTCCCTTATTTAGATTAGAAAATGCTGTGTGGTATCTGACTAAAGGAGCCTACACACAGGGATTTTCAGCCATTTTCTAAAGGTGCCCATACACGTACCAAATATCCGGTACTTTTTGTGCTAACATAGCATCAAATCGCATGCACAACGTATGCAAAACAATGCTATTTTAGCACAAAAAGTACCAGGTAATTGGTACGTGTATGGGCACCTTATGAGATTTTATTAGATCGCTTAGAAAATGACCCTACATCACTCTGTGTGTAGGGGCCATAGCATTGCGCGCATTGCTAGTAGAATGAGCAGGAATCATAAATCTAGTCAGTCATCGCTAGTGTTCTCTCGTAGAGAACTGGTGCGGACAGCTCACTTAGCACACAGTGCTGTGTGTGCGCTTAGCGATCTAGCATCGCTCAGATTGCTCTGCACACACGCTGTGTGTAGGCCCCATAAGAAAGCAATTATCTGTAAATGGACCTTCTGTCACCATCACTCTTTTGTACTATGTTATCCGCTAAAGCAAATAAAGAAAGCACTATCTTGGTATGTGTCCACACTCACAAGCTATAATCCAATCCTCCTAGTTATTTCAGAAAATGTTACATTTTGCGAAAGCTACTGTATCTTGGATTCCAAAATAATGAGCACATTTGCACAAAAGTAGCATCTTATCTAAGCTTTTATTAAGACATAGAAACCAACATTAAATTAATTGGAAATGTCAACTTTCAAAAGGGAGGGTGGTTTGCTTGGTTACTCTATCTCAGAGTAGAACCGAACTTTACATTGCTAAACTAACCAGTATCAGGTTATCACTGTTTAATTACCTGTAGTAAGTATGCATGCACATTTATGTACTACTTTTCTTTAGTCTCCACTTTTTTTTTCTCATCGTGTATTCTTATTAAATACAGCATTACAAGCGATTACCAGGATAGACCACTATCCACCATTGATCACTGCAAACATCGTCTAGATCAGGCATCCAAACTATGGCCCTCCAGCTGTTGTGAAACTACAATTCCCATCATGCCTTGCCACAGTTTTGCTATTAGGGAATGCTAAAACTATGACAAGGCATGCTGGGATGGGTAATTTCACAACAGCTGAAGGGCCACAGTTTGGACATGCCTGGTCTAGATCATGTACTGCATCTCATACTTCTGAAATTCTTCCCAATGCACAAAGAACTTTTTCTGAATTACACTGTTTTACATAATTTGACTAGTACTATAACTACATAATTGTTCACATGTGTATCGCCACTCAATCAGTGCTGGGGCTTGCCAGACCGCCCCCACTGGCGAGCCAGCGCTTCATCTGACTGGGATGCATGTGTGTCCCAGTTTCCTGGTGGAAGGGGACAGGAACTGGGTTATACTCACCAACACTTGCAGTGTGCTGCTTCAGTGGGAATGTATCCTGCCAGGAACCTCTGATCCCAAAGTCCCTTCAAGCAAAGACAGGCTTCCAGATCCCTGACACTATCCCTTCTTACAGGCCCTATCTTCTGGCTGCTAGTCTGCATCAGAGGTACTGCACCTATGAAAGCTTCAGCCCTTTCTAGACTTCCCACAGGTGCACAATTACTCAGCCATCCTGGCTCCAGAGCCCACAAGACCTGGACTGGCCTTTGTGGATGGGGCCTGTGTTCTTCTCCCATCCACCCCCGGAGACCCTTACTGATTTTGTACAAAACCAACTACAGGAGTTAAAATAGTTCCTGCGGTCTCCCTGGGGTTTTCCAAAGTCTGTTGCAGTCACTTTCCAGGTCAACAAAAAACATGGTCCGCATCCCATTTCCTTTTTACTAGGCTTCTTTTTACTTATCTGATACTCCACTTCAGACCATCTGGTTTCTCTTCCTTCAGACCATCTGGTGTCTCTCCCATCACAGTATATATGATTTTAATTTATATTAAATATACATTTTTAATAAAATATTTATATATTAAGCATACCCCAGCAAAAAAAAAAAAAAAAGCCTACTTTGCCTCTTCTTTCTATGCATAACTTCCAATAATTTCAGCAGCTGGGCAAACATTTAACAATTATGCACTAATTTTACAGTACTATCCTTTCTATCGCTAAACAGTTATTTTAAGAACCTCATCTCCGACTAATCTTTGGCATCACTTTGCCACCATCAAATCCCTTCTCTGCCTACTCCCACCTCAACTCCCATCCTTTCTCTCTGCCCTTGAATTTGCCACCTACTTCGCATCCAAAATGGACTTCATATGTCAGGACATCACAGTCCATCAAAAACCCATTCAATAAAAATGTACAAATGTTCAATGTACAAGCCTGAGCTGATCATCTTCCTATACTACCATATTACCTCACCTCCTGAAATTTCACTATTGAAAGCACAACTGTCTCTTCTAGACCTAAAGTAGTCTATGGTCAGTACTGACCCATGATGCAACATTGTTTATATTTCGGTACGTTACCATACTTGTCCTACATTGTCTTGTAGTGTAAGTAGCTGTTTTCCGGTTTGTTCATCATATGTTTATGTATTTGCTGTGGAACCCTTAGGGTGCTATGGGTCATTAGCTTGACCAAATTAAGGTCGACCACTGAAGATAGACAAGCCTTCGGTCAAAATGCCTAAAGGTAGACATGGTCACAAGATCGATACATGCATTAGGGCAACATTGGGAAAATCAACAGCCAAAAGGACATGGGGTTTTCACTTTATTTGCCCTGAATGTCGAAACAGTGGACATGGAATCAATATCAGTGCACCGCATCCCCTCACATGGGTCGCTATGCTCTGCACACTATTCTATACTCCCTCCATGCCCTAGTAGATGTTAGGGCATAAAATACGGCTAAAATAAAACGTGAAAACACCATGTCGACCGTCCCAATGTCAACCTAATGCATGTGTGCTATATAAACAATATTATTATTAACCCCTTCCTGACAGAGCCAGTTTTTGCGTTCCTGACAGAGCCATTTTTTTCAAATCTGACATGTTTCACTTAAGTGGGGATAACTTTTTTTTGCTTTTACTTATCCCAGTGATTTTGAGATTGTTTTCTCGTGACACATTGTCCTTCAAGTTAGTGGTAAATTTGGGTCGATACAGTCTGTGTTTTTTTGTGAAAAATACCAAAATGTCGTGAAAAAATGGAAAATTTAGCAATTTGCAAAATGTCACATTTTCTGCTTGTGAGACAAATAAACATACCACTCAAAATAGTTAATAACTAACAAAGACCATATGTCTACTTTATGTTGCAATCATTATTTCAACCTCCTTTTCATTTTTTTGGACACTAGGAGGCTTCAAATATGAATAGCAAATTCTCAAATTTTCAAGAAAATTTCAAACACTGATTTTTTTTAGGGACCAGTTCAGTTCTGATGTGACTTTGAGGGACTTGTATGTGAGACACCCCCATAAATGATGCCATTTCAAAAACTGCACCCCTCACAGTATTCAAAACAGCATTTTGGAAGTTTGTTAACCCTTTAGGTGTTTCACAGGAATTAAAACAAAGTGTAGGTGAAATTTCAAAATTTCTTTTTTTTTGCAGAGTTTCAATTTTAATACGTTTTTCTAACGAACACAGTAGATTTTACTAGAGAAATGTGACTAAAAATTGATTCCCCCAATTCTTTTGTTTTCATAAATATCCTATATGTGGCCCTAGTGTGCACGTTGACCAAACCACAGGCTTCATAATAGAAGGAGCACCTACTTGATTTTGGAGCCTCCTTTTTATGAGATTTTTTTTTAGGCACCATGTAGGTTTCTAGGCACCATAAGTGCTAAAAGTTAGGAACCTCCCCCACAAGTCACCCCATTTTGCAAACTACACCCTTCAGGGAATTCATTTAGGGGTATAGTGTACATTTCAAACCCCCAGGGGTTTCACCAATTTTGATACAACTGGGCTGTGAAAATGAAAAAATTAAATTTTTCATTTTCACAGCTCAGTTGTATCAAAATTGGTGAAACCCCTGGGGGTTTGAAATGTACACTATACCCCCTGATTAATTCCCTGAAGGGTGTAGTTTGCAAAATGGGGTCACTTGTGGGGGGGTTCCACTGTATGGGTGCTTCAGGGGTCATTCAACCAGAATCTGTGCTGCAAAATCCAAAAATCACTCCTTCCCTTCTGAGTCCTGCCATGCACCCAACTGGTATTTTTTGGTCACGTGAGGCATTGCCATACTCGGGAGAAATTGGGGCACAGATTTTGGGGTGCTTTGTCTCCTTCATTCCTTGTGAAAATGAAAAATTTTGAGCCAGATCTGCATTTTTGTGTAAAAAAATGTAATTTTTTACACAAAAATGCAGTTCTGGCTCAAAATTTTTCATTTTCGCAAGGAATGAAGTAGACAAAGCACCCCAAAATCTGTGCCCCAATTTCTCCCCAGTACGGCAATGCCTCATATGTGACCCAAAAATACCATTTGGGTGCATGGCAGGACTCAGAAGGGAAGGAGTGATTTTTGGTGGTGGAATGAATGGTGGGTGCTATGTCGCATTAGCAAGACCCCCGAAGCACCAATACAGTGGAACCCCCCCACATGTGACCCCATTTTGGTCACCAGCTTTGGGAGGGGGGCTGGCGCTGCGGCTGGTGGGGGGTTGGGAGGGGTGCTGGCGCTGCGGCAGCCGGGTGGGTGGGAGGGAGGGGGGCTGCCGGGTGGGAGGGGGGGGGGGGCTGGCGATCGGTGGTGATCGGTGCTGTACTTAACAGCACCGGTCACCACCGATCACTGTGTTACCGAGCGGCTTAGCCGCCGGTAACACAGAAAACGCTGCAATTGGCTGTTCACATTTGAACAGCCAATCGCAGCGATCGCCGCAAGGGGGGATGTCTGCTGTCAGGGACAGCAGACATCTCCAAACTGTCACCGCGTCTATAGACGCGGTGACAGTTTATAAAACCATGACGTATATATACGTCTTCGGTCGGGAAGTACCTCCCGACCATGACGTATATATACGTCATATGTCGGGAATATCTGTCTGGAAGCGCATATATATACATACATATATATATATATATATATATATATATACATATATATACACATATATATGTACACATATATATATACACATATATATGTGTATATATATATATATATACATATATATGTGTGTATATATATATATATATATACATATATACACATACATATATGTGTATATATATATATATATACACACACACACATATATATATATATATATATTTATATATATATATATATTTCACTGCAACACATTTTATTATTTACTGCTGCTGCTGCAGCTTGCAGGGGGGGGTGGGAGGGGGGAAGCGCTGCGTGCGCTGGGGGAGCCGGGTGAGCCTGCTGTTCCGGGCGGCGGAGCTGCCGGGTGAGTGCCGGTGGGTGGGAGGGGGGTGCTGCCGCTCGGTGGTGATCGGTGCTGCACCGATCACCACCGTTTTCTGTGTTACCGAGCGGCTTAGCCGCCGGTAACACAGGAAACGCTGTGATTGGCTGTTCAGATTTGAACAGCCAATCACAGCGATCGCCGACCGGGGGGGGCACCCCTGCCCCCCCTGGGCGGCGAGGGGGGATGTCTGCTGTCAGGGACAGCAGACATCTCTTAACTGTCACCGCGTCTATAGACGCAGTGACAGTTAGAAACCATGACGTACATTTATGCCATGTGTCGGGAAGTACTTCCCGACCATGACGTAAATGTACGTCAAATGTCGGGAAGGGGTTAAACACTGCTAGCACTTACGAAGGTAATACGCTTTCAATCATGCAATATCGCCATGTACAGTATGTGCATGGTCATCAAATAGCCACTTGACTACTGTATATATAGAGGAATATAGCCACATTACTATGCAAATGTGCATTTATAGTAGATCTATTTATAGGACACCTCATATTTCACAGGGAAAAGGACAAATTTGAGGGTCAAAGGCCTTTTTTGTTACCATTATTCATCAACTGCCTAAATGTGTGCATTATTTTTTTTAAAGCACGCACAACAAAGCAAACTGCAGCCAAACCGATTAGCAGAATGTTCACAACAGTATATAGTATTTCAATAATCAAGTGTACTGATCTTGGCAGATTCAATAAACTGACCACTTTGGTCAGTTGGTGAATGTGGGTCTGTATGGTACAGGGCCAGTGTGAAGGTATGGAGGCAATGACATCATGCCTCCTAGCTAGATTTATTTAGGTGGGACACCTTGATATGTTCCACTAAAAGACAAGACTGCTGTAAACCAGAGCACAGTTGCAATTACCGAGTCTTAGACCATAACCACTTACTGTTAGTGACATGGCTATGCCACCCTCAACAGACCCATATGTGTTCTGATTTGACCTAGGTTATGAGTTATGCCACATATAGTTAAATATTGGTAGCAGTCCTATTAAAATAAAGTACTGTAGTTCTGATGCTGTAGATGTATGCTGTATGTGGGTATTGAAAGTTGCCTCATTGAGGTGTATTCAATGCGGTGGCCAGGGGGGTTTGTATGGCAAGGGTGGCTTTTTATTGAAGAGGAAAAGCCATCCTTGCCATCCAATCCCCTCACCGTATTCAATGTTTTGCAAGACTCCTCACCAATCCCCTTTTAGTGGCCATGTATTGCTGAAAGAAGCAGTGAGGTGGAAATGGTGAGTGAAGGGAAGGCAGTTGAATACTCTGATGGCAAGCTTTTGGCACTGCTCGCCATCAGAGCATTGAATACCGACCACAGTCATTTACTTTTATACAGGTAGTGTATTTTGAATTATTCAGCATGTACAGTATCCAGCTACAGTAAGAGCTGGTATACAACAGTATGGCCAGTATTCAATGCCTCAGATTCGCCGTTTTTTTTCAGTGAATCTGGCAAATCGCTGGGTTTATGGCGAATTTTCTGTTAGAAAAAACAATTCTCCCTATTCAATGGAGGCAATTCGCCACAAATGAACAGCGAATGTCTGCCGATTCGCCGTAAATTATTCTCCACAATTCGCCTGTGATTTTCAATGGGGTTTTTAGTGGAATTCGCCGACAGTGTATTCAATGCTCAAATGGAGAACTGCTTTCTCCATTGATTTTCGCCATGATTCTCCGTTTAGCATTCGTCATCTTTTTTAGGTGAACTGTAATGTGATCTTTTAAATTAAAGCGTGTTTAATTTTTTTTTTTGGTGTTAAAAAATCAGAATATTTTTCCTAAGAAGGTGCATGCTATTTTTATTCATATACATGCAGCACATGAATATATTTTTAATATATATATATATTTTTTTAAAAAATATATATTTTTTTTTTTTACACATTCGCCATATATTCACTGCACACTGATCCCGATGATCGGGACCAGTGAGTGCAGCGGCTCCGACCCCAGCAGCACCCTGCAAGCCCTTCTGCTGGGGGTGAGGTGAGGGGAGGGAGGTGAGGGGACGGGAGGGGGGAGAGATATGCGGGGGACAAGCTGACAGGGACGGCTCCAGCAGTAGCAGACCTCTGACTCCGGCAGCCACAGCACGGTGATGTCAGCGATGTGACTGCTTGAGCCAGAGGCTCTGCTGCTGCTGGACCTGTCCCCAGGCTGTGCGGAGGCTCCCGCCTGCATCAGCGCGCCCCCCCCGCCGCGACACCAGTCCCTCCCATCCCCCTGCAGACTCCAGACAGGCATGGAGCATCTGCGCAGGGGGATTCGTCACTCTTCACACTATTCGCCATCAGGGGCAGCGAGCCCCTAAAGCATTGAATAGTGTGGGCTGGCGTCTGGCAGCGAATTGAAGGGGAGTGAAAAATCATGGCGAGCGCACTGCGAATCAAAAACAGGATTCGCTGCCATGCGCTCGCCATGGCATTGAATACTCTTGTAAGTCTAGGGTTACCATCAGAAAACAGATAGGTCAGGACTCACAATTTAGGCAGGGCCCCCTTGCCTTGGAAGGAGCTGGAGCACTGTATGACAGCCCAGTAGAGACCACCCCGGCAGCATTTCACATATGGAGCTGGTTGCAAGCCACCACTCTGGTGGCTCCTGATTGGTTTCTGCCCAGCTCTGTGTTAGAAATGCCGCAGGTGCTGTCGCTACCTAGCTACCACCTGGTGTTCCAGCTTCAATCAGACAAGGAACCATAAACAGCAGTGCATGAGTACAGCATATGGGGAGGCAAGGGACACAGAAGGTAAAGTGGTAAAGTGGTCTGTGTCTGTGTCAGTGTCGGTCTGAGCACAATATGTAATTGAATCATATTATATATTCAAAATAGTACTTCCAAAAATGTGCCACAGGCCTCAACAAAATGAAAGAAAAAAAAATTCTGCACATAGCATACCATGCAGGCTATACAGACAATGCCATGCACTTCATGGGTGGCGAGTTCCAGACTATCATCAGTAAAGGTGACATCTCATGTTACCAGCAGTCCTTGTTATCTACATTCCAATGGACTACAAGAAAGGGCAGTATGATCCGTAATGCTCAGTTGTGTAGCTAGGTGCCACGGTGCAAGGGCATGTCCCCCCCCCCCCCCGATTTGTAGTAAGCGGGGCTCCTGCGCGGCGAAAAGGGGTCTCGGTCTAACATTATTCCATACACCGTAATGCCCATTACACATTTTAGCAAACTTTGTAATACCCATTACACATAAAGCCACATGCCAAGGGGGACTAAAAAGCTCGTTGCCAAGGGGGACTAAAAAGCTCGTTGCCAAGGGGGACTAAAAAGCTCGTTGCCAAGGGGGACTAAAAAGCTCGTTGCCAAGGGGGACTAAAAAGTTCGTTGCCAAGGGGGACTAAAAAGCTCGTTGCCAAGGGGGACTAAAAAGCTCGTTGCCAAGGGGGACTAAAAAGCTCGTTGCCAAGGGGGACTAAAAAGCTCGTTGCCAAGGGGGACTAAAAAGCTTGTTGCCAAGGGGGACTAAAAAGCTTGTTGCCAAGGGGGACTAAAAAGATCATTGCCAAGGGGGACTAAAAAGATCATTGCCAAGGGGGACTAAAAAGATCATTGCCAAGGGGGACTAAAAAGATCATTGCCAAGGGGGACTAAAAAGATCGTTGCCAAGGGGGACCGCAGCCCCCCGCTCTGCCTGGCTGATTTGCCCTGTCTGCCGCTATTAAGTCTCCTGCTGGACAATATGGGCTTGCGGTCCAGCAGCCATCAATGCTGCTTCTGATAGGCTGCTGGAACGCAAGCGACTATTGGCTAGCGGTCCAGCGGGAGACTTAATAGCTGCGGACAGGGCAGCTGAGCTCAGCCGGGCAGAGCAGGGAGTGGGCAGGAGAGGGTTGCACAGCTCCGGCACCCTTTGATCTCTCGGCGCCCGGAGCTCGTGCTCCACCCTCCGTATGCCCTTGAAGCTCATGTTAGGCAAATGTCAGAGAAGGATTTAAAAAAATGTCTTAAAAGTACTAATGCTGTATCAAGCTTCAAAAAGTAATAAAATGTAGTGATAAACAGCTAGCCAAACATCTCCTAAATGCCATGTTACAGGGAAGCTTGGGTATCCCTGATCCTATTCAATTTAGTAGAGCAGCAATGTTCTGATATATTAGACTTGTTATGGGGCAGATCTATATATTTACAAATTATAATTTGGAGCTTGTCACCTTACAACCCTATTCGCCCGCAACACTACTACATACACCCAGACATAAACTCCCCTCAGAGGTAAAAAAAAAATATTTTATGCTGGCATTCATATTTGGCTTGGCGTTATTCTCACAAATAAAAAATAGAAGACATGAGTCATCCATATACAATGCATTATGCTTCATCCCAGGCCTAGAAAACACACATTTTCTTGAATGGAGAGACCAAGGTATTGCAGCAAAAAAAAAATATTGTCATTTTCAGAACTTCAGTTGAAATATTGTATCTCGAATCGAGATTTCGTTATGTAGCTAGACACTTCATTCAATCTCAGAGTTCACCAATGCTAAATATGACCGTCACTGATCCTCTTTATATCCTGATGATACTCACCAAAAATTGCCTGTTCCTTTTCAGATATTATCATACAACATTTAAAATGTCTGATAGAGATAAACAATGGATAAAGGTAACCTCTTTGTGGAAAAAAGACATACCCTCTTTAGATTCAAGTGATAGTTTTCTTAATAACATTTCAGATAGGGACGTGCAGTCAGGGGAGGCAGAGCCTCACCTGTCATAACTGATGAAAAAAAAATACAAATATGATATTTATAACACAGATATCTTGATTTAAAAAAAAAAAATAGGTATGAGGTGGGGCACTGAGAGGCTGGGCGGCATGTGCCTCCCACTGACAATTGAAGACTGTCGGGCAGCGGGGATAACCCGCAGGGAGAAAATAGGCTGGGGAAGCGGCATCTACTCCTCTGCCTCAGTGACAGGGACGCACGCCCCTGTCACTGAGACAGATATGATAGGAGAGCGGAGCAGGCTGTCACTCACTGACCGCCTGTACCCGCTGCCCCTGAGCTGCGTAGTGTTGGCTGCAGGGACCTGGTCATCAGTATCAGCATGTAAGTGTTTAGTTAGCACTGCACTTACACAGACACACATTCTATACAACATGAGTTATCATTAAAAAAAATTTCCTGAACCCTCATGAGGCCTTTTTGACAACGAAGAATCTTGAGTACCATCCTACTCCTTTTTGAATCTCTAGTACCCTGACTACTACCATTTGCCTTTTCATCTCTTCTAGGCTTGAGAACAGAGCAAGCTTCTCTTCTTTGTTGCTGGGGACTGGTGATTCCGTAAAGAATATCCCCAGTCTTTTTATAAATTATATCTTGTATTCTGATTGTATTACCTCTAATACCCATTTGTCCATGGTAGTCTCTTCCCAGACATGGTATTACTGCAACAACCTGATTTCCACGCACACTATCCTGGCATCATTGTTGTTCTCTTTGTGAGGGAAATCTTCCTTCTCTGAGCATGAAAATTCCCTTGTGATTGCCAAGAAACCCTTCTGTATCCTCTTCCAGGCCTATAGGCTTTTTTGGCTTCTCTAAATTCCTGGGACTGATATCTGAAAGCTCTTGTCGATGTCTTCTTCTTTGTGGCTCTGTCCTGTAGCAACCACACCGACTTGCCTCCCGAAATCTTAGATATTATTTAATCTGTTTATCGAATAAATAGCTCCCCTGAAACGGTAATGACATCAGCTTATTTTTGGACTGCACATTTGCAGCCCAAGGTTTTAACCATAAGGCCCTTCTCACCACCGCTGCCGTGGTGCTAGTCCTGGCCGCCAGCCTAACTGCATCCACTAACGCCTCACATATGAACTCGACTGCTAGTTGTATATCCTGAACTGACTTAATCAAGTCAGACCTTCGGATGCCATCAAGCATACCACTTTCTAATTGCTGGCACCAGCTTCTAAGTACTCTAGATGTAACTGCCATAGCTGCCGCAGGCTTCAGTGCTGCTTCTGCTGCCAGATGTTGTTACCCGAGGCCTAGTTCTATACGTCTCTCCATAGGGTCCTTAAACACATTGGCTTCTTCCAGAGGCAACGTGGTTTTCCTGGAAATGCGCGCTATGGCCGCATCCACCTTGGGGAATTCTTTCCATGTGGCTACTTGAGCATGGTCAAACGGGTACATCTGACTTATCTTTACCGGTACTGTAACCCTTCTATCAGGGTGTCCCCATTCCTCTTCTATAATGCCTTTTAAAGATTCAGACAACAGAAATGTCCTTCCTTTTTTCTTTTTATCTTTAAATAAGAGCTCCTGCGGGTTAAGATCCTCCTGTTGGTCCTCAATTTTCAGGGATCTATGAATTAACTCCACCATTACAGGATTGTAATCTGCCTCAGATTTATCTTGAACTGGCTCGTCCTCAAGGTCCATGTCTTGAAACCCCATCAGACTCCGATAGCACGGCATGCCTCCTTTTTGCTGTCAGTTTTACCAAGTCCTCTTTGGTTATGAATGTCTCCGCTAAAGCGGTCTTCAGCATGTCCCGGAGTCCCTGCTTAACTTTTTTTTTTTTTAACAACAGCAAATAATTTTTTTTCCAAAGCTTAACCCGACTTTTTAGTACTTTGCCGTTTCTCTTCCTCCATGGTACCGGCGGGCGCCTGGACTCTCCTTCACAGTTGAGGTTTTAATCCTCTTTGCAGAAATTATAGCTGCACAGTTCCTCAGTTTGCAGCTGCTCTGTCCCCATTCTGAGGAAAACATGCTTTTAGCATATGCATGTCAGGGAAAAACAGAAAAAACGGACAGACCGTTTGTATTAATATTGCTCCTACCATACTCATGGTTAGACAATTATCAAGAGCCCCCTTAAGGACATTATCTTCATTCAGCCTTTATTTTGAATTGTTTAAAAAAAATATATACATATATATATAATAAACTATGACACTAAAAAAACCTAAAGTCTTGTCCTGTCTTTCCCCTCTCCTCATACTCCCTTCCCCCTTTTCCCTTTTTAGGTTTAAAAACTTATAGGAATAATATCTAGATATTTACTCTTACGAGAAACATTTAGTTAAACAGAAATATATTCAACGTAATTTGCTTTAATAATTTGTATTAAGGAGAAACTTAATGTCAATGTCAACTTTTATTGCAATATGTATTAAGGGAAAAACGTCATTTTATCTCAATTGTACTTAATTGTATTGTACTTCCTAATTTGTATATTTTTTTAAAAACAATAAAATATTTCCTAAATCAAAAAAATGCCATTATACAGGCTGGATTTGAAAAATGTATGTTAGTAGCTGATTGGCTGGTTGTTTATCCCTCCCCACTTTATCGCTTTGATACATCTGGCCCTAAATGCCGTATTTCCTGTAGCTCTCCTTGTTGATCTTGCATTAACTCTGGTACAGTACATGGCGGCTTTAGTAAAGAATATCAGTAAACATATGCAACTTCTAGAAAAAAACTGATACAATCACCTACTTCTTTAAATTATGCAATACAAGGGAAACATACAGTATATACACAGTATAATTGATGTTTTAAATTCGTTCATTATGCATAAAAAATATCACAGTTACCATATCTAAACACGCCAAATGAAATCAATCAAATATTGCCATTTATAAACTACAAATCTTTACAAGAAAGAGAACCGAAATGTATGCCTCAGAAATGTAGCAGAAAACTAATTACTTGTTGGTGTGTGCAGAGCTCACACTGAGGTCACTCACAGATTATAAAAGCACCAGTCTGAAAGATAAAGAACACATGCATGCAGCTATAAACACAATTAAGTAAATGTCACCATTTTTATTTTCTTATTAGAAATAAAACATTATGCAAAGTTTAGTTAAAAAATTATAATGGATAATTAACAGCAGATAAATCATGAGAATAAAGCAATGTTATACATGAGCATGCCATTTTCTATATGTCATTAATAAGATAAAACATAGCCCCAGTTTTAACTTGCTGATTTCATTAATTATTTTATACTGTACGTTTAGTAATCTTAAAAACTTCCATCTTGTTTGTTCTATTTTTTATATTTTTTTTTAGAAAAAGAGCTGCTGATTATATAATATACTATATGTTGTAATATTCATGCACAAAGATGCACAATTATTATTTATATGCTATGCTGTAGAGATGTGGACATAGCAGGGGATATATTGCTAAATGTCTCTGTAAAGCATTTTAGCTGTTCGTATTAAAACTATGGACATACTGTACAATACTGTATGTCAATTGCTTTCAAAGGGCCCATTAAGCCGTGAAGAAAAGATACTTCGGATTTTATTCCATTAACATGTAAATGCCAGCTACGATCATGTCTGGGGTGGGTGGGTGGGTGGGGGTGTGTGCGCGTATATATATATATATATATATATATATATATATATATAGATATAGAGAGAGAGAGAGAGAGAGAGAGAGAGAGAGAGAGAGAGAGAGAGAGAGAGAGAGAGAGAGAGAGAGAAGAGAGAAACAAACAGTGCGCAAATGGTTAAATGTATAAATATATCTACATATGTATGGAGAGTCCTTTCCAAACACCGGTCAACAACCTGGGTTGAAGGAGTCCTTTAGAGACACAGTCTATGGTCTTATAGAAAGATACTTTGTCCTTCTTTGTTATATTGCACTCAGTTTGTAGAAAACCAGCTGCTCCGTGCTGCACCCAAAGGCGTCCTGTATCCAACAGGCAAAGTTTATCTAGAACAAAAAGAACGGGCGCTCCATAGTGCAGTTATCACAAGTGAAAAGGGTTTTTATTTTTAAGAACAATCCACCACAAATGGTCCGGGTAATGTACCAAGAATGGCGGTCTAACACACCACAGAAATATTTGCATAAGAAATGGTGTAAAAACACCTTGTTACCACTGTTGGAGCAGTCACTCACGCCTGGGCTCCACAGTCTGAGTCACGCTAGGCCACGCCTGGACTTTGTCAGTCCAGGTGACGAAACGCGTAGGGGCGTGGCCTAGCGTGACTCAGACTGTGGAGCCCAGGCATGAGTGACCGCTCCAACAGTGGTAACAAGGTGTTTTTACACCATTTCTTATGCGAATATTTCTGCGGTGTGTTAGACCGCCATTCTTGGTACGTTACCCGGACCATTTGTGGTGGATTGTTCTTAAAAATAAAAACCCATTTTAATTGTGATAACTGCACTATGGAGCGACCGTTCTTTTTGTTCTAGATATATATATATATATAGTTAGTTGATACAGGGCCATTTTAATGTGTACATTTTAAATGTGTAGACAAACTGAGCAGTTGTCAAGAGCCCCAAACTTCTAAGTCCCTTAAGAGCAGTGAGGCAGCATTCTCTGCCTCCCAGACATACCATGATTGGCTATTAGCAAGCTGATTGTTGGATAGCTTTAACCATCCAACAATTACAGTGCGGACAGCCTTTTGTTTTCTGGAATCAGACTGAGAGTTGGCACAGGAGATGCATGTTATTTTTATTGGTTCCCATGAATGGGCAGGTAATAATAATGATATTTATATTTATAGGAGGTAGGTGCTCCTATGTATATTGCTTTAAACAGGTTTGCTAGGTCTAGGGAAAAAAAACAATCAGCACACCCTGCACCCATTAGACATTACTTCCCTGTCCATCAGCACTGCAGGAATCCCCACAAAAATTGAGCCATATTCGCAGAGGTTAGCTTGTGAATTATCAAGTAGGCTATATACCAACTCACTCCTCTTTTAATCCATTCCTGATACATGTTCAGGACAGAGGATATAACAACATAGTAAATTACATAGAATCAACCTTTCCCTTTCCTGCAGCCCTTTGTGCTGGGGATGTATGAAGACAAATTTGGGACACATCCTGCATTTCAAATTAATATTTGTCTACAGTATACCACAGAACAGAATTTCACTCTCACAACGGGGTAGATGTATGGAGCAGTAAAAAAGGGAGGAGAAGTTAGCCAGAGGAGAAGTGGCCCATGGCAACCAATCAGGACTCAAATAACATATAATTTGCTTGGTTGCCACGGACCACTTCGCCTCTGGCTCACTTAGTCATCCTTATCACTGCTTCATACATCTACCCCTATGTAAAAATTTGGCGCAACTGCAGTCAGGGCGGTGATATTTGGTAAAGTCAGGTGGATACAGTTTAATTGTCCAGACAGAGACAGGCTAAAATATATAAAATATAAATAAACTTAAATTAAAGTTGTTTTATCGTCTATTTGCTGAAACACCCTATTTTGCCAGCAGGATGGAAAACTCATATGAAAAAAAATCTAAAACTAAATGTAACTTTAGTAGATGTGTCTTTCCTTGGATACAATATCGTCCCTAATGGTAGATCGTTCTACGCAGCACTCTTTTCAACTGACAACCGGTTGTCATAGGTTCTCTGCAAAAGGTGACATGTGATACTTGAGTCTAACAGATCATGTACATTACACATTCACAGTAAAAGCTTTTTGACCTTTTGTAATAACTACCTTAAATTTGATGTATTTTATTTTTCATTTTTAACAGAAATGTATATAAGAAAGCACATATTACACCGCAATTTATAGACTGTCTACGGTATATTCCTTATCACATGGACACACATACACACAAGCGTTAAATTATTGTTAGAAGTAATTTAACCTAGCAGTACGTTTTTAAGAGTGCATCCAGAGAAAACCCACATATACATGAGGATAACAAACCAAACAGATAATACCTAAGCCAGGAAATGAATTAATGATCAAAGGGCTGTGAGGCACTTATCCTAACCACATAAACCAAAGCTAGCAAGGAAGGAGAGTGCCAGCTAATCACAGCTTTGATCATATAGTGCCAGTAATTTCATGGTGTCCATCATTATCAATATTCTGTAAACGTTTTAAACTTTTTCCAACTTTACTATGATAAACAAAGAAAACCAGTATGTAATAAAATGTAAAACTAGGCTAATGCAATACATTTTTAAATATATATTTTTTTATTTCTTTAGGTACAGTACAGTATAATGAAAAGTGTGGATGTAGACAATCTGTCAATTATACTGGGCTACAAAAGATTCTTATTAATAGAGTCCAAACTCTAATTATACTTGTACATAGTGGATGAAAAGAGTTGAAAGCAACCTGCATTTTGCAGCAACCCCTTACAACAGCAACAGGGTCGACCCTGGGTCTACTAGCACACTGCGTGAGAATTTCTCAAGCCACCTCAACTGGGTGCCCTCCAATTTTCATGATCAATGACCAGTCCAGGAACAAGGAGGAGATCTGCTTCAATGTGGGCTGGGAAGTCTACTTCTACAAGGGTGTCAGGAAGACTATCCGAAACCACAAATTCTCACTCCAGTGATCATCAACGATCAGGGTGCCTGGGGATAAAAACAGATGAGCACCTCATGATCTTCTGCCACCCTACGTGGTGTCTGCACCCATAATGTCCGTAGCTGTCTGCTAGCGGTTTGGTCCAAGCCATATAGAAAACACTTCAACAAATGCCAAAGAATGCGTCTGGGCTAAGGAGCATCAGCCGTGGACTATTCAGCAATGGAGAAAAGTTACAGGGGCATATGAAACACACACTGTGCTGCATCTAGTGCATTCTGATCTATGATAAAGCTTTTTCTATGGTTTTTACAAATATTTAATGGTTCTGCCTTCACTAGACATTACTGAAAAGAGGAATGCTGATAAAACCTTTTGCAAAACATCAGACCTTCAACCAAACCAATCAGGAGTACTTTAAATGACTGATGAGAACCTCCATAGAGTACAAGGGGAGAGCGACGGATCACACAGAATTACAAATAAGACATATTTGTAAAAGATGTACTGTAATCAGAGTGGCCACATTGAATGCTATAGCTTCTATAGAAACTTAAAGGGCAGACCAGCCCCAACGAAGGACAGCCAGAATAGGTTTACTGATGGAAGGAGGACAACCCTTAGATGTAAGTTCAGGCATAACATTACAAAACCAAGTAAGAATTGTCAGCATGCCACCAGCAGGTGAAATTAGACATGACAAAGAAAGTTTTGAACATAGTCACCTGGTTCCATTATAATTAAATAAATGTGTAATATATTAGCTAGCATGAGAATGGGGAAGCAATCATATGGCAGAGGAGTTGAGATGAAGAAAGAGGATGCTGTGGAAGTCCTGAATGCTTGGCGGCCATGCAGAAGAGCTTAAAGCCAGGCGTCTTACCAGGTGAAGATCTTTAATAAAATATTAAAACAATCTGTGTCCTGTCTTTATTTGAACTATTCTTTTACAGGGGGACTGTATGTGCGGGGAGACCCTGAATGCTCTGCCTGCTGGTACTGGTGGTTCTCCAAAAACAAACATGCAATTGAGGCTTGTTGGAAACTGTAGTCCAGGAAATGACAATATTATTCTTTCACTTATCTACTCCTCCCTCACATTATAAGGAAAAGGGGGGGGGGGGGGGGGGCAGGGACACGCACCTCCAATTTTCATATTCCCCTGGGTGTCAAAACCTCTAGTTACGTCTCTGATTGTGTGATATTTAATGTATCACAAATTTTAGGTACCACGGTATATCCCATAAATGTCACTGGTGTTTAGTGATATTTTCTTGCCTGCATAACATACATCCCAACATCTAAAGTATGAACATCTGTAAAAGGGACATGGTCTCATTAGAAGGGTGTGGCCCTGTACGCAAAGGACATGGTATAGCCTGTAAGAACTGGAGCAAAATAAATAACTACAAATAAAATATTTACATACTCATTATGTTTGACTTTGAAAGTATCCTGTGTATATTTTAGGAACTAAACCCTAGATGATTGCAATTAAAAAAAATGTGTTTGGCAGGTTAAAGTTAATGTTACACACTTTACATGTTCACTCTCTCCTGTTAAGCAAAAGAAAGGCTTTGGAGCCTGTGCTACTCATGGGCTAAATATAATGAATAAGTGACATATTGGAGTCCTGCAGTCAGCTCTTTAAGACATTGGAGATGTCAGTTTTTCTCCCTTTGCTTGAGTCACTAAAAATAAATGTTAAGGAGCCCATACACGGTCCGTTGTGTATGGCTCCGTTCTGTACTATGCGATGCGCGCTCCCGCGCATCACATAGTACTGTACAAAAAGTATGTGCTGCACATACTTTTTGTACTAGGTACACATCGTATCGGATCGCAGTGCATGCACACTGCATGCACTAGGGATGCGATCCGATGTGTACTTTTAAAGTACAGAACGGACCGAAAAAACGGATTGTGTATGAGGGGCTTTATGCTTGATTGACCTTGTAATTGATACATGTATACATTTCTGTGCAACAATTTGTTGAATTGTATATGAACTATATATAAATATATAAAGCATATTTTAAAAAATGATAATACAAAACAAATGGTGTCAGCTTCCATTGAAAAGGCCTGTGATTATGCTTCACATCTCAATGTATTGCCTAAAATATTAAAATGAATAAATTAATAAATCAGTATTTGTGACTAAAGATTAATCCCCATATCTGTCTATGGCAACTCTACACCCATTAGGTAACAATAACAATCTCTGCAGATTTTCAGCATCTATTAATCGACCAGAAGAAAATGCATGCAAAAGACAGAGCAGCGTTTTAGAATATTCCCTACAGATAAACACAAGGTCTAATTATTAATATAGAGCATGCAGTATTTACAAGCTCTAGAAATGTGGGAATACTGATGTTGTGTTGGAGTACTGCAGCTGTTTATCGGTCACTGCCTCTATTATTGTGGTTATATTCCTATAGCATTGATTTTTTTTTTTTTAAATATGGATATTATACTTCTTACATCTTAATGCATGTTAAGGTTAGCGTTCTGTGTTTAGCTGTATTTTGTAATGGTTGTGTTACAGAAGGAGAGTGGAGGAGTCGCTGTCTTTAAAGGTGCGAGACGGAAGCTTACTTCAGATTTTTTTTTCATTCTTACCAATTAACAAAAGGATGAACATTGAACAATCTGATCCAGTATTTGCTTTTTCAGGGACTATGGACACATTAGAATGTAAAAATAGAGGAAAAACAGGTTGCACTAAGGGGGACAGGGAACTTTAGGGGCCCAGCTAGGGCAAGAGTCAGTGGCATATTGGACAGAAACAGGTGATAGACACCCTCAGTGTTATGTAATCAGTAGTGTTCATTGTAGCACCCTGCATCTTTCAAAATCCATGCAGTTTCTCTTCCATTCCAAGGGTGTTGCTCTCTGCTGTAATGCTTCTAGCACAGGTCTGATCAGGTTATCAGTGCTGAAATACAGACCAAACGGTGCTAGTAGTACCACAGCAGAGACACACCCCAGGCAGGGAAGAGGAACTGCACAGGTTTTGACAGATACAGGTTGCTAGAATAAACACTAATGAAGCAGCGAAATGTGGCAGACATCAGATATCCTCAGGGTCTCCCCCTGAAATGCTATGTGGACTGCAGGAGCAGTTGGCCAGTACATTATTATAACAATTAATTAGAAGTGAGGCTGTGTGTTTATTGATATGTTGGGATAAATCATTTAATGTAATGGGTCAGGACTGAGTTATTCATTTATTGGTGTGATGGAGCAAATTGAATGTAATGGAGTTGAAGTCTGGGCTGTTTATTCAATGTGTGGGCACCCATCTTCAACAGTGGGGAGTCCCCTCTTTCCAATTGACAAGTGTGTTGCAGGGGGTGCTTGGAGGGATTGTATTGGATACCTTCACAGTGGGAAAATGTGAAAGCAGCACATGGATTTTGTCCAAAAAAAGCCGAACACCTCCAAGTGTTAGAAACGATCATTGAGAGGCTTAGTGCATACATGGTAAGCTTCTAAAACTCCAGAAATGGCATTTATAACCTTGCTGCATCTCACCCAATAACTCATTAGTTCACAATTGATATAACTGGGTACACTATGGGCTTAGATCTGGGGTAGCCAACCCCAGTCCTCGAGAGCTACCAACAGTGCATCTTTTGCAGGTCTCCTCACAGAATCACAAGTGAGCTAATTAGCTCCATCTGTGTATCTTTTAAAATGTGTCAGTGATTAATGAGTGCAGCAGCTAGGTTGTCTGGAAAATGTGAACTGTTGGTAGCTCTCGAGGGCTAGGGTTGGCTACCACTGGCTTAGATGGTGCTTATCTAAACCCATAGCTCCGGCATGTTATCACAAGTGACTAATTTTTAGTTAAAAGCTCACTAGAAAAAAGAACCCTGAAATGACAATGACCATGTCGTGGTAGACTACATCAAATCCATCAATATAAAAGTATAAGGATCATTCACACTGCTGGGATGAAAATTTGCCCACACAAATGGGGACCTGCACAGTACAAATCTCCCAATAAAGATTATTTTAGAGGCACTAACTCTGCTCATCTGACCTCCAGACCTGAATGGTCTCCATCCTAATTCTATCCACATTCCAAAGAAGGTGGATCTATATCCCCAGGACAGCACTGGGAGACGCCCTATTTCCAACTGTGTCTACAATTGCCTTGCAAGGCATGTATATTTTTTCTAAGCCTTTCCAACTATAAAACCCCATGGAGGTTTTCATGTGATATGATCCTATGTTAGCGGGAGAAAGCCAATAAAATATACATTTGTGTATAACTGTTCCTTCTCGGGAGATACCGACATAAAAATAGAAATAAATAGAGGGCTCCAAAATGAAGACCTACAGTATATGGTCAGAAAAGTGAAAGAGATTACCCCTGATGAAGTCTTGTGTGGACGAAATGTGTTGGGTTATGCTACTGTATGTCTGTGATTACAAACAACTGTTAATACAAAAAACGACTCCAACCACAAGGAGCTGTCTATATGTATTTTTAATAAATGTCTTAATTATATACGTTTTCTTAAGTTTGTTTATAATTCTGGAAGGATTCCTTTAAATATTGGGGAGCTGACAAACACTATTGTTTGGTGATATTTGGTGTATTGGTTCCCACTAGTAGGGAACTAAGTGTTTTTAGCGACTAAAGGCTCATACACACTAGAAGATTATCTTTCCAATCTGGCTGGTTGGAATGAAGATCTGGAAATTTTTGGCAACAAATTACAACCATTTTCACCCAAAAGCTGTAAAATGGACAAAAGCAGTCATCTGCATAAATTGATTTAACTAATTTGTCTGAATGACCATTTTTGTCTGGTTTACTTGTTTAGGAGCAATTGGTTCATTGTCACTTGCTCCCAAAAATGTCCAGATTTTTATTTCAACCAGCCAGATTGGAAAGATAATCGTCTAGTGTGTATGGGCCTTATGAGGAAATAGAGCTCTATTTGACTGGGACGTGCGAGCGTCAAACTCGCACATGTGTCTCAGTCACTCGGCGGTGGGAAGCAGAAACCCTGGCCGTCTCCGCTTCAGGGAGACTGGCAGGGTTAGGAGGGTGGGTGAGGGGTGCGGGCAGCGACTGGGGAGTGTCAGATGGCTCAGTCGGAATGGGATGCGCAAGCATCTCGTCACTGGCTCACAAGCATGGCCAGCGTTGCTCTCAAACTGTATACTTATTAAGTAATATTTATATTAAGTAATGTACTTATTAAGTGATATATTAAGTAATATAATAACATTAGCTAATTTGTTGAGAGACTGTCACTTCAGGCACACAGTCAGTTGCTGTATGGTTAAATGTCATTAACATATAGCGCATACTGCAATTTACTTACAACCAGCCAGTGAGGAAGACTCCTGATAGTACAAGTGTGAAAATGGTGCTCAGCAACAGTAGTCCAAGCCAAGTACTGAAACTACACCACATTTGCATGCCATCTGTTCTCCTTGTTTGAGATGACCACATTGCAGTTGAGACAGCCAGAAATTTCCACAGATTAATGAGCAGAAAATGCACTACTGAAGACCTTACAAAATATGTCATTTAAAAAGAAAAAATATTTCTCTGCTGCTAAACCAACAAAATAAGCGACAGAAATGTACTAAAAATTACTGTTTAAAACAAAAAAAAACACATCTCATATGTATACAGTATGTATTTTGATCACCAGCCTTTTTGTTCAGACAACTACAGTGTAATTTCATATAGCTATATACTATATAACAAATATATTTAAAAAAATTACCTGGGTAATTTATTAAGGGTTTCTTGCTGGAACATTGACTCATATGTATGTGCATAGAACATCTTCAGGATCAGGCCACTTATCACCATTGAAACCAGTAAAACAATGAGTGATTGTCTCACCTACTGTAGATTACATTAATCCTTCTCTACACCAGTCTTTCCAATCACCCACCATTCCCCTTTCAACTTATCTGCAACATAGATGCTGCCTAATTTTCTTCTTTTATTGCTACATCTCTTCTGTTAACCTCTGTCAGTCCTCCATTGGATCCCTAAATGACTCTCACCTACAGTACAAAACACTCATACAGCCTCAATTTTAAACATGCACTCCAACCAACTTCATCTTCTCCTTGTTCATTTCTTCATGCCTACCTTTAGGACTTTGCTTGTGCTGCTCCTAAACTCTGGACTACACTCTCAGTCAGCCAGTTCGCTTATTCGGTCTTCAACCTTTAAACAGGCCCTAAGCCTTGTCTCTTCATTCAAGTCTCTCAAATCGTCTTCCTAAAGATCCGTACATTCTATTTCAGGGCTATTTCTAAGCGATTTGACTAGATCACTTAGAAATTAAGTACAAATCACCTGCGTGTATACCTCTCAGTGACTGCAACGTGCATCGCTATTACCTGAGTAGATCTGGACTACACACAGTCAAAATGTATTCAGATCACCAGTGTTCTCACCAGAGAACACTGGCCCACAAAGATACTCCGCACACATCACTGGTGCATCATGTGTCAGCAATGTGTGCTGAGCAATCTGAGTAAGGGCCTTATATCTACTTCCTGTTCTCTATGTGCCAACCCACATCCTCCATAGAATGTAAGCTTTAGCGATCATCAAGTATTCCTCTACTTGAACAAATAATTTAAGAGTTGCAATGATGTGTTCCTATAAATTTGCAAACAAGTGTGTAACTGTTTAATGTATTTATGGCAATTGCAAACAAGTGTGTAACTGTTTAATGTATTTATGGCAATTTCACATCTATGTTAACCAATATTTACACTGCTACTAACAGTACAAATACAAGATAATATAAGAATAGGGATCTTTAAACACAAGCTACTGTAAGCAAATGAATAGAACAATAAAATAGTTGTGTTCTTGCATAAATGATCCGGGGCATATCATCTAGAGGAAGCAATCTAGTAAAAACAATAAATTAATGCCACTACCACACTCCTCCTCAGCAGACAACAATAAATTTACTGGATTACATTTTAGACAAGCTCTCTGTCTAGCTATATTACACAGTGGCTTACTTTGAAAGGCAGGCAAACAAATTCAAGGACATTCATTATCATGATAGATTTAATTGTCTGTGGCGGACACCTTTCACAGTTTATATTTAAGGTAGATATTTAAGAAATGTATAACTTTGCTCTGTTCAAAATTGTTTAATCCAAGAATCTTTGTGAAGCCAGACATAATTTACATTTCTAAAGTAATAAATACTGTACATGATGCCTTTCCTCAACTAACAGTTAATGGCTTTAAATGCAGTAAAACACAAGATGATAAATTATTAAAGTATGCATAATGAAGAGCTTCCCGCTGGAAGCTGTTACTGCTCATCACACTCGGGACTGGTAGTCCGATAAAAAAAAAGAGGAGTTTCCTCCCCCCAGAGACTGCTTTGTGATTGACAGGGCTACAATAAGAAGCAACAGCAGAACCCACTGCTCCTCATGTAGGGCATGTCTACACAAGGACAGCAGCTGCAACTGTCTTATGCTTCCTGCTGTACCAGCCCCGTGGGAGTTGTAGAACGGTAGATTACTGAGGTAAAGTTACAGTGCAGTGGTTCATTTTTATTGGGGGGCACTGCAGTCACTAGGTAAAATCTGCCACTGGTCAATTTCTGTTTGTATTTTAAGCAACAGGGGAAGAATTGTGACAATTATTGAATAAGCATGGAGTGTTTTATTTAATACACCGTTGTATGGAAAACCGAACTATTTCATATTGCATAGGTTTATGAGCAAACTTGGAGAAAGTGTAAGCCAGTGTGACGGTGGTTTTCCTCTAGTCTAGGGTTGGAGTTGCACTCAATCTGTAAAATGCTTAACAGAGAACCAAATCTAATAACTTTAGGGTTCCTTCCTGCCGGGATGAGGCAGGAATTAGAATAAAGTGATGGAAAAGAACAAGGGAGAAAGATACTTAATATAATTCACATTATATGTGACATGTCAGAGCTTTCCAAATCCAACCAATATTATAGCCAATAAAGGGTTATTTGGAACAAAACCATAATATATATTTAAAGTTCCTTATATAGCGCAGCATATTCCGTTGAGCTTTACAATTGGAAACAACAGTGATTAAACAAAGTGGGTAGAAACAAACCGACATAGTAGATAATACTGTATTTTATTGTAATCCTATATTAAAGCCATATTACTGGTGAGTTGTAGTCTTTTTAATATGGAATAATTCTAGCCATCCTAATTGATAGTGAGGTTACCATGGCAACTTCCACACTCTGGGGTAGATTTATCAATTGTTCCCTAACGTTCCTTATGGGCGCAGGTTCGCTTCACCACTATCGTGGTGAAGCTCCCCTGCAATTCGCCCAAATTTATCATTAGAGTGTGCTTCGTTATGGGAGTGCGTTATCCCCTGCTGCTGGGGATACGCTGCCTCCCATAACGTTTCCTGCGCTGCCGTCCGCCTGTTATCTGCGCATGCGCCGGATACTTTTTCTTGTAATACGTACCCGGCGCATGCTCAGTTTTTCATGTTAGGTGCCGCTTGTTGGTCTCCTGCGGCTTCAAATTAAAACTGCGCATGCGCCGGGTAATGTTCCCAGGGGATGCTGTGTATACCCGGCGCATGTGCAGTTTTAATTTGAAGCCGCCGGAGACCAACAAGCGGCACCCAACTTCTTACACGAGAGCCACAGCGCCAGAAATTTCTGGTGAAGTGAACAGAGCACAAAGAAGAAGCGCGCGGCCAGCTTCATAAATAAGGTATGAGCCTGGAGCTCAATGCACAGACGTTAGCCCTCCACCCCCATACCGCCACACGATAATCACCTGCTTCGCGGGTTTCATACATCAGGGGAAGCGCTATCCCCCGCTTTAGCGCAGGCGGATAGCGCATATGCCCCACTTCACCACATCATAAATCTACCCCTCTAATCTTTCCTGAAATGCTTTACATGAGTTACATGAGTGTATTGTTGTGGAGTGAAAACTGCGAAGTTGCAGGTTTTGGAAAAGTACTGAGATGGGATATTGTAGCTACAGTTTCCTGTAATTCTGTGAGAGTCGGAAATGTACGTAAAGGGCCAATATCAGTGATAAAGAGTAAACCTATAGAGAGCCAGTATTTAAAGTTTTGTCTGTCTCTACCTCTGGGTAAAGCCGGGTTATACTAGAGGAGAGGGCGCACGGGGGGAGAAGAAACAAATGCATAAGTCTTGGAAATCTATCCCACAACGAGACAGTAAAAGCAATAGTCAGGGATGTGGAATATCCCAGAGGCCTCTTATTATGTAGTATACATAAGAGGGAGATCGATAGCATATGGGCTAATTCAGTTTCTAATTGAACCCATCTACGTGAATATATATTCAAGTGCCAGGGGACAGGTTAGGAGAGGTGAGCTGTATAAAAATATAATTTAACATTTGGTATGCCTAAACCCACATTTCTGGTTCCGTTAAATAAAGTCTTAAGACATACACGAAGACGTTTGTCTGACCGTAGAAAACACTTTTTCTGTAGACTAGTTAATGTGTGGGGGGAGCGATACTGGGCGGGCTTGGAAAAATACAGTAAATGTAACAAAATATTCATTGTCAAGGCGTTTGCACAACACATCTATGAGATAAATAGTTTTAACCATTTATGAATATCAGCCTAAATAGTATTGATTAAATTAGGATTGTTAGCGGAATACAATTGAGAATATTTTCTAGTTAGAAAAAAAACTAAATATTTCAGATGGGATACTTTCCAGGCAAATTTAAACCATTGCGCTAAGGAGTTTTTTATGGAGGCATTAAGGTGAAGGTCTAAGACAGGCATTCCCAACCACAGTGCTCAAGGCACACCAACAGTGCAGGTTTTGTAAATATCCAGGCTTGAGCACAGGTGACTTAATTAGTATCTGAGGGATTCTGTTTAAACCATCTGTGCTGAAGCCTGGATATCACTAAAACCTGTGCTGTTGGTGTGCCTTGAGGACCGTGGTTGGGAATGGCTGGTCTAAGACCTATGTTTTTGGAGGCATTAATTTTGAAGTTTGAAATGTTCCCAAATTCTTGCAAGATCATAAAAAGATTAGGGAGTAAGATAAGAGGATTTGAAAAAGTGAATAGGATGTCGTCTACATAAAGTGAAATTTTAAACTCAACAGAGCCTATTGCCCGAAATGTCAGGGGAGTCACGAATCTTGGAGGCAAGGAGTTCAATCATTAGAGCGAAAATCAAGGGTAATAGGGGACAACCCTGTCTTGTACCCATGCAACAGGGGCTTCATAAAGTGACTTGATTCCTGTAAGAAAACGGTCTCAACACTAAGAAAATAGTGTCGAAGTGTTTGATCTATATATATCCATGACAACCGATCGAAACGCCTTTTTCATGTCTAAAATAATGGTGGGTAGTATTTTCTACAGTACATTGATGTTTTTAAACTGGTAAATTATCATGCAGGAGCTAGCAGTATTAATTACACATATGTATTTATCAGGGGCCCATATCATGCATTCTGTAATGGTTAGCCACACCTCTTTTGGAGCTTGCCACACCCCATAGGATGGCTGGCCACACCTGTAAGAATGGGCCCCTAACATTGCACTCCCTCGCCCCCCAGTGGTCCCTAGTTGCCCTAGTCTGACACTGGGCAAATGCATTGAGATATATATATGCTTGAGATGAAAAACTAATCTGCAAAATTGGCTATAGAACATATAATACGGTTGCTAAATTTGAGGGGGGGAAGGCATAGGTGACCAGGGGTTGTTGTGGCACAAACATGCAATTGTGGCCCTACCACTTTTATCCAATGGCAGGAATACTGGCATTGTAAAGTGGAGGTGTTCCTATTAGGATGCAATACAGCAACAACATGATCATAAAATGCTTGGACTGCCCACTTTGTTTGGGAAATGGAGAGCACTGGGCTGCTACAGAACATTGCAATGCTCTTCCATGTAGCTATCAGCACCAGCTGACATTCAGGAGCCTTGTGGCCACTCGGAGGGAGTAGTAAAGTATGACTTGTACATCTGGCTGATTTGTGTTTGCAACCTATAGAGTTGGAAGCAGAGTTTTATCTACAGTAGTATATTGCCCTTGTAGGTGCAGCATGAGCTGGTGGCAGTAGCTCATGCCTGCATGTGCCATAAAAGCAGTATTGTATGCCCCAAGGATTCTATTTAGTACCTCTAAGCTTAAACAAAAACTGCATGAACTAATTAAATGCAATAAATGACTCTGAATTAGTTCATTACAATGCTGAAAAGTGAACTCAAAAATAGAAATAATTTTATACAAGCAATACTTTAAATACAACCCTGAGACATTTTTGTGCTTTCTCATTAACACTCCATTTAATATAAAGAGCAAATATGTAATTGTAAATGAAAAGCAACACATTAGATTATTAACTATACACATCTAAATGGTACTAAAGCATAACTGCAACCTATTATTTTATCAACTAGCTCATGAACATAGTAATAGATTTTAAGGTAAATAGTCATGATGACAATTTATCTGCATTTGTTATTTGGAAAGATGGAAAATCTCCCTTATGCAGATCAATATGTGATTTGCACACAGTCACCTAATGGCACAACCATCAACAAGATACATTGCCTCAGTCTGGCTGTGTAAATCAATGGCGCGAAGTGGAAAGAAACCACAGGATTATATGCTTTTTTTTCAAAGCAAAACTACTAGATACTTATTAATTTGAAATTAAATATGAATTCCATCCAACATAACTAATCACTGTGCCTAGTTCTGTATACTCTGTAATTGCTGGCTGGTATATATTTATTTTTTACTTAATAAATAGTAACATTACAATGTTGCCCTTTGCAAACTGAATATGATGGGCCCTTAAACTCTCAGAGAATGTATACTTTTGGATAATCCACGTAAAATAACCTAGCTTCCACATGTCACATATTTGTGTTTCCCTGGGACTCCTACATACTGTACCCAAAGTTTCCCAAACAGCGCTAGAGAACTGAAAAAATCCAGCATCTTCAGTAGAGCCACACCGGACCCTTCAGTAGAGCCACATCAGACCCTAGATCTACATAAAATGTTTCAGTAGAGCTACATAAAACTTTTCAGTACAGATTCAAAGAACTACAGTAGAACTTCAAGAAATAGCACATATGCAAAACAAAGCTTGAGGAGCAATGACATTAGATTAGTAGAGGTGATGCAAATTGGCCAGTGTCTTTCCCTTCCTAGTTGATGCATTGTGGTAAAGGATATATTATATTATGAGATGCATTTAAAGGTTTGATATACCATTAGCATTCTACTCTTACATTAAAATGGAATCATTTAAAATGTTGACATTGATTAACCACGGAAAACAGGATTGTAGAAATTAGTATTTCATGAATGCTTGGAATTTGCACTACACATATATATGTATACAGACAAATTATAAAGTGATAAAGTGGAGTGTTAAAGAGGTAAAGTACCAGCCAATCAGCTACTAACTGCCATGTTACATGATATGTTGGATTAAATGCCAATCAGTTCCTAAATTTATCTTGTTAGGGCTTAATACATCTGGCCCATAGTCTCATTAATATTTTAGAAAACTGCTCATTTCCCAGCAATAAAAACACAGTGTTCTGAACATATAAAGCACTGTCAACCTTATACATGGTTCACTATAAAGAGTACACCACTCCCCAGAAAAAAAAGCACTCCTCACTTGAAATCATCATCTATCTAGAACATATATATATATATATATATATATATATATATATATATATATATATATATATATATGTCTAGAAAGACTGACATCTGTTGGCAGCGAGTGAAACTACATCTTTCATTCTCTCACATGCACAAACACAGAGGCAATCACAAGGTAGCAGACTAGCTTTTGAAGCATTTACTTACTAATATAGTATATTACAGGAGCATTTGATTATGTTAAAAAGCCAATTTGCAGGAAAAAACACGGGACCAGGGGTTAAAGTTATACAGAAATGAGTTCCTTCACCTCTGCATGACCACTTTATGCCCTGCACAGGACTAAATGTATTAAGCTGTAACAAGTGATAAAGTGGAGATTGATAAAGAGTGATAAAGTACCAGCCAATAAGCTCCTGTCATTTCTCAAACACATACTGCAACATTGCAATTAGGAGCTGAGTGGCTGGTCCTTTATCAATCTTTATCACTCTCCACTTCTTTTTACTTGTTAAGGACTAAATCAATTTGGCCCATGGTCTCCAAAAATGCCAGCTTGACACTTATATTATGCATGTTATTTAGTGATTCCTACCGATAGATGGACAGTCAGACATGCACCAGCATCCTTTATACCAAATATTTTACATCATTCCCATTTAACATACTTTTACTAGAGTACAGTAACACATTAAATGATTTCTTATGCAGCAGTAACTTCGGCCAAAGCTGGAGAACTTGACTCTTTCACATCTGTTGTTTATTGTGTGCACATAAGGTTGTATAAAACTTTCTAGAATTGTTTTCAAGACAAAATGTTTTAATTAATATTCATAACCTATTTTAACCGTCGGAAAAGCGCTGAAACACAGTATTGGAGAACTGTATAATAACAATGTAAAAAACTACATCTATATAATATCATTGTCATTTTTTATTATATAAAATAAGGATATCAGTCAGCTTGCATTCAATAATCAAGTAGGAAAATGTTTCTTGATAAAGAGCAGAGGCAAAGTCTGTTCATGTGCGTCAGCATTAATGATTTGTTTGCGAAAGAAAAGTCATATGTTGAGAGATTCCAGATGGCTTATTTGACATTGTAGTACAGACACCAGGCCACTTATAGGTTCTTCTTCCAGTATGAGCTAAAAGATTTTGTTGCATCAACATCATCATTGCAATTTTGTTGGTTGTCAGAGCAAGTAGAATAATTTAAAAAAGCACATTTTTTTTTAAATATTCCTCAACTACCTGAGATACCCGGCATTGCTGTGCAAGCAGAATTACTTGAACTTTATCATTCTTTTGTTTTAACCTAAACACTCACCATGCCCATGGTGTGACCGGCATACACCTGTCTGTGGTAGACTCCCGGATCTGAGCACATTTTTTTTCTTAAACCCCATGTCCTCTATCGGTACTTGTGTAGTTTCACAGCGCCCGATATATTGGATGTGATATCGGCCGATATATCAACGTGATCCTATGCGATTTTTTACCGGTTCATAACCCCACTATCCACTACGCATGGAGTTGATTTTATATAATGTTGTGAGCACAGCAAGCCACCGAGCCCGAAGCGTGGCAAGCGTAGCAAGCCCCGCGTGGGGATGCGGATTACTGTGCTCGCCACACTATATAAAATCAACTCCATGCGTAGTGGATAGTGGGGTTATGAACAGGTAAAAAGTCGCTCTGGATCGCATTGATATATCGGCCGATATTGCATTTATCCCCTTTAGGTTATGCAACTCTGCCATATCTTATATCCCTGACCCACTTTTGTAATGGCCAAACCCATTTTTGGGCCCCCGGCGGGGTCAGGATTGGGTGACAAAGTGGCCGCAAACCTAATCTGAACCCAATCAATGTCCTCAACCCCACCTATGTTATACAACTTTGCCATATCTTGCTTCCCTGACCTACTTTGTGTAGTAGGCAAACCTCTTTTAGGGCCCCTGGGATCCTAGGGGTTTATTAACCCCACAGTGTGTATATGTATATATATTGGCTGACACTCACTGAATCCGTCCATTTATGAATATATATATATATATATATATATATATATATATATATATAAAAATAACAAAAGAAAGGAGGAGCGCACAGGTAAGTATAATTGCACAGTATTTACTGAAGAAAGGTGTAGGCTCACATACAATTCAATAAGCAGTAATCAGCATGTGTAGGAATCACCATCAGTACGTCAGCTTCATAGCACGGACACCGGAGGACATCCAGGGAACCGGCAGATGGAAACAGCTGCGGCGAGGACGGAGTTCCAGACACGAGGACTGCAAACAGACGGTAACCACAGTGGCAGAGATCCGATACGTCAGGTGACCACGCCCCAACGCGTTTCGTCACTGATGACTTTGTCAGGAGTCATCAGTGACGAAACGCGTTGGGGCGTGGTCACCTGACGTATCGGATCTCTGCCACTGTGGTTACCGTCTGTTTGCAGTCCTCGTGTCTGGAACTCCGTCCTCGCCGCAGCTGTTTCCATCTGCCGGTTCCCTGGATGTCCTCCGGTGTCCGTGCTATGAAGCTGACGTACTGATGGTGATTCCTACACATGCTGATTACTGCTTATTGAATTGTATGTGAGCCTACACCTTTCTTCAGTAAATACTGTGCAATTATACTTACCTGTGCGCTCCTCCTTTCTTTTGTTCTATGCACCTTACTGAGGCCGTGACAAAGCCTATTTGGAGTGAGCAGCACCACATTCTGGAGAGACGGAACCAATTGATTATGTGCTAACCTTGCGCAGATCCTTCACCTGTATATATATATATATATATATATATATATATTTTAGCAAACAGACAGCGGCACTCAACGGCAGTGTAATCAAATATCCAAACCAACGTTTCGGGGCTGGTGCCCCTTTGTCAAGGTGAAAAAATAATCATAAAAATATAGAAAAAACTATCTCATCTAGATCAGATAGAGAAGACCGTTTTTTCTTCATTTTTATGATTCTTTTTGTCATTTGCCCTTGTTATATTGCTTTTTTTCCTTATTTTTGTTTTGATTAATATATACTTTATATGTGTGTGTGTGTATATATATATATATATATATATATATATATATATATATATTTCATTGCAAACAAATATTGACTGTGAATAACTATATTCTAATAATATCTTCGTGTCAGTAATGGAGTTATTCTATTTCATATATAGTTATTACTACATATAATTCTATACAAAATAATTTGCAAAACTAAGCATATTGCTGCCCGTCCTGTATTTCCATACTACATTGCTTTAGGCAAATGCTAATTAGCTGTTGGTTGAAGCCACTAGTTTGAAACTTGCACATGTTAAGTTAACTCAGTGAAATTACATGTGATTATTAAGGTGCATATATGAATTTGTTTTGCAAATCAGCAGCTTTCTTTCTCTAAGGCCTCCTACATTTATATTATGCTCTTGAACATAGTGAGCATATTTGGCAAACAAGTTTATTTATAATCATTAATGCTCATGAATACCTTATATTTTCACAGAAGTTGGTTCCTGTCATTGAATACATGTAACAAGGTAGAAGCTATTCAGCTGTTTGGCAATGTATAGATCTGTTAGGTGTAAGGAAGGTCCCAAATTGGATGCTGTGGAGCAGGGATGCCTTGGGTTGGTGGTCCAGGACAAAATCAAATTATTAATGGTCCAAGTGATTGGCAGCTACCAGCTCTGGGTTTTGCCTATCATAAAATTGACCAACAGAAGCACAACCTTGTCCACCGCCATGTAACTAAACAAATTGTTCTATTACTGTATGTCATACTTGGCTTCAATCAATTTTACAGAATTCTCCATAAAGAAAATGATGGTCTTCTGCAGAGTTGAAACTATGATTTTTGTCACCCAGGGCAAGGCAGTCATTTGGCTCCCCTGTATCTCCCCCCATCCTTGCATGCACGAATAGGTGTCAGATTTAGCACCTGGGGCATGTGACCTCCTAGTTGCAGCCTTACACATAGGTGTCATGAAAAATATGCTGGATACTGTAGGGCACCGTGACGCAATAATGCTTGGAAATCAATGGGTTAAATTATGGAGTTTAATACCTTAAACATGTCCACACATAAATGGAAGAGTTGTGGCTCTTATAAATAAGAAAAAGGAATGTTTATTTTGTGAAAGTTCAATAAAGCCTCTGCCAGGCCTCCGATCATATGAAATGTCTGGGAGATTTCAGAATGCAGGTAAACTTCTGCAAATACAGTACCTACAAGAGTAGACCAGACTCCTCAATCCCACCTTCTTCATATTGTAAAGTGAGTTCAAGCACTTGATGTAGTGAATCACAGCACTGCACAGCAATGCTGTCTCCCGGAGGGTACTAATAAAAACTTGTAAAGTAGGCTTTATAAGTATTTTGTTTTAATTATATTACCTCAGATAACAGAAGATCAAGGAGATTTACTTTTATCCCCAATAACTTCAGACGTTTCAAAAGCTATTGCTAAACTAAAAACAGGAAAATCAACAGGCCCAGATGGCTTCTCAAATGAATAATATACATTTCTTTCAACTAAAATTAGTACACCTTTCTCAAATGTGTTTAATTCCTTTCTAAAGAGAGAACCTCTCCCGATATAATTTAACTCTGCGGTAATTAAAGTGATCCCCAAAATGGGTCGAAACCCTGATCTTCCTAGGTATTAGGAAATGACATCTTATTTCGTCATTAATTCAGGTACTTGTCAAGGGTGCCCATTATCCCCCTTACTATTTGCGCTTGCACTAGAACCACTAGCGATTTCACTGCATAAATCAGAAAATTTTACTGGCATCAAAATAAACAATGTTTCAGTTAAAATTTCACTTTATGCAGATGATATGCTTCTATTCATCTCTAAACCACTAATATCAATTCCAGAGATAATTTCTCAAATAGAAATATTTGGCTCTTTTGCGGGATATAAAATAATATAAAAAAGTCAGAACTATTATTGTCAGGAGAATCCTCTATTTTTTCAAAACATCCAATTTTAGCAAGATTCCCACTAGCAAAAGCTAGTATAAAATAATAAGGCATACATATTCCATCTTCTCTATATAATTTTGAATATAGAAAGGTTGCTTGAGATTTATTTTCCTCTTTCCCTCATGGGCAGAGCAGAAGTGATCAAGGGACTAGCCTTCCCAAAACGCTCATTTATTATTAACCCTACCTATACCTCTTATTAAAAGAAATGTCCAACGTATAGATAAAATTGGTACTTGTTTCCTAGCAGGGTGCCCAGATTTTCTACGTACGCTCAGTAGTTAATTTAGTTAATTGATTCACTGTACCCTGAGTGAAATCGCATCACATGGCCCTTTTTTGTGGCGTGAGATGAGATAAGATCTCAGTAGTTCATATGGTAAAACACCTAAAACAGCACCACTCTCCACGTCACCCCGAAGCGTGGCGAGCACTGCGAGGGGCAGCGGAACGCATCCTCTGACCTTTTCATAACCCCACTATCCACGTCGGTGTGGAGTTGAATTTATATAGTGTGGCGATTGCAGGGAGCTCGAAGCGTGGGGGGTAATGTGTCTGTCAATAAAGCATCTTGTTTTAATATGTTATAGTTTTTTTCTACTATCTTTTAAAAATTTTTTGGAATAGCTGTTATAGGTAGAGATATAGGCGATTTTATCTTGTTCCCTATTTTGGGATGTTTCTTTTGCTGTTTGTTTTTTCGTTATTAATACTGTTTATCTGTCTATTTTAAGAACTTCATTATAAGCCTTTATAAAGAAATGTTCAGGATAGCCTCTTTGTAAAAATGAGTCCATCATTTCTCTTGCCTTTATCTCAAAAGTGGAAAAATTGGAGCAATTTCTATATCGTCTCAGGAAGTGGCCTTTCGGAATGTTATTTTTCCATATGGGATAATGAGCACTTGAGAAATGTAGGTATGCATTTGAACCTACTGTCTTGATAACATTTGAAGTAGTGATTCTCTCATTCTCTATTCCTAGAGTAACGTCCAGGAAGGAAGTCCATTCTAACTCAAAAGTGTGATTGAATTTTAAATTAAATTGATTAATGTTCAGGTGATCAACAAAATGTTGTGCTGAAATGTGATCCCCATACCAAATAATAAAAAGGTCATGTATGTAGAAGCCATAGAGGACCAGGCTCGCGCCAAAACCGCCACCCCATATAAGTTGTTCTTCCACCTCTCCCACATAGAGGGTATATAGAAATTGCTATTACCGAAGGAACAAAACTTTAAGAAATATTATTGCACCCAGTTTCCTGAAAACTGTTGAAACATCACAGGAACCACAGAGTAGTAGTTGTAGTTAGGAGAAAAACCAAAGGGCTTTTTCAAATGCAGTGGCTCTCGCTGCCTAACATGTAACCATACAGAACCCACAAAGTCATAAACCAATTTGGAATAAAACGACAGACAGAAAATAGGAATTTGGTACTCACCGTTAATTCCCTTTCTCCGAATCCGTAGGGGACACTGAAGTCTACGCTGGGGAATAGAGTGGTGTAACGGAGGAGTCTGCACTTTAAGAACTTGAACTGTGGCATGGCTCCTCCCCCTCTATTCCCCCCTCAGACCTCAGTCTTAGTTGACTGTGCCCGAGAGGAGAAAGAGACCAGGGAATCCCCAATAGAGAGAGAGAGACATTAACAAAAAAAAAAAAAAAACAACCATACTACTCAGCAGGCTATCACAACACCCAGACGCATGCATAACCAAACATAACTGCATGCGCTAAAAATAAATCCCCCCCTTTTGGCCTGAACAGTGCCGGGAGGGTGTTCAGTGTCCCCTACGGATTCGGAGAAAGGGAATTAACGGTGAGTACCAAATTCCTATTTTCTCCTTCATCCTTGGGGACACTGAAGTCTACGCTGGGGACGTCCCAAAGCCATCCCCACGGGTGGGAAGGCACTGGGCATCCTGAAGCACCGCACGGCCGAAACTGGAGGCAGAGGCCGCAAAGGTGTCAAACCTATAAAACTTAACGAAAGTATTAGGGCCCGACCAGGTGGCCGCCCTACAAAGCTGTGTCAGGGAAACTCCCCTGGCGGCGGCCCAGGAAGGCCCCACCGAACGGGTGGAATGAGCCGAAATCTTGACTGGCGGTGACTGTGAAGCATGAAGGTAAGCCTGCTTAATGGTAAGACAGATCCACCTGGCCAGAGTCTGTTTAGACGCTGGCCAACCCCGCTTTGCCGAAGAATAAAGGACAAAAAGTGAATCCGACCTTCTAAGCTCCTTGGTCCTATTCACATAGACCTGCAAGGCTCGGACCACGTTCAGCGAGGCGGACTCTCCCGTAAGAGCTGGAACCACGATAGGCTGATTTAGGTGATAAGAGGAAACCACCTTAGGCAAATAATTCAACCTGGTCCGAAGCTCAGCCCTGCCTGGATGAAACACCAGGTAGGGAGACCGGCATGAAAGAGCGCTAAGATCGGACACCCGGTTGGCCGATGCCAACGCGAGCAGTAACACCGTCTTCCACGTTAACAAACGCAAATCAATAGCGTCCAAGGGTTCAAAAACACTCGACTTAAGATAATCCAAAACTAAGGAAAGATCCCAAGGTTCCTCCGGAGCCCGCACTGGGGGCTGAAGCCGGAGAACCCCGCTCAGAAACGTCTGCACCTCAGGAATGACGGCAAGACGCCGATGAAAGAAAACTGACAATGCAGACACCTGTACTTTAAGGGACCCTAGGCGCAACCCCGCCTTAAACCCGGACTGCAGAAACTGCAGCAACCGAGCCAAAGAAAAAACAGCCGTGGGCAAGTTACGGCACTCGCACCACGCTACATAGGCCTTCCAAATACTATAATAATGCCGAGAGGTAACCTCCTTCCTGGCTCTTATCATAGTGGGAATCACTGACTTAGGGATTCCCCGTCTGCTTAACAGTGCGGCCTCAACAGCCATGCCGTCAAACGAAGTTGCCGTAAGCCTTGGTAGGCGAACGGCCCCTGCTGTAGAAGATCGTCCCTTAGAGGAAGCTGCCAAGGATGATCTATCAGGAGCCCCTGAAGCTCGGCATACCAAGGACGACGAGGCCAATTCGGGGCCACAAGAATGACCGTGGACCTCTCCCGTTTGATTCTTTTGAGTACTAACTGAATCAAGGGCAACGGAGGGAACAGATATATGAGGGAATAGTTCCAACTCGCGGTCAGCGCGTCCGTCGATACCGCTTCTGGATCCCGAGACCTGGAACAGTACAGCCGCACCTTCCGATTGTTTCTGGAGGCCATCATGTCCACCTGAGGCATACCCCAACGGGGGGCGATCTGGGCAAATATCTCCGGATGTAAAGCCCACTCCCCAGGGTGAACATCCTGGCGACTCAGATAATCCGCCTCCCAGTTGTCCACCCCGGGAATGAAGACCGCTGACAAGGCCAGAGCATGCCGCTCTGCCCACTGCAGAATTGGACGCACCTCCTGCATGGCCCCGCGACTGCGCGTTCCGCCCTGCCGGTTCACATAAGCCACAGCCGTGGCATTGTCCGACTGAATGCGAACCGCCCTCCCTCGGAGGATCCCGTCCGCATTGGACAAGGCCAGATGAATCGCGCGAAGCTCCAAGATGTTTATGGATAGCTTCGCCTCCTGAGAAGACCACCGACCCTGGAAGTGCTGTCCCAACACAACCGCCCCCCAACCCCGGAGGCTGGCATCGGTCGTGACTATCGTCCAATCCCAGATTCCGAAACGTCGGCCCTCCAGCAAATTTGCCGGCCGCAGCCACCACTGGAGAGATAGACGGCTGCAAGGTGATAGAATCACCGTCTTGTACATATGCAAGTGGGAGCCCGACCACTTCCTGAGAAGGTCTAACTGAAAGGTCCTTGAATGAAATCGGCCGAACTGGAGAGCCTCGAACGAGGCCACCATCTTGCCCAGTAATCGAATACATAAGTGCACCGACACTCTCCGAGTTCGAAGTACCTGCCGAACCAACTCCTGCAGGGACAACATCTTTTCCCGAGGCAGAAAAACCTTTTGAACCTTCGTGTCCAAAATCAATCCCAGAAATACAATCCTTCGAGAAGGATTCAGTTGAGATTTCTGGTAGTTGAGGATCCAGCCATGGAGTAATAACGTCTGGCAGGTCACCTGAATCGCCTGCGTCAACTGATCCCTGGATCCGGCCTTGATCAGTAAATCGTCCAAATAAGGAACGATCTTTACTCCCAGAGAATGTAGTAACTCGACCATCACTGCCATTACCTTGGTGAACAGACGTGGTGCCGATGAAAGGCCAAAGGGCAGAGCCCGAAATTGAAAATGGAGATCCTTTAACGCAAAGCGAAGAAACTTCTGATGAGGAACGTAAATGGGAATATGCAAATAAGCATCTTTGACATCCAAAGATGCCAAAAATTCCCCCGGTTCCAGACCTGCAACCACAGAACGAAGAGACTCCATTTTGAATCTGTGGTACGTGATGTATTCGTTTAAAGCTTTTAAATTCAAGATTGGTCGAACCGAACCGTCCGGTTTCGGGACCAGGAACAGGGGAGAATAAAACCCCTCCGTGCGTTGTTCGGAAGGAACAGGCATTATAACTCCCGCGGCCAACAGCTTCTGAACTGCTTGAAGAAGCAACTGGCGGTCCAATTCCACGTGAGGCAAACCCATTGTAAAAAACTGATGAGGAGGAATACCGGAAAATTCCAGTCTGTACCCCTGCGCAATAACCCACTTGTCCTTGCAAGACCCCTCCCAAGCCTGCCGGAAGTCCAACAGGCGAGCCCCTACTCTGGGATCCCCCAGGTAGGAGGGCCTGGAGTCATGCTGCGGGCTTTTCTGTTTGCTTGGCTTCTGCGCGACGAGTGCCTGGTCCTGAGGAAGTGGTTGCGCCACCAAACCCTCTGCCTCTGCCCCGAGAAGCGGTAAAGGACCCCCTGGACTTACCCCTGAACTTAGGTGCCCCCCGAAAGGAGCGAAAGGCCGGCCCTTGATAAGGCTTTTTGGGAGGAGGAGCCGCGGAAGGCAAGAAAGTTGATTTGCCTCCTGTGGCCAGCGAAATCAACTTGTCTAATTCCGGCCCAAATAGGACATCTCCCGTAAACGGAAGAGCCTCTACCGCCTTCTTAATGTCGGCCTCCGCTTGCCAGGACTTAAGCCATAATGACCTCCTGGCCGTAATGGACTGAGCAGAAATCCTCGCCACCAGAGCTGCAGAATCCCTTGCAGCCTCTCCAATATACATCGCAGATTCCCGCATCTGTTCTGAATGAACTCTTCAGACGAACCCTGGTCATTCAGACCCTTTGACAAATCCTCCGCCCATTTCTCCATGGCCCTACTGACCCAGGAGATCACAAGGATGGGCCGAAGTGACACACCTGCAGTCGAAAAAATCTGCTTAAGGCCCGCCTCCAGACGCCTATCTGGCGCTTCCTTAAGGGCCACTGCCCCTGGAATGGGAAGTGCCGCTTTCTTGGAAAGCTTTGACACTGAAGCGTCTGCCAACGGTGGAGTCTCCCATTTTGCTCTCGCCTCCGGAGCAAATGGGTATGAAGCCTTAAACCGTTTTGATAACTGAAACTTTTTTTCTGGAGACCTCCAAATGTCCAGAAGCGGTTTCTCCAATTCCATAGACTCCGGGAAAGTGACTACTGCCTTAGTAGACCTCCCAAAAATAGAAACCTGCGTCGGTGGCTCCTGCTTGCCAACATTGAGGGTAGACTTAATAGCCTGAATGAGGGCCTCTATACCCTGGGCCTCCTCCTGAGGAACGTCCTCCACAGGAGCGAGAGGATCCTCCTGAAACATATCCCCTTCTAGAGGGTCCCCCGGTTCATCCTCTGAAGTATCTCCCTGCAACACTAAGGGAACACCTCTTTTCCTCGGGGGAGGAGGAGCACTTGCGGACCCCGAAGGCACCGCAGTGGCTTGTACCAAAGCCTTCACTGACGTAATAAGATCTCTGGCCCAGGTAGGCTCCGCAGCAGACATGGAAGCCAGTTGCAAATGCAATGATTCCCTGTCCCTGCGAGACGCAGCCATCTCTGATGCCAGAGTGGCTAAAACACTGGTAACTCCCTCAGTGTTCAGAATAGGGACCTGGCTCTGCCCAGCATCCCCTTTAAAGCAATCCTTACACAAGGATACACCCTTCACATGCTGCGTAAACTGTTGTTCACACTTAGTGCAGACAAACAGTTTTGGAGAAGCTTTTGACTGAGACTTGGTTGCCATACTGCACACACACCCCCCTTACACACACACACGTGAAAGGAGGTGCAATAAGTTAAACAAGGAGAACCAACAAGGACCCCACACCAAGAGCAAAAGCACCACACTAATAGGGGGAGAGGAGCGTACCTTCCCCGAATTAGGCCCACCTGAAATTCTCTCCAGTGGGGAAGTCTCTCAAGAGAAAATCCCCTCCACTCACCCAGCGCAGCATTCAATAATATCCAGGCTGAAGAGGGAGAGAAAGCGTCCTGCTATCCTGTTCTGGTAAACCGTAGAGGCACAGCAAACAAGGGCAGCAGCGTGGCAGGTTATGGCGTCTGAGGACGCTGAGGACCGCAGCTAGGAAGCGGCAGCTCAGTGGCACGCCCCTTCCGTCCTCATCACAGCGCGCGCTGTACACAGCGGCGCTGATTGGCTGACTGCTCCCTGCTGGACCAGCGTATTAACCCTGGTCCAGCCGTCACCCAGCGCTATGCGCTCACACGCCCTGCTCTCTCCGGCGGGCGACGAGGCCGCAGCCCCGTAACACAAGCCGCAGGCGGCTGTGGCGGGACCCCGATGCTGATGCATCAGTGGCCGGAGTCAGCAGCGTGCACCGCAGGCGGTGCCGCTCTGACCCCTCCGGAGAGCTGTCCCACGACGCAGGCAGCCAGCACGCGCTGGCAGCCTGTTCCATCATTAAAAAAAAAATAATAATAATAATAAAAACAAGTAAAAACAAAGAGCCCCAAACGGAGCCCCTTGCCCAGGGATCCGACTCCTCCGGGCACTAAACTAAGACTGAGGTCTGAGGGGGGAATAGAGGGGGAGGAGCCATGCCACAGTTCAAGTTCTTAAAGTGCCGACTCCTCCGTTACACCACTCTATTCCCCAGCGTAGACTTCAGTGTCCCAGGGGATGAAGAAGAAAGCTTCATAAATTGTAATACCACATTCGTAGTTTACATGTTATTCTGCCAATGTGGTTTAAAATATATAGGTCGCACAACACAGAAATTAAAAATAAGATTTCTAGAGCATCGGGGTAACATCCTAAGACGTACTAATGTACACGGTATCCCCAGACATTTTTGCAAAAACCATGCAGGTGACCCAAGAAGCCTTAAAATTGTTGGGCTAGAATCTATACCCCATACAGTAAGAGGGGGAGACAGGTTCAAGAAATTGTGCAGACAAGAGGTCTTCTGGATGAGGGCCTCAATGAAGCTATAGATTTGAATAAAGTCATATGAACGTAATACTATAAAGGAGCCACACCAATGCATTATAGGTCTATCCTTTTGATTTTGCCATGAAAGTTAAACTCCTTGTATACGAAGGTGTACTATTAACGTACACATCAATTATGATACATATTTATATGCTCTTTTATAAAGATGTATTGAGTTCCAATAGGTTAATATGCTCTATGCTACAACCGTTGTGCTCTATTCCTGTTTTTTTATTTTATTCTTTATCATTTATACTATATATTCCTATGTGATTATATAACCGTTTATTATTTTTATGTATTATAAACCTTTTATGCTGCCTTAGAAAGATGCATTGAGTCCCAATAAGCTAATATGCCCTATACTGCAACCATTGTGCTCTGTTCTTGCTTCTTATTTTTTATTATTTATCCTTGCTCATTCAGAATATATATCCCCATGTGATTATAAAATAGTTTTTGCGTGTTTACTATTTTAATTATTACAAAACTTTTTTAGTTGCCAATAATAAAAGTGTACTTTCGCGTCTAGAATATATATGCATCCGCAGATTAATCTAATTATAAAAAGATCAATCCCATTCAAGAAAGTGTTAATAATACACTTCCGGGTAATGGAATGCTCCATATCTCCGGAAATGATAAGAGAATGCACATCATAGAGAACAGCGCCCACATTTACCATCGGGAAAGATATAAACTTCCGGGCGCAATGAGACGCAGAGATGCGCTCTACATACCCTGATACGACAAGGGAAATAGTTGGACCCTGATCACCGGCCAGTGGAATGCTTGTGTGTGTGTGAACTCCTTGGAGTCCTGCCAGCAAGACCTTGCTGGCAGGACTCCAAGGGGCACACACACACTGAATTGTTACTTGTGGTAATTGTTTTAATAATAATCTCTGAACCTGAAAAAATTATACCACAGTGGAGCTACAGACTCCCCAAAAATTAGAGGGGACGAGTCCTTATTCACCATTATAGCCTACTGCAAATCATTTGCCCAGGATATATATACCATATTAAGTATATGAAGCTAGAGCCTACCAGCCTAAAGGTTCCTCTGCTGGCCGCACCAATTGGGAGTCTTAATATATAACACCAGAAAACTGTCTGATCCTGGATTAGCACAAGTAATAACATTAGAGATTTTAAACTAAAACCCCTGAGGAAGTCTCTGAGGGAGATGAAACGCGTCGGGTATTGATTGATGGGTACTTGTGAGTTATCTGGACGCCCGATTTTTTGATTGTATGCCTTAAGTTAAGGCATACAATCAGATACGATGCGATGCGATATCGCATCGCATCGCATCGCATGCGACCATCGGATGCGATGACCCGATTTTTCCATAGGAATCAATGTTAAAATGATTCCTATGGAAAAAGGGGTCCTTTTCATACCCCTACTATCCAAGTGGGCATGGAGTTGGATATAAACCTGTGGCGAGCGTAGCGAGCCACCGAGCCCGAAGCGTGGCGAGCGAAGCGAGCCCCGCGAGGGGACGGTATTCCGTGTCCCCTCGCGGGGCTCGCTACGCTCGCCACGCTTCGGGCTCGGTGGCTCGCTACGCTCGCCACAGGTTTATATCCAACTCCATGCCCACTTGGATAGTAGGGGTATGAAAAGGACCCCTTTTTCCCATTGAATTACATGTTAAAATGGACTCAGTCCATTTTAACATTGATTCCTATGGAAAAATCGGGTCATCGCATCGCATCGCATCCGATGGTCGCATGCGATGCGATGCGATGTGCCCGATCCGACCCGATTTTGAAATCGGGCGTCCGGATAACTCACAAGTACCGATTGATGCTATCTGAAAATAAAAATAAAAATATACTTCAGAAAATAAGCCACAAGCATATTTCTTGATATACTTATATATATTTAATTGTTTTTAATATGACATTACATCTATAGGGCGCTGAAGACACTATTGTTTATATATATATATATATATATATATATATATATATAGTGGGGGGTGTAGTGTACGTAGCAGCTGAACAACAAAATCAGGGCTGTAACTAATGGGGAGCCTAGGGAAGCATTTCTCCAAGGCACTGGATTTTAAGAGGTACTGAGAGTCCCTCTCTTCTGCTCCAGTCTGCTCCACGGCCAGGGATAATATGCACTAATATTCCCTACCGTGCATGTGCCAATTTGTGGGCACTCAGGGACCACTTGGTTGATGTATGCAATTGAGACATTTCCATACATGAACAGTGCTACCGAAAAATCCCAGAGCTGCTGACCATGGACACCATTAGAACACCAGTACATACTGTAAACATTTGACAAGCATGAGAATACCTGCAATTGAAAAAAGTCCCAATAACGACTAAACACATTTGGCCACTGCATCATCTTCCTAACATCACAGAAACACCTATGAGAGAAAAACTACAACGGACAGCTAAAAAGGAACAGAGGGGCAGATGTATTAAGCCTGGTAAAGTGCTAAAGTGGTTATAAAGGTTATAATGCACCAGCCAATCAGCTGTGTTTGAAAAATTATTGTTAGGCATTGATTGGTTGGTGGGTTATCACCTTCCACTTTATCACTGATTATCACTTTACCAGGCTTTATACATCTGCATCAGACAGATTGAGAGTCAATAGAAGGTTAATAAAGGGAATTATAAAGTATACTGTACAGTATATAGCTTATATTCACTGTATACTGGCGGAGGGGAGATACCAGATGTTTCAGTACATGTTATCATCATACTGTAGCTAGAAAACTGATAGCAGGTGCAACACTACTGCCTTGCACTGGGTGCCAAAAATCCTAGTTCCGGCCCTGGTTAAAAAAACAAAAAAACAATCTCTCTCAAGGTGAAAGCAGCATTATTCTGAATCCAACATTAAATGTTACAACGAGGTTAAATAAACTATGAGGTCTAAAGGTAGCCATACACGCACCGATCACGGCGGTGCGATCTGTGCTTTGAGGTGCACGCTACCGTGGCACCTCATCGCACAGTACAAAAAGTATGTGCTGCACATACTTTTTGTACTTGCTTTTCATTGCATCGCATCGGGACGCATGCCGGGACCGGTGTGTGTATGGGCACCTTAAGAGGTCTGCACTTTGAGAAAATATGCAGAAGCTTCACAGGATCCTCTTAATATATTCCACTTAGTTAAAATACAATACACCATTGCAAACCAAGGAAAGTGATAGGGAAATATACATTTCAAGAAGCAACTATAAAACAGGTTGTAGCTCACAAACTATTGTAGGCCAATGTAATTTGCAGTCATGCTTCAAAACTCTGTAATAGGTTAAGGGAGTGGATTTTATTTTGGATCACGAGGGGTCTGCAAGTTAAGGATTTGGGAGGCCAGGAAATTACCTATTTCCCAGAATGGTTTACATCTGACTGCAATTCATAAAAAAAAATTCTGAGGCATCCGGGCAAATCCTCAATATCTTTGTAGGGACTACCCCTGCTGCTGGGGCTACACTGCTGGTGATGGAGCGGAGTCCTGGAAATGTCATGACTGCATATGTTACATTGCCTTCCAATGTCAGTCGGGAGCCGCCGCACAGCCTGAAGACGGAGACGGGTCCAGCAGCAGTAGCAGACCTCCAGCTCCAGCAGTCCCAGCTCTGACATCTGCTATCGCCGCGCTGAGGCTGTCAGAGCTGGAGGTCTGCTGCTGCTGCTGGACCCGTCTCCCTACTGATCAGACAGGCAGTGTCTCGGCTCTCTCCCCTTCCCACAGACCTCCGGTTCCTGCCTGCATTACACGGCACCCTCACTGCAGTGTCATGACTGCATATGTTACATTGCCTTCCAATGTCAGTCGGGAGCCGCCGCACAGCCTGAAGACGGGGACGGGTCCAGCAGCAGTAGCAGACCTCCAGCTGTCCCAGCGCTGACATCTGCTATCGCCTCGCTGAGGCTGTCGGAGCTGGAGGTCTGCTGCTGTTGCTGCTGGACCCGTCTCCCTACTGATCAGACAGGCAGTGTCTCGGCTCTCTCCCCTTCCCACAGACCTCCGGTTCCTGCCTGCATTACACGGCACCCTCACTGCAGTGTCATGACTGCATATGTTAGATTGCCTTCCAATGTCAGTTAATGTCCCCCACATCCCAACCCCCCACCTCTGCTTAGCTAGCTGTCAGTTCACTGAGGGGGTAAAAAATAAAAAATAAATTCAAAATATAGTAAAGAAGTGCTTGTAATGCAGAAAAATAAGCAAGACCGTTCAAATAAAATTAAAATTGATTTTTTGACATAAAAAAAAGAAAACATTTATTTTAAAAGTACACATAACAGTTCACCAAAAAAAGATGTCGAATGCAAAATGGTGAATCATGGCGAAAATCATGGCGAAAGCAGTTCTCCATCCTAGGATTGAATACAGTCTCGGCGAATCCCAGCGAAAACTCCATTGAAATACACCAGCAAATTGCAGCGAGCATGAAACGGAGAACTGGCCGGCTTTCGGTGAACAATGAACATTGAAAAGGGTGAATCAGATTTTCAGTGAAAAAGATTCACCGCAAGGAGTGAAAACAGCCCGAATTGCCGAAAAAAAACCCAGTGAATCGGGAGCATTGAATACTGACCTTTGTCTGTGCTTTAACCAAGTGTAAAAACTAAAAAGTGCATTCTCTGTGGATACTGGTGGAACAAGCATTTAGATACTCTGGATACATTAATAATATAGTGTGAAATATCACAATGATTTTATTTTTTGCTGGATACTGTTCAACATCATCTACTTTATATTGTAAACTATGCCTTGCTGTTAACCATTCTCTGCAGCTTTGTATTGTTACTAGCTGTAATTATTCTCTGCAATTGCTAAGAATAAGTATAGCATCAATTGGTTGGCTTACTATATACTTTAATACAGTATGTACTGTGCTGTATGCCTGTTCCAGCCATTAAGCCTTTTGTTGCATGTACTAATAACTTTAATTAAGCAGCAACTTTATTTCTACGATTATTCTTATATGTGTATGTGCAGTTGCTTTTCAAAGCCTTGGATGAACCTATTTTCCCGTTTATGAGATGGTTATGTATATATTTAAGTTCGTTTTTTTATTAATTGGATAATGTTTGTTATTTAAAGTCTAATTTATAAAATATCTGACTGCCTTTATGTGTGAGAACAGCATCATTATCATACCTTAAATTTTCGACAAATCTGGGACCTATGGGAATACTCCTGCCCGTTAAAAGTAACTAGCCTGCTCTGGATAATGAATAGAATGGCCTGGAGGGAATTCCTTATGAGAATTAGGGAGAATCTCTGGAGAATATGGGGCTGCACCCATAGCTTTTTGACAAACCAGAAATGCATGACCAATTTTTTATGGAGGAAAGGAATACAGGAGGAATCATATAGGGAACGTGTGAGGAAGGTAAAGCAAGCGAGGGAAGATGTAATTTCCTTTTTCTATTCCCACATGCAGTTGTGACTGTATAGTAATACTCCTACATGGTGGAGCTTTTTTATTTGTACTGTGTACAATCTTTATTTCTTATTTATATATCTCTAATGCCCCTTTCCCACTGCAGCTAAAAAACGGTAAATTGCCGATTTTCAACGCAATTTACCGTTTAAGGCTGCAGTGGGAAAGTGCCAGAGTTGAAATAACGTTTAAAGCTAAATGGTATTTCAACCCGTTTTTGAAGCAGAGTCCTACACGTTAAAATAACGTTTAAGAGGCAGTGGGAATGCCTCTTAAACGTTATTTAGTCTCCAGGCAGTCCCAGTGCCTGATGAGACCTAGTAGTTCTCACTTTGTGCATGTGTAATGAGTGCACGTGCAAAATAAAGAGCCGCTCATTACATATGTGCATATGTAATGAGCGGCTCATTAGTATGCACGTGCACTCATTACATATGCGCAAAGTGAGAACTACTAGTTCTCATCAGGCACTGGGACTGCCTGTACCCTGCACCCTGGACCCCCGCTGACTCACCACTGCCCTGCATCCCCGTGCAGGTAAGTACAAGGGGAGGAGAGGTGTGGGCACAGGGCAGGTACGGGGGGGTTAGGCACTCTTTACACTTGGGGGGGGGAGGGATTAGGCACTCTTTTCACTGGGGGGGTTAGGCACTCTACATTTTACACGGTTCACTGCAATGGGAATGGTACTTAAATGGTATTTAAAACGGTAATCTGCTGCAGTGGGAATGCTAATACCGTTTTAAATACCATTTAAGATTACCAGTACTTTATGTTGCTTTCCCACTGCAGACCAGTTTAAACTTCCAGCTGTTAATACATCACCTTGCATCAATGTCTGTTTTAAAAACCAGTTTATCATTTACAATACTTGTTTCCAGTGTCATTTTTGTAGAAAAATAGGCTCAGGAACTCTCGGAAGGAGCAGAGTAGGTGGGCATGTGGGTGGAGTTTTTGTCGGGGCGGGGATGAAATGGTGTGTACAGATTTTTTTTTTTTTCAATGTCAACATTTGGGCTGCAAGGCTGGTAGAGAGGGGGACTTTGGTACTGGCAGAGGGGGCACAGGATGACTGTCAGCGGGACAATATTCCCAGTCCAATACGCTCCATACATATTATGCCACATGGAATTAACAAAAATTCACATCATTTCATATACAATGAGACAAAATTCACATTATTCCACAAGAAATGAGCCAAAAATCACATTATGCCACACAAAATGAGCAAAAAAAAAATCACATTATGCCACACAGTATGAGACAAAATTCTGTTATTCCATGGGAGAGTGTCTCTTTACAAGTGTTAGAGGCCGCAATCCACAAGGTATTGCATGCGCTAACCCCCATTACGATACCTCATTTGAGATCCTAGCAGGGGCTACGACAGATATTTAGATCTGCGACTGTGATGCGAGGCGCACGGGAGCACGCCTGACATCTCAATTGCAGGTAAATGGCATTCAGTGTCACCTTTTATGCGATCCATTGCAGCAATGCATCTGAATTGCATAAAATGTGGTTGAACTAGTGGACGCCTTAAGCTCTGCCCTGGTGCTACCTGTGATGGAGTTTTGTATATATATAGGTACTCTTTACTTAGAAGGGCGCCCACGATTTTGATCGTGGGCATCGTTAGTAAAAAATCTCGGGCATCTCGGGCATTGAATGCACTAAAAAATCGGGTGCGATCAACCGACGAGATGCCCGAGATTTCCCATAGGGAACAATGTTAAATGTCTCAATTGACCCAATTTTCCTGTTCAATGCCTCAATTGACCCGATTTTTCCATAGGAAACAATGTTAAATGGGCCACAGAGGCCAAATAGGCACCCTGAAGTGTATAATGGCCACCAAAATTGTTAACGCCACCCCACGATCAACGTCAACCCGATGCGTGGCGAGCGCAGCGAGCCCGCGAGGGGCGGCGGTACGCGTCCTACGACCTTTTCATACCCCCACTATCCACGTCGGCGTGGAGTTGAGAATAGAAAGTGTGGCGAGCGCAGCGAGCCACCGAGCCCGAAGCGTGGCGAGCGCAGCGAGCCCCGCGAGGGTACGCGGACAGCTGTGAAGCCCGCGAGGGGACGCGGATACCTGTGAAGGTATCCGCTGCGCTCGCCACGCTTTGGGCTCGGTGGCTCGCTGCGCTCGCCACACTTTCTATTCTCAACTCCACGCCGACGTGGATAGTGGGGGTATGAAAAGGTCGTAGGACGCGTACCGACGTCCCTCGCGGGCTCGCTGCGCTCGCCACGCTTCGGGTTGACGTTGATCGTGGGGTGGCGTTAACAATTCGGGTGCCCATTATTCACTACAGGGTGCCTATTTGGCCTCTGTGGCCCATTTAACATTGTTTCCTATGGAAAAATTGGGTCAATTGAGGCATTGAACAGGAAAATCGGGTCAATTGAGACATTTAACATTGTTCCCTATGGGAAATCTCGGGCATCTCGTCTGTCGCATCGCACCTGATTTTTTAGTGCATTCAATGCCCGAGATGGCCGAGATGGGCGCCCTTCTAAGTAAAGAGTACCTATATATATATATATATATATATTTATATTAAGGGGACACAAAACAATGCTCAACCTAGATGACTGGGATGGAGTAAACACTTGTGAAGAGAGACCCCCTCCCATCGCATATCAGCCATTTAAAACAAAAAAAACAACTGTGTAGAAACCAACACACATATTAAGCACATATTGCACATTTTGAATCTTACAGGAAGATGTCTAGATCCCCGAACCCTGCTGGCTTGCTGCTGCTGCTGCTCAGCTGTCATTCTGCTGCTGCCCCTCAGCCATCATACTGATGCTGCTGACACTCAGCCTTCCGCTGCCGCTTAGACACAACTGTTGCCAAATGGTGACACAGATGAGTGGTGACGTCACCCGTGCACCAGCGAAATGCATGGCTGGGAGCCTGGGACAAGTTTAGATGATTGGAGGTGGAGGGCCGCTGCAGCACTGTATTTTCAAGGCGAGTGGTGTCAGGAGGTGGCGGGATACATTTTATGGGCACCGGGCGGCCTGGAGCAGGTTCCAGAACGCTGTTCCTGATTACGTCATTTTTCATTTGAACTTCAGGAACGGCGTTCTGGCTCAAAAATAGTCCTGCTTGTTTCCAATCTTAATAACCGTACATTTCTTTATATTAAATTGCATATTATGGGGCAGATGTAACGGGGTGCGAGTTTGGCGATAATGTGGGATGCCGTTTAAACTCCAAGATTTTTTTTTTTTAAGGAGGCAGTTATTTACAAGGCAAGACTATGATTTGTAAAGGACTGCCCCTTTAAAAAATAAAATAAAATGGCATCCTGCATTGACGCTGGACTCGCACAGCATTGCATCAACCCATATTGTCTTTTTTTGTTTTTGTTTAATTTTTATTTATTTCTACAAGTACTGCTTTGCTGCATTCACTTTATATTAAATTGTGATGTCCCACAAATTATATCATAAATGCAGAATAGTGTGTGTGTGTGGGGGGGGGGGGGGGGGGGGACTTTACCAGGATGTTTTAAAGCTCATTTTCTGATATGTGTCATTGTTCTAAAAATATATATCTATTTTTGAAACAATTATGTAGGGAGAAAGTATGCTATTTACTTTATCAAACCTAGGACACAAATATATCATATTTTTTCACTTGCCATCATAAAGTTTAACCACCCAATAAGGTTTTATAGCCTATACTTCTTCAGTAGCTGGAATAGTTCACCAGGGTTAAAAGCTGTTCTGCCTCCAAAGTAGATTGGTAATATAAAATATGACCTTCTTCAGGCTCAGAAGGAATGTAACCATTAAAAAATCACATTCTGCATTACTCTGTGACTTTCATAGATTGAGAGTAAAGATCCAGCTCTTCAATGATGATATACTATTTATCTCAAAAATCCAGATGTGGGGTAAATGCCAAAGTGCCAAGAAATGAACATTATGTGTTATTTAACATTAGTGATACAATTGTACAATTCCAATACTTCCACCAGAACCTCAAAAAGTATCAGTATGCCGATTCTAGAAAACAGACAACGTGATTGGTGATGGGGGGGGGGGGGAATGGGGGCAGGCTAGTGTGCGGTCGGGGAAGGAGTTGGGTACGTTTAGGCACTAGTGAAAGGACTAGGGGTTAGGCTGCAGGGAGGGTGGGTTAGGCTGCAGGGAGGGTGGGTTAGGGTCTGACTGTGGGGCAGACAGGTTAAATTTAGGTGGTGGGGTACTATCGGGAAAGGTTTGGGTCAGGCTGCGGGGATGGCGGTAAGGTTGCTGCAAGGGAGGGTTAGGGTGAGAGGGGTAGGGGGAGAGGGTTAAGGTACCTACAGAGCCTCTGTCTGGATTCTCCGGATCTGTTTCTCTGACTGTCAGGATATCATATGCATTCCTTTAGAACAGTGGTTCCCAACCTTGGTCCTCAAGTACCCCAAACAGTTCATGTTTTTCAGGTCACCCGGCAGATGCACAGGTGTCCTTATTCAAGGACACATTTTAAATGATCTACAGGTGGAGCCATTGAATTCACTTGCAATTCTGTGTGTAGACCTGGGAAATGTGAACTGTTGGGGGTACTTGAGGACCAAGGTTGGGAAATACTGCTTTATGAGACTCAATTTGGAGACAATTAAGGCCAGTGGCGTAATAATAAATGATGCGCCCCCCCAAGTAAACACAACACCACCACCCCCCCCCCCCCGGAAAATCCCCCCCCCCAGTAAAGACCCCCACCTGCCTGACCTCTCCAATCCACTGCATCTGCTGTGGCAGGGAGTCGGGACTTGGGACCTGCAGATTAGCCTGGTCCCGGCGCTCCTCCTGGCTCAGCCTCCAGCGGCTCCTTATGAAGAAAAATATTCCTCACAAAATGGCCGCCCCCTAACAGCAGACCATTTTTAGGGATGCTAGAGGAGGCCACAGCCTCCTCTAGCATCCTCAAAAACTGTCTGCTTTAAGGGAATATGTAAGGAATATTTTTCATAAGGAGCCGCCGGCGGCTGAGCCAGGAGGACTGTTGGTCCAGGCTAGAAAATATGCGGGTCCACTCCCGGGCACAGCAGAATGCAGCACAGGTGGCAGCAGCTCCCACAGACCCCTGGCGCCCACATTTGGTCAGCGCCTCCCCGCCATCCCGGGGTCTGCGGCGCTATAGCTACACCACTGCCAGGAACGTATGTACTATATATGGTTTAACAGTGATACAGTATTAGTGGGGAATGGGTCATAGTGTCAACCGTGTTTAGGTTAATACCAAATGGTCGACATGCACAGACAACACGAAAAAGGTTACCACATAACAAGGTCTATATGAACATTTCACATTTGCTTGGTGTCCGTGTCAACATCTAAGCATGTAGACCTCAAATTTGTGTACCATGTACCTTTGCAGGGCTCAATTCTCTAGTCATGCTTTGGGCCAGGTGGCTTGCTGCACTAGGCACACTTTACCATCCACTTGGACTCCGATTGGGAGTACTAAAGTATGAAAAACGTAAAACAATGTGAACAAAATAGTTTAAAAAAAATTGTCAACGCATGAAAAGTTTGTCATATGAATTGTTTGCTTGTGTCGACCGAGACACTGTCAACCTTTCATCGAGATATTAGTGAAAGTATTGCCACCAGGCACCACGTTTTGAAGAAAAGTATTGAGAAAGATAAAGGATAAAATATTAAACTTCTTTAAACCATATGTTAGTAAATTCTGGGTGGGTGTATAGAATTACTTCTCAGACATTCTTTGACAATAGATTATTCTTGCCAGCAATTTACTTCCTTAGTTGTATTATCTTCTATCTGTTATTTATTTCCCAAACACCGGCACCTTTGACATCACAAAAGCTGGTCACAGATTTTTCTGTCAGTAACAACGTGACTTTAGAGCATTTTCTCTTGAGTTATAAAGAAAAAAAAAGGATTATGATTATCTAATCCATGTGAGCATTAATGTGGCAGATAAGACGTTTGGTTAGATTAAAACTGCTGGCTTTCTGAACCTAGATTTAACATGATAAATGTACAGTATAAAACCATAAACAAACAATTTTTCAACTCAACAATAGAGTTTTTATATGAAATTGGCTTCTTAAAGTGATTCAGTAGTGACCACTGCTTTTTTCTACAAGTACTCACTTAAAACAAGATTTGCAGTAGCTTCCATACTATCTACAAGGGGATGCAGTCACTTTCCCGGCGGTCCGAATCCCGATGGTCAAAATCCTGGCACTTTGTCCCTCTGTGGGTGTCCATGACACCCATAGGAGGGAGAATAAATGTGTGCCGAGCGCAGCAAGGTACCGGACCCTCTGCGTGGCAAGCTCAGCGATTCACGCCCCCCCCTGTCGGGATTTTGACCGCTGGGAATTCCTCTACAAGTCTTCAGATGCATAGGTTATTAATTTCTGACATAATTCTACTAATGAGTACCTGTTTTTGGGACTAGTTGTAACACTGGGACTAGTTGTAACACTGAAAAAACTATACAAAATAAAAAGACACTGGTAATAGTTTCATTTTGAGGTCCATTTAACCCCTTCAGTGGTACTCCTGAGAATTTTCCGTGCTATGCTCCAGTGTCCAGACTATGCTCCAGTGTCCCTGAGCTGAATGCTGAGCTCCACTTCAGCCACTGCCTGGCTCCGCCACCTTCTCCCCAGCTGTGTGTGGCGTGAAATTGCTAACATCACGACGCACACAGTTGGGTTGACAGGCAGCAACAGGCGGTAAGATCCACTGGAGGGGATATTACAAAACAGATTCCTTGGAGAAAAAATACATTTGGATTCTACTACTTATTCATTTAGCACCTTCTAAAAGATAGACAGAATTTGATTGGTTGCTGTGGGCAATATCCCATCTTAAATAAAACTCCCATCTTTAAATGACAAAATCTCTGTGATGCAAAATATCCTCTAAAAATGCCAGCACCACTCACATTTGTTATATAAATTCAAATGAAAAATGTGGGGAAAAAAAAGATGGTTTCATACAGTATATAAGGTTAACATTACAGGTCATTATGATTAACAAAAATAATTGCTTGGCAATTTTCACATTCATTTTGATAAATCCACTTGGTTAAAGTAGCCCTCACTTGTCAATGGTTAAAGTGCCCTCATATACCATAGGCAGGACCAAAACCCACAAACGTAGGTGGGGTTAAAATACTTTTTAAAGTACCTAGCAGTGTTACAGAAAATAATTATGTGCCTCTGACTACCTGTACACAAAATCAAGAGCATTATAGTTACATACAATACTGGGAGCATCAAAGTAACCAATACAAAGACTTCGATAACGGATAGTCATCCTGCATCCCTCCAGCTGTTGTGAACAGGGCTGCCGAGAAGGAGGGGGAGCGGGTAGAGTTTACCTGGGCCCGGGTCTGTCAGGGGGGCCCGGGTCCGGACACACACTTTTTTTTTTTGTTGGGCGCTGTGTCTGTCATGTCATCCGGGCGAATTGTCGGCGGGGGGTGTGTAAGGAGGGGCTGGGCAGCTCTATGGACACTGCTGCTGGTTCCCTCCTCTCCCCTCCACTGCCGCTGCCGGTCCGGTGTCTCCTCCCACTGAATCCGCGGCAGGGTCAGCTGATGGCACGCACCTTTGGAGCTGCCGTCAGCTGCTGGGAGCTGACGCTGTACTAGGGCAGTGCTGGGGCCAGGAAGCAGGGGGAGGGATCTGATTGCCAGGAGCCGCAGCAGCAGTGTGCGGGGACAGGGGAAGGGGAGGGGACGAACTCGACGAAGGTGCCTCTGCCGGAAGGAAAACACACTCATCCAGCAATAAAATGTAGATGGCAGCCTGGAGAGGCAGAGCCAAGACCTGCTGCTGGCGAACTGATCCCTGCATCGCGCTGCCAGTGTAAAGATGATGCTAGGTTAGTGCTCCAATCCCAGTGTCTGCCCCTTCTCTAGCTGTCCACATCACTGCCCCCATACATAGAACCCATCCTGCCAGTTACACAGTGATCCACCCCTCCTAATTCAGTCAAGTGTTCCCTCCTCCCACCACTTACTGTCCCCTTCTATTCCTGCCCAGTGGCCACTATTCACAGTGATCCTCATCTAGCTCAGTGTTCCCCACCATCTCACTGACTCTCCCAGCCGTGTCTCTTTTCTTCCCTCTCCAAACTAACCCACGTCCCTCTTCTAAATTACCCTCATTACCCCCTTTAGCTACTCCAGTCATAATGTGCCCCCCTCATTCAGCCCAGTGTACCCCCTCATTTATCCCAGTGTACCCCCACCATCAACTCCCTGTCCCATTCATCCCAGGGCCACTGAAATATATTACCCACTGCCTCTCTGTCTCCCTCTCTCCTGTCACCCTATTCCCCACTGCATCTACCTGTTACCCACTACCTGCCCGTCGCCCATTCCCTGGCATCACCTACTGCTTCTCCTTTGCCCGCTATTGCAAGGCAATGCCTAATTTTTCAAGAGCGTGCGTTCAACATTTTCCTGCTTAGAGTGCTAGTAGGCCTGGAGCCGGCCCTCCTCCTTCCTGCTGCCGCCTCATCCCCAATAGGTGCCCTGGCTCCTGCATGCTGTGGCTGAATCCCCGGACCCCGCCTGATGTTGGCTCTCCTGCCACCTCCCGCCGCCGCTGCATCAGAAGGCCTGGGAGTAAGTGTTTAGGCCAACAAATGGCCACTGCACTCTCTCTGTCCCATCGCTGTCACTCTCCCCATCAGACCGCTGTTAATAATCACTGTCCCTTCATTCCTGCTGTCACTGCCCCCGTGTCCCCGCATCCTCGCTCTCTGTGTCCCTGTTGTCACTGTCCCAGCTATTACTCTCCCTTCCGTCACTCTCCTTGTCCCTGTGTTCCCGCTGTCACTGACTCTTCATTCCTGCTGTCACTGCCCCTGCGTCACTGCTGTCAATGTCCCCTCATCCTGGCTGTCACTCTCCCCATGTCTACATTGTCACTGTCTCAGCTGTCACTCTCCCCACCTCCCTGCTGTCACTCTACTTGCCCCTGTGTTCCCGCTGTCAGTGTCCCCACGTCCTCGATGTCACTCTCCCCCATCTCCCCACTGTCACTCATTTTCCCTGTGTCGCCGATATCTTTAATTTTGGCTCATACTGTGTGACATAACGTGATTTTTGGCTCATGCTGTGTGGCATAACGTGAATTTTGGCTCATGCTTTGTGGCATAATGTGATTTTTGGCTCATGCTGTGTGGCATAACGTGAATTTTGGCTCATGCTTTGTGGGTATAATGTGAATTTTGGCTCATGCTGTGTGGCATAACGTGAATTTTGGCTCATGTTTTGTGGCATAACATGAATTTTAGCTCATGTTGTGTGGCATAACTTTAATTTTTGCTCATGTGTGTTATAATGTGAATTTTATCTTATTCTGTATGGCATAACGTGAATTCTGGCTCATTCTATGTGGCATAACGTACATTTTGGCTCATTCCATGTGGCATATTGTGAATTTTGCTTCATACTGTGTGGCATAATGTGACTTTTTACTCATTCTGGGGTCTACTATTGTGTTGTATAATGTGTATAAAGGGTATATAGTGTGGAACACTACAGCTAAGGACATGCCCCTTTTGAGTGGCCACACCCTCTTTTGCGGAGCTACAAACTTCACTTTACCATACCATCATTTCAAATTTTCCCCTTCAACCACTGTGTGTATGTATTTAAAATGTATAAAATGTTCTATATTCTCATGTGCTAAACATGCCCCTAATGTGCTGTGGTCACACCCCCTCCAGGGGGCCCCCGGGAAGTTGTTGTACCGGGGCCCAGGATTTCTCTTGGCAGCCCTGGTTGTGAAACCAGACATCCCAGCATGCCTTTCCATAGGTTTAGCATTCCCTAATAGCAAAACTGTGACAAGGCATGATGGGACTTGTAGTTTAACAACAGCCGGAGTGCCATGTGTTTGACATGCCTGACTTAGACCACACTAGTAATACCCAATTCAGACCACAAAATTAACCCGGGTTATTGCCATGTTAACCTGGGTTGATCTGTAGTGTGAAAGCACCACAGACACATTTCCTGGGTCAGCCACCGCGCCCGCAAGGGGCTTTGTTGCGCTCACCATGCTGTCTGGGTCCAGCCAGTTGGGATCCCGACGTCGAGATAATGACTGTCTGGATCCCGACTGCCGGACCCTTATACCACACCCCTGAGGGATACCAGCACACCCTTTTAACCTGAACTGCCCTTTTAAGGAGTTGGTTTATCACAAATAAATGCTTAGGAGCTCTCCGGTCCCTCTCTGAGCAAGCATTATCGCCAGCCTGAACAGCGCTTGTCATGGGAACTGCCCTGGTTGTCCATCGACTGTCACCTAGCATCCAGTGTGTGACGGGGGGACTACGCAGCCCATGTGCAGGGACGCCGCGTCTGCCGCCTCCACCATCTTGCCGCACAATGGAACCAGGGTACCCCCTGTGGGAACCCAGGTTTTTACTCACCACTGACGTCTTTGGACTGAGTCAGGAGTGTGCGGCATGCTGGGGGTGTGTAATGCTGCAGAGCAATGCCTGCGATGACAACAACCCACTAAGGACAGTGGTCCTGCAGCAGGGACTGCTCGGTACCTGAAGAGGCCTGCAAATTAACCCTTCTCCTGACTTCCCACGATGCTGTGAAGTCCAACACAGCAAACCCAAAATAATAAAAGAAATTAAACTGAAGACAAACTCTCTGGAGCTCCAGCAGTGGGCATCCTCTCCTGAGGGCACATTTTTCTAAACTTGGTCGTGGGTGGGGATTCAGAGGGGAGAAGCCAGTACACCCAGTTCAAAGTTTTATATGTACCTGTCTCCTGCGGATACCCTCTAATACACAAAGTCTTAAGACGTTTCCCAGTATCCCATAAAGATGATAGTGAGAAAGAAAATGATATGTCTAGAATATTCAATTTAATTTTTTACAAAACTATCTTCTCCATGCTTGCCGACTTTTTTGTCTGCCACTTCCAGGAGTGTGCAGCCTGTGCAGGATGTGTGTAAAAGCAAAGCATGTGGTGTAGTTGCATCATCATCATCAACTCCACCTCCATCTCTGTGACCTATTTCCAGCCATACAATGCAACAATTGCTTGTATTGTAAAGCAGGGTGTAAGGCCACAATGGTGTAAATGTCATCATTAAATCTAGGGACATACTGTATTTTTTGCACCATAAGACGCACTTTTTCTCCCCAAAAAACGTGCAAAAAACTCCTGGACGCTGTTACTGCACCAGGATCTCAGGGGCTGCAGCAGAGCAAGTACAAGGGGATGGGGGGGGGGGGAGCTGGCATACAAGTACCAGGGGAGGGGGGGGCTGGTATACATGTACAAGGGGGGGGGAGCTGGCATACAAGTACCAGGGGAGGGGGGGGGGGCTGGTATACATGTACAAGGGGAGGGGGGGAGCGGGCATTACACTATTTGGTTCAGAATATTTTTTTCCTGTTTTCCTCGTCTAAAACTAGGTGCATCGGGTGTGGTACAGGACTCCGACTGCCCGGAGTCAGACAGCATGGCGAGTGCAAAAAAGCCCCTCGCGAGCCACCTATTCTATTCTCCCTCTATGGGGGTCGTGGACCCCCACAAGGGAAAATAGAGGTTGGCCATTGGGCACCCGGCTGTCACGAACCCGACTGTCAGGAACCAGTCTGGCACCCGGTGCATCTTATGGTCAGGTGCGTCTTCTAGAGCTAAAAATACGGTAATTGACAAGATCAGGTTAATAAAAATAGGCTTCTAAGAATTCTGGCAGTATGAGTACATGGCTGCGGTGTATGAACAAAAATTAATCTGAAAAAAATAGATAGTGATCACTTTCTGTATTTAACTATATGCAACCCACTCTTTGACATGTAGTGTGTGTCTTAGTGAGTCAGTTACCTATACAGTACTCAATTCTGCAGAACTTCCTACATCAGTCTCCATGGCAACATAACTAGAGGTTGTTTTGCAAATGTTAAATACACAAGGGAGAAAAAAAGATCTAAAAAATGTGAATGCTACTTCATAAGTCTGTTGTATCTATTACAAGTTGTTATGCTAATAAATATGTTTAAGCAATCACAAAAATGTGATTTCCCATTTATAGGTTTTTAAGTACAATAATGACCAAAGCAATTTTTAAGTAAGATTATTTTTTTATTTCTCAAGAACCGGATTCATAATAAATACATTGATATTCAACACGCCTTTGACGCTAATGCCTATTCTTTTACAATCTATATTTTTACCTATATTTTTGCCTATATTTTTACAATATGAATGGTACTCTAGGGTTCCTTGAATGTTCTCCTAACCACTGTTTAATAAACTTATCTGGAGTATGCTAATAGGTGTAATTGTATGTTCTCTTACATGTTTTTGATCTGAATATCATCTTAGATCTGGCTCTAGGGCCCCCTGGGGGTTAGGTTGAGCCATGTTGTCAAATTCCAATTGAATATTTCCCTTAAAATAATTTAGCATTGATATTTCATAAAAGTTTTAATTATAAAAAAAGAGACCAGTGTGCCAGTGTACAACATGATATACTGGCACTTTGAGAAGCTACAGCTGCTGTAAAAAAGTTCAGTTCAGTGCTCTAATGTCACCATTACTGTGTCACGACCACCATCTCAGCTACCATGTCTCCCTGTGCTGCCCTGGTCCTACAGACCTCTGACATGCTACCCTCTGTCTTGGTGCTCACCTCCGCTGCTGATACCCTTGCTGGCTGTCTGCGTTCCGACACTCTGTCACCGCCAGCCTATGCTGTGCGGCTCCAAAGGGTGAGGTCACACGCGTAGGCCATTCACCGCTCAAGCTCTACCCTTAAAGTCTGACTAGCCGGGCCAGAAGGGCAGTCAGTACAATGATGTCTACCCGTTAACATCATTGGTCACTCCTGGCTATCGCTGTAGTATCCACTACAGCTTTCCTTCGCATCCTGGTGAAAGTCTTCGCTGATCTCCCTGCTGATTGTCCACTGCGCCACCATATCTTCACGGAACCCAAAGGGTGTCATCTCTTCCTTTATTCCTGATGGTTATTATCCGTGGTCGCATCCATGGTCCTGCAGCTACGATCTCACTCAGCACAGATTCAACTGGACTTCATCTTCTTCTCTTTCATCCAATCCTTCATCCAATCATTCAACCATCCAATACTTCATTCAATCAACCAATCATCCAATCCTGCAATCATCCAACTTCCCAATCATCTTCAAGCTCTCCAATAAGTATTTATTATTATTGCCTTCTTTCAGTTTATCAATATCTACAGTTATTCTTCATGCCATTATTCATATCTTGTACCGCAGTATCTTTATTAAAAAAGGTTTAATTTTATCCAATTGCTTCACTCTAATCTGTCGTTCATGCAACAGCCCTACATTAAAGCACCCAGCCTCCGTTACACTCCAGCTGGTGCTTCACGAAACGTGACATACTGTTGCCGACAGTAAATGAGCAGCATGGAAGCACCTCTTGTTTTTTGAACACTTATTTCTTTGAGCAAGGAATTTGTCAGGTGGTGACAGGTGTTTACAATTTACAGTGACTGGTGGCTTGAGGATTCAAGAGTCAGTTGCCAGTAGATTGCCCTCCAGTGGCAATCCATGGTGCTTATCCACCCCATCACCGTAATGGTGCCCATATACGCTGCAATAGCAACGTGTGTTCCGATGCAATGGGATGTGCCCTCCTGTGGGCATCCCATCGCACAGTACAAAAAGTATGTGCTGCACATACTTTTTGTACTGCTTTCGGATCGATGTGATGCCATGCAATCTAGCCCATAACGCATGCGAGTCTCGCAGCATGTATGAGCATCTTAAGCCAAACTATGGAAGTCTCTTCCTGGTGATGTGGGGTCAGCAGACACAATAAATAAGTTTAAAATATGGCAGACACAACAAATACATTTAAAATATGGTTGGACAAACATCTATTGGTTATAAACATCCAGGGGTACAAACAATAATTATAATCTGTCTTTAAAATATGAGAATACACTACAGATAACAAGGGATGAAGCTAATAGATCATACTCGCCACCAAGGTTGAACTAGATTGACGTGAGTCTTTATTCAGCCTTAAATGCTGTGTAACTACTGTACAGCACCCAGTGCATTGGCCTACTGCCTTACAGGAGTATCCAAGCAACAGTATTATTGCTCTTAATGCATCACCATGCCTGTGTTAGGCCCAGCTCTGTACATGTCAATTCCATCCCAGTGCTCACTGTGGTCCATCTGTCTCCTCCTTACTTAGTGCCACCCTCCCGCCATGCATACCTCTCCCATCCAGTGTGCCCCTCTCACCCAGTGTTCCACCCTCACAATATGTCCCTTTTCCATTCTACATCCCCTTTTCCTTTGTCCCACTCCCCAATTTACCCTCTTTCCCTGCATCCTCCTCTTACCCAGTGCTGCCTCCTCTGTAGTTCTCCCACCATGTCCCACTATTCACCCAGTGCACCCGTTGCCTTCTATTATTTTCCTAGCCTGTGTTTCTCTTCCCAACATGTCCCTCTACTCCCCCGTGTCATCCTTTCACATTGCATCCCTCTCTCGAGGAGTGCTCCCCTCCTCTCAATAACCAGTGTACTCAGTGTCTCCCCAGTGTCTTTAAGAATACGACTATCAATGCTACCATGCTGTATTTGTATTTTGTAGTCTTTGCTACTACATTGCATGATTGCCGGGAATGTGTGTGTGTGTGTGTGTGTGTGTGTATGTATATATATATATATATATATATATATATATATATATATATATATATATATATATATATATATATAGTAGCAGTGGGGGTTGCTGCGGCACGACAGAGGCTGAATTTATCAAACAAAAAGTTTTAATGTGGTACAAACACATCACGTGCCCGACGTTTCGGGGTCTAGCATGCCCCGTTTTCAAGTTGAGAGAAAACGGGGCATGATAGACCCTGAAACATCGGGCACGTGAGGTGTGTTTGTACCACATTAAAACTTTTTGTTTGATAAATTCAGCCTCTGTCGTGGCACAGCAACCCCCACTGCTACTATCCATTTATGGCTGAAGGCACCGGAACACTACACATTTGATCGAGCAGAGTGACGGACCACCCACCACCAACTATATATATATATATATATATATATATATTAGAAAAATGGATGAGAAACAGCGCTCTCTAGTGTAATAGGTAATGGTCACACTTTCAAAATATAGTATTGTGCGTACCGTGTATAAGTGAATTTAGTGCTCATGAAAATCGTTCTTTAAATTGTTGATCCCGTGGGTTTACCAGGCTGCTACCCGGACTGCAAATTTAGACACTGTAGGTGTCCCTCCACGAGTACTCAAGGTGTGTAATCCAAACACAAGTGCTGTGCGGTTACATATGAAAGAAAACTCCAATTAGGATAAAAGGTGGGAGTTTTATTAAAGTGCAAAGTGAATATAAATGAAAATAGCTTACATAAGTAAAGTGCTGGAGTTGATAACAGGCTGCTCTCAACGCGTTTCGTCTCTTATACCCTATAGGTGAGGGTTGGACTTCAATGATGAAGTCCAACCCTCACCTATAGGGTATAAGAGACGAAACGCGTTGAGAGCAGCCTGTTATCAACTCCAGCACTTTACTTATGTAAGCTATTTTCATTTATATTCACTTTGCACTTTAATAAAACTCCCACCTTTTATCCTAATTGGAGTTTTCTTTCATATGTAACCGCACGGCACTTGTGTTTGGATTACACACCTTGAGTACTCGTGGAGGGACACCTACAGTGTCTAAATTTGCAGTCCGGGTAGCAGCCTGGTAAACCCACGGGATCAACAATTTAAAGAACGATTTTGATGAGCACTAAATTCACTTATACACGGTACGCACAATACTATATTTTGAAAGTGTGACCATTACCTATTACACTAGAGAGCGCTGTTTCTCATCCATTTTTCTAGTACACATTTCGAGACGATACAACAACGTTTCAAAAGGAGAACATAGCAGCCGCCTGCCATACAGGACTGGTGTGTGTTTTGGGAAAAGACTTTACCCTGGGACATAATAAGAACTGGATCAGACCCAATAAGGGCGAAGCGCTGAACAGTACCCATTTTTATATATATATATATATATATATATATATATATATATATATATATATATATATATATATATATAGAGAGAGAGAGAGAGAGAGAGAGAGATACAGACATATATATATATATATATATATATATATATATATATATATATATACATACATACACAGTCTTTGGTTGTTCGGCACTCTGTATAAATATGCAGCTGCGTAACGGTGCCTTCCTAGATGCTGGACAATGTAGACAAAATCCGGGGGACCTTGATGGGGTTACCCCAGGAAAGGAGGTGGCACTCAGACGTCTTTTTAGAAGATTTTTTATAGGAGGTTGCAGATCAAAACATAGCTGTGGTCAACGTTTCGAGACTGCTAGAGTCTCGTCCACCGGACGTGCGCTGAAAGTGCAAGGTGCAAGTGCACCTGGAACGCATGCACTCACCGGAGTAAGATGCTTAGCAGCGTGAAATTATTATTAGTTGCCAAAATTAGAACAGTTGAATCAAGACTAGTATAGAATTAGTGTGTTTAGACTACACACAGTGCCGCAATACATATTAAATAAGCATAATGGAAATGACAATATATACACTATGCCGCAAATGGCCACCAGGGTACTGCCTCATCAAACGTCATATACACATGACAGATAATTGTCCAGGGCTCTGGAACGCATGATACTTCCGGTCTAATGATTTTTTCTTTAATGCTTCTATAGCAGCACCTTCTGTGCGCTTGTTTGTAATGCCAATATGTCCCCTTCCGGTGGGTGCATGCGTTCCAGGGCTCTGGAACGCATGACACTTCCGGTCTAGCTATGTCTCCATAGAAGCGCCTTCAGTGTGCTCTACTTCCGGTATCTGCGAGCATTCCAGGGCTCTGGAACGCACAGCACTTCCGGTTTCGCGTCATTTAATAGTTTGCCGTTTTTTAGATGGTGTGTTTGCCTCACACGGCTGCAATTTTAATATGTGACTAATCGCCATTATAACTGGCGTTGCATATATAAAAACATTGAGTTCTATGTACATTTAAGTTGTTTTAGACCACTTCCTGTATTTTGCCCAGACAGGAAGTGGGAGTGTTTGCTAATTAGCACAGGTTTGCTATAAATGGCCAGCAGGGGTACTGTTTGGTCACACTGCCTGGTGCCTCCAGTCCTTTGGATATTGTTGTCTTGACAAAGGTCCCTGTTGAGGACCGAAACGTCAACCACAGCTATGACTGAATAAATTTTTGCTTCAACCTTTACAAGCTGCCTATGGTGAGTGCCTGCTTCTCCAAGTATTGTTATATATGGGACTCAGTTGCCTCTAAAAGTGGAGCACCGCCGAGTTGAACAAGGAGTCTATTGAGTGCGGTATCTCACACCTACTATATATATATATATATTCTCTCTATATAGCCGCCTGTTAATCTCATTGCCCTTTGGGGGTATCTTTGCTATCTCTCTCTCTCTATATATATATATATACATACATATATAAGTGATATACCTTCACTTCTTTTTAATATCTCTTAGTAGCACAAGTGGCGCCACTCATTCAAAGTACATATATATATTCCGCGTATATTCCGCGTTACCTCACGCCCAGTATGCGCCCAGCAGTGGGGTAGATCAGCAGGCCGGCTGATCTACCCCACTGCTGGGCGCATACTTTGCTGATCGATTACACTATTGATGACTCTAGCTCCTTGATAAAGGTCCATATGTTGGACCGAAACGTCGGAGCATAATATGGAGACATGTATATCTAAGGAATAAAGTACTTAAGATGATTACTGCTTTCATGAGTCTTCTGATGATATTAATCGGAGAGTGTTCAATTTCCCCCACCGATTGATGTGAGGGAACCCGGACTGTGTTTGACACACATATTTTTGTGTGCCTTAATTGAACACCCCATGGTTGCATCTGTTGGGTGAGAGTACAGGTTTTTCTTTTGTTTATATATATATATATATATATATATATATATATATATATATATATATATATATATATATATATATATATATATGACCGAAAAACCAAACCGCGCCTCACAAAGAGGAAGGCAGCACCTCTGAGGGGCCCCCTGTTAGACAGGACCCAGGGTTTAGAGAGAGAGAAAATGGGGTATCAGAGTGCGCCAATTAAATTGCATATACAACAGTATTGTTGAACAAACAGTAGTTAGAAGCAGAATCATAAAATAATTTTTTAATCAGGAATCTTCCAAGAGATGATACAGGCCCAACGCGTTTCGTCAACAGCTTGACTTCATCAGGGGCATTGGAAGCAGAGCAGTACAAAGCAATTTCACACTATATAATTTTCATTGTTTGATTAAAAAACATACAGCAGAAGTTTTCATGCGAAAGGTAAAACCGGAAATGGTTTACGCACTAGGGATCAGCAACATTGATAAAGCATCGCAATCCAATGGTATCCAAAGTTAAATCGCAATTTCAGGGGGAGGGTAAGTATCCCCAATATATAGTAATAGCAGAGCAGAACGGAAGTGAACTCCTGGGATCCAAAATGCTGAATTTTGGATCCCAGGAGTTCACTTCCATTCTGCTCTGCTATTACTATATATTGGGGATACTTACCCTCCCCCTGAAATTGCGATTTAACTTTGGATACCATTGGATTGCGATGCTTTATCAATGTTGCTGATCCCTAGTGCGTAAACCATTTCCGGTTTTACCTTTCGCATGAAAACTTCTGCTGTATGTTTTTTAATCAAACAATGAAAATTATATAGTGTGAAATTGCTTTGTACTGCTCTGCTTCCAATGCCCCTGATGAAGTCAAGCTGTTGACGAAACGCGTTGGGCCTGTATCATCTCTTGGAAGATTCCTGATTAAAAAATTATTTTATGATTCTGCTTCTAACTACTGTTTGTTCAACAATACTGTTGTATATGCAATTTAATTGGCGCACTCTGATACCCCATTTTCTCTCTCTCTCTCTATATATATATATATATATATATATATATATATATATATATATATATATATATATATATATATATATATATATATATATATATACACACACACACACATATATATATATATATATATATATACACACACACACACACATACATACACACAGGAACTCCCCCAGCACTCACCAGACTTTAGCACTGTGGTATTCAGGGTTAACGTCCCACTGGTTTAATCACAAGAAAGGTCCCTCAAGACCATTCTCAAGGCAGAAGGAACAAGAATCAGCATACACAGCAACAGCATCAATAGAAAGCAATAGTGGCTGGACAGGAACCAAGTGGGATGTTAACCCTGAATACCACAGAGCTGAAGTCTGGTGAGTGCTGTTTTTTCCCCAAACGAGGGAGTTCCTGCATGTTTAGAGCACTGTGCCTTACACTCTGCTTTATATACGGCACCCCAGCAGTTACCTCTAGGTGAGGGTGAGAGTGGTGGAGGTCTTGTGTAATAAATATATATATATAATCCCATTGTAATTGGAACAATATGGTGCATTGTACAGATCTAACTCAGTGAGTCGAACAGCTGCCGTAACACAAACGTATGATACAGTATGCCAATACTTTACATAAAAGATGCACATTACAAACAATAATTAATCTAGACTATAACAATTTAAACCATTTCCAAATACTGGGCCAGATTTATCAAGCCACAAACAGGAGCTGATTGGATGGTCGTTTATCACTCTCCACTTTTTACTATCAGTCATTTTTCAAACCCAGCCTGTGACATTTTTTGTGACAGGTAGGAGCGGATGGGCTGGCTGTTTATCACTGGCCCACGTTATAAAACCTCTCTTAACCGGTTAAGTGCCAACGTTGTTGTCAGAGAAAAGTTTTGCTTATATCAACTTATTTTTTAGTTGGGTGCAATGTTTAACAATACTTTAATTTACATCAGATCATTTGCCAGCAATAATTAAAGTGATATATATTCTTCGACTTCAACCCTGGCATTTACATATATTTTGCACATCTCTCACAACAACATTGGCACTTAAAGGGTTAAGATGGTACTAAACCGTAACCATTCTCTCAATATCTGCTAGATTAACCTGTCAACTTGCCCTGACCCATCTATTCCAGTTTTACTTAATAGTAAATACTGCAGAATGAGTTATTTTCCTCACTCATCCCTGCACATCCAGAAACGGTCTACCATAATCTCTGGAATCTCCTCTCCATACATCCGAATTTCAAACCACTTTCCACTATAGCCCCTTAGATATTTCTTGTTCCTCATCTATCTCCTAAGCACCCTTCTCTGTTGTGCTGAGATGCAGATCACAAGCAGCAGAACTTTAAAAACATCAGGATGCAGCCAACATCCCAAAAGTATGTATGTCGTGGTGGGTTTAGGTCAGGCTGGGGAAGAGAGGGGTAGGTTTAGGTGAAGGGGTATGGGGGTTAGGGTTTGGTACTAGCAGGGAGGGTAAAGGGCAGGCTGTGGGAGTGGATGGCTAGGGTCAGGCTGCGTTGGGGTGTAGGTTGCTGCAAGAGGGTGTTAGGGAGGAAGGGGGAGAGGGTTAGGGTATATACAGAACCCCTGTCAGGATTCTATCAGCGATGCCAACATCAGTCTTTTGACCGCCAGGATATTGTATGTATCCCGTTGTGTTCAAGACTTCTCTTGTGCTAATACCAAATTATGTAATTCAGACTCTACCCTGCCTTCTAATTAATCACACTCCTGTATTTCCAATATAGTTTACTCCCGCCTATACTAGACAAATTGGTCCTCAAAACTTTATCAGCTCCCTTAAATGAAGGGTATTGTAAACATTTTTGGGACTATCATGTTTTATGTAGTGCATGTTTTCCACATTGAGCAGCCCAGACATATGGATTACAAATATAAAAAAATGAAACCTCTGTCAACTACAATAAAATCTTTTACTGTTTGTTAATAGCATATTTCCCATTTTTGTCTTTACTTCTAAAATACTGGACTAATAATAACACATACATAGCATTCTTGCTGTATGCCTGAGGAAGGGGCCTATAGCCTCGAAACTATTGCACAGTAAATTTGACTTTTCTTCACAAATCTTGGAGTGCCGTGCGATGTATCTTCCTTAGTGGGATCCATCTACAAACCTTCTATCAATTCCAGCAAAGGCACCCAGGTACGCTCAGCTGGATACTGGCAGTGCCGGGTCGTCACCCTATAAATATATATATACACACACACACACGAAAGCATGGATGCAGTGGGCACACATGGAGATAAACACAATGCCAACATTATCATCTTGTCTCCACCAGGAGCCAGCCATGGCGTGGTGTAGGGGAGCACACATGGATCACTATTTAAGGTTTGTAAACTTTATGTATGATGACTTGTCAAAAGGGTTTGCACCCTGAAACATTGACACACACCATTGGTGTCAAAACATATATTTCTATACCAAAGAACAATATAATCCCTGGCGCAAATGAGGGCAGCGCTTAACCAAACTGGGGGTTACCTTCCCAGGAAAAAGTGAACAATATTGAGTAAAAAGACAGGAAAAAGCGCCCAATAGTTAGGTGCACAGACACTGTTGAGATCTTACTGTTTAGATACAACCTCAAAAACGTCTCTTACAATCCCAAAACGTGATTTCAACAACGTCCAGAACGAATTTCTCTTGTACTTTCCTCCCTCAGGGATATGAAACAAGAAACACAAAAACACACAATGTGTAGTCTCGTTTGTATGACAAAAACATAGGGGGATCCCCAAAGGGTAATAGTCCTTAAGGTAGTTTTTCCTTCTCCCACCAGTGTTTATTCGGATCGGCTATAGGTTCACCACGTGTCACCCACAATGTATTATTCTTACATGTATGCTTACATGCAACAAACACCGTCTAAGCACATAAAGGTTTCTTGATATTATAATGCGTACTTGTATGCTTACTTTCAAGGTATGTGACTCCTCCTATCAAGGTATCTTTACACGAATTCCTCACACAGAATAATGGTCCAAAATATAATTTATTAATAAAAAAGTGTTTTTTTCCTCTTACATAAAACAATGAAAACAATAATCCAAATTGAATAAAACAGACACCCAGACCACACTTACTGGCACCTTCACTGGGAAGCTCAGATTTAATATGAGGCCTCGAGTTGCTCACCAGGTCCAGCGGTCAGTGGGTAGACACAGGTTCTGGATAAAAAAAAGATAACAGCACCGCACCAACGCGTTTTGACTTAGGAGTCTTTTTCAAGGTGGTGCTGTCCCCATCCATAGCTGGGGTTTATATACTTCTTAACACTCCCTCCCATTTGGAGTGTGGTTGAGGGAGGCGTCAGTGGGAAACAGGTTGTACTTATAAAAAGCCATATAGAAATCATTCTGCAACACAATATATATATACATTATAATTTCCATCCTATAGGATTACATTATACACCATGTAAATAAAAGAAAATAGCAAAAGTACCTAAATAAGCCGGAAGTAAAATCAGGAAGTCCATATAAGGGAATAGGGCCTTGCATGATGGATGATTTAGAAAGCATGGATTATATGTAATTGTATTCTTACCGAATACATGGTATGGGACTCTCTTAGGAGCTTCCTTACTCCATCCGGGGAGGGTGTGTGCAGAGCAAGTTAGTTTCCGGCTGGTAACGCCGGAGATACGGCGCTGCGTATCATGGCACGCGCGGTGGAACGCACTGCAATTTTCTCTCCAATCGTCGGAAGTTTGTGATGGAATATACTGACTTCCGGATGGTTATGCCGAGTACAGCGCTGCATAGCGTGGCTCGCGCGGTGAAACGCACGGCCATCTTTTTTCTAGTGGCCGGAATCTGTAGTGATGCTGTAAACTGAAATAAGAGCCCACTGGGGTGGCTTTGGTAGATTTGGAATGCACAGCCTAAATCTAAAAGGATGGAACACACGGCCATCTTGCAAGCTCTGATAGTATACACATAACAATAATCAGAGCCGGCCCTAGCCTAAATGACGCCCTAGGCAAGATTTTGGCTGGTGCCCCCTAGAACCGCCACTAGTTCTGCCTTTGACCCTGCTCCCTTTTCCCAGCACCATCAACCCTCATCATAGCAGTCATCATTGTGGTGCTCCTACCCGCAATATTTTAAATAGAAACAGTGCACACAATCAGTGCTCAGCCCAAACAGGGGTGTGTTCTTGCTGGGAAGGGGCATGGCCACACAATAGTACCCCCAATTCAAATTATGCCACACAGTAGTGCAACTTTATTCACATTATATCTTGCAATGGTGTCCCTTATTCACTTTACATCACACAGTAGTACCACTTTACCTTATGTACATTACTCCTCACATTATTCACATTATACCCTTAGAAAACAATCCTGAGAAAATATTGTATTTTAAGCACCTCCATTGCCACACTGCAAACCAGCCCAAAGCAGTGTGTGCTGGGCAGATAAGAAGAGCTGCAGCTGCTGCTGTCACTTAAGGGGAGGGGGCTCAGGGTCCCCACTGGGCCCTTCCATCAGACTTTGGCCTTGATAATTTGTACCTCCTACCCCTTTCTCTCTATACCCCTGATAATACCACACAGTAATGCCCCTTACACATGACACACATTATTAATGTCCTTATAACCATAATGCCCCTTACACATTATGCCAACCTTTATTAATGCCCTTCATACACATAATGACACACATAATGCCCCTTACACATATGTTGCACATTATTAATGCCCATTACACATATGTTGCACATTATTAATGCCCTTATACACATGACACACATAATGCCTGTTACACATTTGTCGCACATTATTAATGCATGTATACATGACACACATAATGCCCCTTACACCTATGCCGAACACTATTGCACAACCAACCCACCCGCAGATAGCACTCGCACAGCCGCTAACACTGTGACCTCTGCTTGGATACAGATGTTTCCTCATACATCTTGACTCAATAAGCCATGCAGCTCCTGGCCAGTTCTGCTAACGTTGGGTGCCTTTTTTGCTGATAATTCGTCTTATTTGCATTGTTATGTGACCAAGACACACAAGGAGCTTCCGATGATTAAAATGATATGCGGCATGCCTATATTCTGTGTGCGACTGTGGCTGTACCTGCATACGGAATGCTATGTTACAGTGATTTCCATGAATACACTATTTCATATGCAGATACAGCCTCACTCACACACAGAATATAGGAATGCTACATATCATTTTAATCAGTAGAAGCTGCTGATGCCCCTAGGCATTCCAAATGCCCTAGGGCAGGGGTGGCCAAACCGGTCCTCGAGATCTACCAACAGTCCACGTTTTCCAGCTCACCTAGCTGGTGCACAGCTGTGGTCATTACAAACTGTCACATTTTCAAACATACTGCATCATTCCTACTATAAATCTACAGGCTGCCTGAAAAACAAGAACTGTTGGTAGATCTTGAGGACAGGTTTGGCCACCCCTGCCCTAGGCAATTGCCTAGTTTGCCTATGCCTAAGGCCGGCTCTGACAACAATAATATAATAGTTCTGCCATTTGGATAACACCAATATGAATCATATACATGAAAATAATAGTTATAAAACAAAATCGTGTATTCTAATGTTCACACCATCTTATGGAAAAAAGACTTCTATGAAATACCATTGGATATAGTGAATTTGAAAGTCCTAATTCTAAGCATGTTAAAATTAATCTTGTGTCCTATAAAAGGTTTTAGCAATTACAGGAACCATTTGATTTCAAAATCACTGTTCAATCCCTTCGGAGTAGGGTGTTCAAATTATAAATAAATTTCATTTCATTTTGTGCTAAATGGTATCGAATTAAAAAAGTTACTAGCAATTGGAGACCGAAAGGATGCGATACCATTTAGCACAAAATGAAATGAAATTTATTTATAATTTGAACACCCTAACTCCGAAAGGATTGAACGGTGATTTTGAAATCAAATGGTTCCGGTAATTGACAAAACCTTTTATAGGAAATACACAAGATTCATTTTAACATGCTTAGAATTAGGACTTTTAAATTCACTATATCCGATGGTATTTCATAGAAGTCTTTTCCATAAGATGGTGTGAACATTAGAATACACGATTTTGTTTTCTAACTATTATTTTCATGTATATGATTCATATTGGTGTTATCCAAATGGCAGAACTATTATATTATTGTTGTTATGTGTATACTATCAGAGCTTGCAAGATGGCCGTGTGTTCCATCCTTTTAGATTTAGGCTGTGCATTCCAAATCTACCAAAGCCACCCCAGTGGGCTCTAATTTCAGTTTACAGCATCACTACAGATTCCGGCCACTAGAAAAAAGATGGCCATGCATTTCACCGCGGGTGCCACGCTATGCAGCGCCGTACTCGGCATAACCATCCGGAAGTCAGTATATTCCATCACAAACTTCCGACGATTGGAGAGAAAATGGCCATGCGTTCCACCGCGCGTGCCATGATACGAAGCGCCGTATCTCCGGCGTTACCAGCCAGAAACTAACTTGCTCTACACACACCCTCCCCGGATGGATTAAGGAGGCTCCTAAGAGAGTCCCATACCATGTATTCGGTAAGAATACATTTACATATAATCCATGCTTTCTAAATCATCCATCATGCAGGGCCCTATTCCCTTATATGGACTTCCGGATTTTACTTCAGGCTTATTTAGGTACTTTTGCTATTTTCTTTTATTTACACGGTGTATTATGTAATCCTATAGGATGGAAATTATAATGTATATATATATTGTGTTGCAGAATGATTTCTATATGGCTTTTTATAAGTACAACCTGTTTCTCACTGACGCCTCCCTCAACCACACTCCCAGTGGGAGGGAGTGTTAAGAGGTATATAAACCCCAGCTATGGATGGAGACAGCACCACCTTGAAAAAGACTCCTAAGTCAAAACGCGTTGGTGCGGTGCTGTTATCTTTTTTTATCCAGAACCTGTGTCTACCCACTGACCGCTGGACCTGGTGAGCAACTCGAGGCCTCATATTACATCTGAGTTTCCCAGTGAAGGTGCCAGTTGGTGTGGTCTGAGTGTCTGTTTTATTCAATTTGGATTATTGTTTTCATTGTTTTATGAAAGAGGAAAAAATCCACTTTTTTATTAATAAATTACATTTTGGACCATTATCCTGTGTGAGGAATTCGTGTAAAGATACCTTGATAGGAGGAGTCACATACCTTGAAAGTAAGCATACAAGTACGCATTATAATATCAAGAAACCTTTATGTGCTTAGACAGTGTTTGTTGCATGTAAGCAGGGGCGGATCCAGGATAAAATGACAGGGGGGGCACCATGATAAAAGAGGGTTTAGGTGGGGGAGGGGCGGTGTTAGTGGTGCCAGTGTACATGCTAAGAGAGCGACAGAGAGAGGCTGGGAATGGGATTAAAAATAGGCCCTGGCATTTAAAGTACGCAGGCCCACCATGGCGACAAAAGTGAAAGATGTTGTTGTGCGCGCGCCAAAGGTGAGCTCCGGAAAAGGGGGTGTGGCCACTCAACAGGGGGCGTGTCCTTGAGTGTAGTGTACAACACCATATACAACTTCTACACATTATACAACAAAATACTAGACCCCATTATACTTGCGTTGGGAGGGTAGTGGGTAACAAGTTAACCACTGGTGTAGGGGACGGAATGGATAAGAGGTGCTCTGCCAAGCTGCAGTGTGGAAAAGGGGGTAGTCAGCCCCCATTAGGATACAAAGAAAACACAGGGGTACACTGCGCTAAATATCAACAATTCTAAAGAAATAACAATGTAGTGCCAATTGGATGAAAGAAATGTTAAATATGTATTAAAAAAAAACATAAAAAGTCAAAGATCCCTTTCTTCCCCAAAAAAAGGGGGGAGGGGGTATTTAAAAAGAAGAGGAATAAATGGTGTAGTCCAGTTCTTACGGTACCGTATTCAGTACAAGCCATACATCGATGAACTGGACTACACCATTTATTCCTCTTCTTTTTAAATGCCCCCCCCCCTTTTTTGGGGAAGAAAGGGATCTTTGACTTATTATGTTTTTTTAATAAATATTTCACATTTCTTACATCCAATTGGCACTACATTGTTATTTCTTGAGAATTGTTGATATTTAGCGCAGTGTACCCCTGTGTTTTCTTTGTTTCCCATTATACTTGCCCCTTACACATAATGCCACATGGATTGAGCCAAAATTCAAATAATGCCACATGGATTGAGCCAAAATTTACATAATGCCAAATGGATTGAGCCAAAATTCACACAATGCCACATGGATTGTGCCAAAATTCAAATAATGCCACACGGATTAAGCCAAAATTCACATAATGCCACATGGATTGTGCCAAAATTCAAATAATGCCACATGGATTGTGCCAAAATTCAAATAATGCCACACGGATTGAGACAAAATTCACATAATGCCACATGGACTGAGACAAAATTCACATAATGCCACACGGATTGAGCCAAGTGCTGCTTATCTATATGCTCATTGCCAAGAGTTCCATGCTCATTGCCAGAGGTTCCATGCTTGTTGCCATGTGGGATTACATGCTCATTGCCAAGGGGGAATACATGCTCTCTGTTAATGGGGGACAGCCGCCGCCAGGCAGAAGTGATAGCCACTGACCGTGGCAGAGCCTGGCTGTATTCATAGCACTGCAGGTCCCGGCTATTTGAAATAATACCCCTTTCACATCAGAAAATGCATTCCCAGGTTGGCCCCTTTTACACCAGCCTAGTAACTGCATTTTCTGGTGTGAGGGGGAGAGAAATCCACCCCTCCCCCCCTTTAACCGGTTATCTCATTTAACCGGCTATATCTTCGGAACCAACTGACCCACTTACATGAGACAAGTATCATATTGAAGAACTTTTGAGTGGGCTTTGAATGATTTTGGTCCAGTGAAACTGGAACGTTTGGTTCCAGAGTAATCTGCCCTCAAAGAACATGAACAGCCATGAAATTACATTTCAAAAATAAAAAAAATCGGTTTACACGCAATATTTCTGGAACCGATTGACCGATATGGACCAGCCTGGTATCATATTGAAGGCCCAGCGATTTGGAATTGAATGATATCACAAGCTGCTGTGATGTCAGGGGGGGAACTGGCAGCCGTCGGAACTGGGTGGGGGTCGGAATTGACGGGTCCATTATTATCCTATGGGGAAAAAAGTTACAGCTTTGCCAGGCGATATCTCTGGTTCCCGGGGGGCTAGAGACACGGGGCTGGGCTCGTTGGAAAGCCCTGGTCCTCAGCTACAAAATGGAATGACAGGGGGGCACGTGCCCGGGTGCCCCCCCCCCTGAATCCGCCACTGCATGTAAGCATACATGTAAGAATAATACATTGTGGGTGACACGTGGTGAACCTATAGCCGATCCGAATAAACACTGGTGGGAGAAGGAAAAACTACCTTAAGGACTATTACCCTTTGGGGATCCCCCTACTTTTTTGTCATACAAACGAGACTACACATTGTGTGTTTTTGTGTTTCTTGTTTTATATCCCTGAGGGAGGAAAGTACAAGAGAAATTCGTTCTGGACGTTGTTGAAATCACATTTTGGGATTGTAAGAGACGTTTTTGAGGTTGTATCTAAACAGTAAGATCTCAACAGTGTCTGTGCACCTAACTATTGGGTGCTTTTTCCTGTCTTTTTACTCAATATATTTCTATCCATTTACACACACAACATGTGTTGCTGGAGTGAAAAAGAAACAGGTGCATGCATGGCAACAAGATCGCGGCACATGTGGCAATTGGCATGGCAACATCTGTAGGTGTTGCCATGCCAATTGCCACATGTGACGCGATCTTGTTGCCATGCATGCACAGGTTTCTTATTCGCTCCAGCAACACAATGAAAAGCATTGAGGGACGATGATGCAGTACAACTTTGACGCACATATGCGCACAAGTACTGTAGTATGGCAACCATAAGCACAGCTAATGTACATCTACATTTCATGAAAAGAGCAGTTAATAAAAAACATTCTTTGTTATTAAATAAAAACTGCAAGTCTTGGTCATAAAACAATTCATTAATTTGTGAACAAAGATTATGAAAGAAACTGAATAAATGATGCACCTTCATGGTTTTCAACTTTGTTGAATTTGGACAGTATATGATTATGTAGTTAGGCAAATCTATTCCTCCATTGGGTGTTATGATTATAAAACTGAAATCTATCTGAGGATACACTCAAGAGAGCAACTTCTGCAATTTGTAGCAATATGAAACACAAACTTACATACTACTGGGTAAATGAAAAGAACAAAAATAATATTCATTTTGTTAATAAGACAGTTTTTCTCGCAAATTAGGCTGCAAAATGAGCATGAAGCAAGCAGTTTATTGCTGTTCCAGAAGAACAGCAATGAACCATAACTGATAAAAATGAGTTGTGCTTGGTTGTAGAAAAGCACTACAGGAAAAGATTTAGATATCGGCTTTGCAAAAAACGTGAAACAAATGCATGTTGTGCTATTTACCTTAATTAGCTACAAAGGCCAGGTACACAATGTTCCATTCGGTGCTTCACGCTAACTTGTGAAACCTTGTGCAGTAGCTCAAACTAGACAACAAGTAGTAACAAATTGGAAAAAATAAAGTATAGAATTAAATCTAAATTCCATTTGGACAAGTGCTGAGGCAGAAGCCCTCCCATCACCCCGAGTCTCGTGAGAAGAGTTAACTAACAGCAACTAACACAGTTTTCTCTCATAGAGGTGAGAAATAAAAAAGAAGTGCTGAATTTATTATATATTTACAACAACATAGATAATATAAAAGAGCAGATACTCCTTTGGGCCGTAGAATGATATCCATACTGTAACTTCTGCAGTTTCCTAGACCGGGACAGGGATACCTAGATTCCTCCTCAGTTATCTACTTATAGCTGTTCAGCAGATCACAAAAAAACATTCTGAGCCACAGTGGAGAGGACTAGTAGACAGAGGAAGAAGGCGAGTGGGCACCATAACATAATGTGAACTAGGGCACTGCTATGGAGATAAAATGAACTAAGGCATTACTAAGGGTCATCTAATGAACAGTCAATGCAAAGAATATTATCTCTAACTCACTTGGAATTGTGCGGGGGGGGGGGGGGATTATTAATTGGCCGAACCTGGGCTTGTTGAAGGGGCCCTCTTTGATGAACAAGAATTAAAAAAAAAAAAACCCCATTCATCGTGCATACACGGATAAACCAATATCGCCTAGTCAGCTGCAGATCTTAGAAGCTAAACAGGGCGGCCAAAATAAATACAGAATAGCCACTGCTAGTTTGCAGTGTGGGAATGGAGGCTCATAGCGGAGCAGTGGGTTTAACTGGAGGGAGGGGGGAGCTGTAGGAATGCAGCCCCTAGGTAAAATCTGCCACTGGTAATTATTTCCCCTCATTTTAAAAGGGGTGTAGTCATGCCTTCCTGGATATGGCCACACCCTCCAGGATCCGGAACAGTGGATGTTTTTAACTATGGGTTGCACTGGCTTCACTGTAACTGGTCGTGACTTCCTATTGGAATTCCCATCTGTCAGTCACCAGTCAGTCAGGCAATCCCATTAGGATGTGTTCCTCCCTCCCTCCCTCTGGGGTGCCGCTATGGGCTGCTTCAGCTGCAACTCTAAGAGGGTTTTACATATCTCTATTTGCATTCTCTAATCATGGTTGGCACATGTCCCCTTGAAATAAATCTTCCATTATCTGTCAATTGCTGTGCATGGACTCACAGAGCCGCTAACCAAGCCCCAACATGGGTTGGGCTGAAAGTGGCAGGGAGTCCCCACCACACCGTGATATCATTGGTCCCGCTGCCGGCTACCGCTGATTGCCCCTGTCATATTGACAGGGAACAGTGGCACAGTCAGCAGGAAGAGCCTGCTCACACAAGCATCCCTCTCCAGCAGCTGTGTCTAAGCAACACAACAGGGAGACGGGGAACAGCAGCAGCATCCCGGCCAAAGGCTCTTTGACCCAGAAGCAGCACTGCAGTGACCCAGCACCAGTGGTAAGGTGCCCTATGGGGTGTATATATATATATATATATATATATATATAAATAAAATGGAAGTCCAAACGTGCAGTCACCAAGGAGCTAGACCAGGGGTAGCCAACTCCAGTGCTCAAGAGCTACCAACAGTTAACTTTTTTAATGTCTCCTCACAGAATCAGAAGTAAAGTATTTTGCGCCACCTGTGGATCTTTTAATATATGTGTCACTCAGTAATGAGTGAGGTGAGCTGGAAAACATGAACTGTTGGAAGCTCTCGAGAACTGGAGTTGGCTACCCCTGAGCTAGACCAATGCTCCAATGTCCCAATGCTCATATGCAAGAAAAGGGAGAGGGAGCGCAGAATCAGCATATGTATAAAACTATTTTACTTGTGTACAAAGCTCACATACATTAAAGTAAAAAGCAATCAGCTTGCCAGAGATGGAATGAATGTCCACAAAAGCACCACGTCAGCAGGAGAGAATGGGACCAGCCTTGCTGCACCGCCGATAGTTCAGTGGACCAGGACTTGAACTAGACCAGGACATCTGCATACAGCGTTGTCTGTTGGAGGCCACGCCCAACACGTTTCATCGCTGTGGAACTGACTAAGTACATTTTTTATACTACTTTTTCTTGTAATTGTAATTCTTTTACTTATAATGTCGATAAGGGCAGCACTCAAAGTAGATTCCTTCAATGTCGGGGTGCCATCCTAGGATACCCCAGCCTGGGGTCCGAAATACAGCATGCAGATGGAGGCACTCCTCAGCTGAGCTGTGCACTCTATCCCTATTGAATAACAATACGTTTGCCGACAGCTGCTAAAGCCAAAAAGTGTTCTTTTCATCCATTTTGAATTAAAGAGCCTCCTTAGTCCTAAAGAGCATCCGCTGGTGGACATCTCTCAGAATTGATACTTAAAGTTTCCACGGGATCCAATCTTTTTGGATCATTATATACCTTTTAAGGAATCCCATTCCCAGCAAAAGATTGTGTGATCATCTTATCAAATTGATATACCTTTTGCCCCTGATGAAGTCAACACCATGACGAAACACATTGGGATAATGACATCTGACTAATTGATTTGTCAACTGTATAAGAGGATATTTTTACTTCTTGATTCACTAAAACTGTATTGTAAAACCTATACATACAGTACATATATATATATATATATATATATATATATATATATATATATACATATAATATGCTTGTAAAAAAGACGCACTCACCGGACTTCTCTTTTCATGGATTTAATATACATACCACAGCAAAAGTTCACATGACAGTGGGTAGATGGTCAACAGTTCGGCCTTATGTAAGGCCTTTATCAAGACCCCCTCTCCTGTCTCCACCAGCAGTGCTGGATATCTGAATCCAGCACCGCAGGAGACAGAGCTCCAGGCTTAATGCTTGTCATTTCTGAAGCCACATATCTGGATTGGCATCGCCACACAATTGATTGGTGATTTTATTCAATTGTGTAGTTTCTGGAAGGATATCCAAATCTTTGCGAAATTTTCTTTTTTTAAAAGAATATGGAGTCTTATTCCAACTGAAAAAATAGACTTGCTCCAAAGAAAAGGATTTTTTCTTGTTACATTATAATACCTTATTTAAAGGGAACATTTCCCTATCTGGTGGATTCTTCACAATAAGGTCATTCATCATTATATGGAAGACCTGTTATTATTCCCCTGATGAAGTCATTTCTGACAAAACGCGTTGGGTTTTCTATGTACTGTTGACATCCGAAAAAACATTTTTAATAAAAATACATCTTGTGGATGAACAAAGCCTCTTCCTACTTGAGTTGGAGATTACGGACAATCCCATTGAAATTGTTATAGGCGCCAAATCACTATTGGGTGGTATATATATATATATATATATATATATATATATATATATATATATATATATATGTTCACATGCATATATATATATATATATATATATATATGCACATATATATATATATATGCACCCATACGTACAGAGGTGAGGTGCGAAGTATTATGGACATTACGGTGTGGCTTCATGTGTAATGGGCATTATGATGTGGCGTCATGTGTAATGGGCATTACGATGTGGCGTCATGTGTAATGGGCATTACGATGTGGCGTCATGTGTAATGGGCATTACGATGTGGCGTCATGTGTAATGGGTAGTAGTGTGTGACATCATGTGTCAAGGGTAGAACCAATTTACTTATTTGCCCTGGGCACCAGAAATCATACTTTTGGCCCTCGGTGAAGCATGATATGACCCCAACAGCATGCCACACTTTACACGTGACATTCAACAAGCCAAACCGGTCCTCAAGATCTGCCAATGATCCACAGCTGTGGTCATTACGGTCACATTTTCAAACATGCTGCATTCATTCCTACTATACATCCACAGGTTGCCTGAAAACATGAACTGTTGGTAGATCTTGAGGACAGGTTTGGCCACCCCTGAACTACAGACTATACTCTCCTTGAAACTAATTTTCAAAAGAAGGCAAGTATGCGGTACCAGGCACCACTTCCAGCTCATTACCAACAGGGAGGACACATAGTTGAGGGTCTAGAAGTGGGGCTGCAGCACAGCCCAAAATTCAAAAAACGGCACCAAGCCAACTGCCATTAAGTACTGGCCTTTGAGGTTTGTCAGCATTTGGGGTGGCAGTTGATGTTTCTCCCTTTTTGAATGTTGGACTGTTCTGTAGCCCCATTTATAGAGCAGTGGAACTTAAATACATAGAATGAGTGACAGTAGGTCACACAATCAGAGTTTTAAGTTCCCTCTAATCCAGGGCTGGGCAACACCGGCCCTCCAGATGTTAATGAACTACACATCCCAGGATGCTTTGCATTAGTTTTGCTATGTGGCCATGCTGAAACAGATGCAAGGTATGCTGGGATGTGTAGTTCATCAACATCTGGAGGGCCGGTGTTGCCCAGCCCTGCTCTAATCCCTGGTGCCCTAGCTGACTTACTGACGGGTCCATAGACAAACTATAGATCTTTATATTCTAACAAGAAAATGTAAAAGCTGCTGTGAAAAGAGAAACATAATGAATTAGATGGCACATACTGCATGTACACCGTTACGATGCCCAGCTGTTTAATGTATATGAAAATAAATTTCACAATTAACTAAACACATTTTAAATCATTATGAATTCAAGAAGCCACTAAATGTATAGTATGCGATTTCATTTATAATCTACTGCACATGCACATTTCCTCTACACTACAAAAAGAATTATAGTTTTTACAGAAAAAAAAAGAAAACTTTCAATAGTATTTATGTAAATGTCTGAGCAAGCAATGTCATGGTTACAATACTCATGTAATTATGCAGCAACCAATTGCTGCAGCTAGTAAGCTTCACACCGAGCAGAATGTTTACTGATATTTAACAATAAACCTTAAACATTTCTATGAGAGTTTTCAAATGCTTGATTTCCAAACAAAGAAAAGGAGATGGTGGGAGAGTTATTAACATTTAGGGGACCCCTTAATCTAAGTGCATGTGTATTAGTACAGTATGACTCATTCTGGTGGTCCCACGTGGACAGGTACCTTTGCCATACAGTGGCTATACTTTACATGGCTAAATCCGGTCTATTTAGGTGCAGGGCTTGCCATAATTACACAGGTTTTGTGGGTGGCAAAAAAAAAAAACAACTGGTGAAATGTAGGCTTGAATTTAGCTAGCCGCAGCACTTTGCAGCTGTCCTGGATTAAAGGGATACCTTTAAAAATCGGGAGTGTGCATTAAAAAGGGTGTAGCCTGTGTAAAAAGTATAGTTCTACAATTATGGGAGAGACGAGTGGAGGGTCCCTCTAATTGGAGAACCAGCACCGGGCTTTTTGAGCTAGCCTTGGTTCCAAAATTATAAGTAATACCATGTTCTCATTGCCGCCCCTGCAAAATCCCAAGTTTTTCTTGCTGGATTTTTGGGGGGGCACAGAGCTTGTCAGCTCAACAGATTCCCTTCACACTGCACCTCTGACCCGGGAATTTCCCGTGTCTGCCCCTTTCACTGCTTTCCATGGTCTGCCTTCCAACAAGTGTGTGGAATGTAATAGCAGCTTTGATTGGCTGTTGGGAAATTTGTACAAATTACTGTGATTGGCTGTTTAAAAACAGCTTTTTTGCCTGCCTAAAGATTGTCATTTTAAATAGGGCTTTTTTCACCAGCACACTGCATAGATTTTATCATGGCTATTACAACATATAATAAAATATTAATAATAAGGACAAGACAGTTATGTTTTTATGTACATATTTTAATCATATGTACATTAAAGTGATTTTCACTATATACGTACTTGTATAGCATATAATGTATACGTACTTGCGTATAATGTATAATGCGTATATTGTATATGAATAATAATTGTGTATAATGTATACGTACTTGCGTAGCATATAATGGATGTCACATATCACATGATTACATACCCCAATGGGCTTGTTTTTTGGCATCATGTGTGAAAAACACGGGTCTGTGCTGTGCACACTGACGTACACCCGTGTATTACCCAGGAAAAACCCTGCAAAAACCCGTGTCTAATTCCCGGGGCATAACACCCGGGAATTTCACAAAGACCTTTTCACACTGAGACAGGACACGGTAATTTTCAGCTTGCCCAGGGAAATACCCGGGTTTTTGCGGCAGTGAGAACGGGGTATAAGAAAAGGAATTTGGGTCCAGTGTATTTTAGGAACAAGCAGCGGGCTCTTGCAAGTTCTAAAAATATGAATGAGAACCAGGGCCGTAATCTGAGAACAAGCACTGGGCTCCACTAGCAAGGGAGATAATGCCACAGCAGGGGACACACTTGATTGGTCATATGGTTAAGCATTTATCACCCCTGGCTACTCCACCCAGGCCAGCAATTCTTAGGAAGGTCAGGACCCCCAATAGAGGGGTCCCTCCTCTCCAGTGTACACCATGCCTGGGCGGGCTATCCTGCACACCCCTGGATGTGGGTTGATAATTTGTTCTAAACCACAATCCATAACCATTAATGGGATCTTGGAGCCAGCTCTGGTTCTATAAATACATGGGGGAAAAAATAGTGTGGGTGGATCCCAGATATTGGAACCAGCACCAGGCTCTTAGAGCCAGCCTTGGTTATTAAAATACAGGGGAGAAAATGAGTGGAGGCTCACCGTATTTAAGAACCAGCACCAGCCTCTACTAACAAGCAAGATAATGCCACAGCCAGGGGACACACTTCACGTATCCCTCTGCTAATCAGTCCAATTTGGGCATTCTTGGGAGGTGGGGACCCCCACAAATAGAAACACCCCTCTTCAGGGTATCCCATGACTGGTCTAAAGCCTAGAGCTGTTACCTGCACCCCTGGGTGGTTGGTGCAGGATTTATAGATGAAATAATATTGTACCTTTATGGTAGGACCATAGGTCCCACCTAGCCTGCCCCATATGTAGGTATTAGGAAAAACACAGGTAATAGAATGTGGGGCATTAAAGGCCCAATTGGTACCTGTAGTCCCCTGTAAAGCAAAAAATATATTACAAAAACCCTGTGTATTTTTTTATTTTATTTACCTGTCTATTCACCAAGGGGGGCTGACGCCTCACCCAGGGCTTCCGTGTTGCCTTCATCTGGAGGAAGTTTTGACCAAACAGGAAGTGAGAGAAAAAAACACAAAGTTCACCATGACATTCAACTTGCCTTTGAGGGACTGGGGTGAATGTGGCCTTCAATATTTTTCCATCGTAATTTAATACGTGCAAGAAAATGATGGCCAAAAACGGCAAAACCACATATAGAACATGGGAATTTGACACTATGGCCATAATTAACCCCTTGGGGGGTATGTACGGAGATTTTCTGGGCTCAGCAGCGGTGCCACCCCAGAAAATTTCCTGGCATATCACTAATGTGGAATAGGTGTGCACCACTGGCACACCACCTCTAGAGCACCCCCCCCCCCCTATCACTCCCCCCAACACCTTTGCTCCGGCGATCGTACACCAGAGCTCCCCTGACCCCCTCTTCCCCATCCACCACCCACCATGCAGTTTACAGCAATGACGTAGGCGGCAGGCTCAGGGATGTTCGGAGCGGCTCGGGAGAGTTCAGGCACCGAGTCCTCACGAGCCGCCGCAAACATCCCTGAGCCTGGCACCTGTGTGATGACTGACAGATGGCTGGGGCAGCGGAGGCAGGGAAGCTCCGGCGTACTAACACCGGAGCTGAGGTGAGGGGGGGGGTGCTTCCTATGATCTGTGGTGGGTTTTGCTGGGGCAGGACAAACCTGCCCTGGTAGGTTTGTCCTGCCCCAACAACACCCACCACTCAAGGGGTAAAAGGGGTTTTCCACTTACAGCAAATAGTTGTTTTCTATTGAAAACATTCTCAGTGCTAAAAATATCCCTTAAAATATATACAGTATCTTAATATACTAATTGGAAATATTCAGTTTTTTATAATACAAGTAATACAAGTAATTGTGACATAGCTGTATGATATTATTTTTCTGCATTTTAGCAATATTTTTTATATCCAAATTCTTCCATCAGTAACCATAGTTACAGTTTTAGTCCAATGAACTACGTATCTCTCCTTAGCAGAAGAGATCAAATAAATCTACTGTGGTTTTCTTTTTCTGATAACGTACATGACTTGAAAAACATAGGAAGATTTGAAAGTACATTTGTGCAGGTGTCAACATCTAGTGCCACATCTGTTCCAAAAGCAGAAAGGAAAGTACATAGAAAATCACACAGGAAATAATGTGGTTTCAATTTATAGAAAAGAAAGAAATGGACCTGCAAGCCATCAGAAAAAATCCATTAACAGTAATTTACAAACACGAAAAAATGTGGATGCATGTAGCTAATGCCCTTTCTATTCTTGTCTTGTGATATTATACAACAAATTATGCAAATATATAGACTAGTGTTCCTTCTAGGAACCGGGGCAGGCAGGGCGCCGCTGCACGGGGGGCATCGTCAAGGGGGCGGACCAGGCCCGCCGTTGTCACTGTTCTGGGCGGTCCCGTGCTGCCTAAGTCACAAAAGGGGCGTGCCCGGGCCGCGTAGTGACGAAAAGGGGCGGGCCCGGCTGCCGTCGTCAGGAAAAGGGGCGGGCCCGGCCAGCTTCGTCATTGAAGGGGGCAGGCCCGGCCGCACCGAAGGCTCTCCGCTGCCAGGGAAGCGCCGGGCACCGCTATATACTGCGGCGCCGGGCTTCCCCGATATCACGATAAGAGGAGGAGGCAGGCTGTTTTAGCAGGGCGCTGCCAGAGGGGCAGGTCGCATTTTGCCCTTGAAAAATCGGGCAGGGCGCAGTGCCCCGCTAAAACAGCCTAGCGGGAACACTAATAGACTGTGCAGATCAGCAATCAGGTCAAAGTTGCAGATGAAAGTAGACAAAGAAACCCCCCCGTGTAAATCTGTGAAGTAATTGCAAAATTATCGCAGAGCGATATCCACTGGCAAATCCTTATGCAGTTCCCAAACCATTAAATGATATTTCCAGTCTGTTCAAAGTTAAGTCTGACCTTATCGGTCAGCTACAACAGACAGGCTGATCGATATCCCAGACCATCTCTTTAAACGCCAGGGCATGTCTGCGTTTTTTCAGACTCTACCTGAAAACAGCAGGTGTCCACTCTAATGCCAGCTTCCTGTCAGTCAACCTCCATCTAAATTGTGTTTGCGGTCCATACAGTGCACTCCATATTCAAATTATGGGCGGTATTCAATGTGAATACTGGCGACGTGCAGCGAATCCTGTTTAGGATTCGCTGCACATTCGCCACTACTCGCTGCGTTCCGGAGCCTCGCCGGCGCCGGTATTCAACGAGTCAGGGGCTCGCTGCCCCTGACTGGCGAATTTGAGCTCCTGCGGCGAACGCCGCAGGGAGCCTGAGGACGGTGGCAGGCAGGGAGATGGAAGTCTCCCTGCCTGCCCCAGAACGTTTGTGGGGGGGGAGGTGGGCTCCCCGGGAGCCAGGCAGCACAGGCTGCCCCCCGGGGGTGCCAGCAGGGGACCGGGTATATTCACTACACCCGATCATGCATATGTAATGATCGGGTGAAGTGAATATATGAATATCTAATGAGCGGCTCGGCTCCGGCCCCCTGCTGGCTGCTCTGTGTAAAAAAAAAAAAAAACAGAACTACTTTTTTCATGCAAGGAAACCTTTGAAGGTGGAAAGGACATGCCAGTTTTTTTTTTTACAATAAAGACACCTACAGATGTTTCCTCATAAATCTAATCTCAACCCACCATGCACTACAAGATGCCATGCAGACGCAAGCCAACATTTTCTGGGCAGCTTGTCATGTCAGGCATATTTTGCTGCGCATCGCTATGTTAACAAGACGCACAACCAGCTTCTGCTGATTAAAAGGTCATGCAGTAGGCATATGTTGTGTGTGTGACTGGCTGTATTTGCATATGTAATGCTACGATACAGTTTTCCAGGAAAGCACTGTAATGTAGCATTTTGTACAAAGATACAACTGCAGTTGTACAGAAAGAACAGACATGCTGCATATCATTTTATTCAGCAGGTGCATTCTATTAGCCTGATTCAGCATGGATTGCAACAAAATCGTTCTCTAATGAGAAAAACCATGTTGCCCTGCAGGTGGGGCAAATGTAACATGGTGTCTGCCTTATTGTGATCCATGCTAAATCAGGCCCTATATGCGTAGCACTGCTAATCCGTTTAAGATTGCATGAGAAGATGCTCGGCACTACCGAGTCACACAGTGTGTGACTAGAAGGGCTAACACGACGGAAACAAGGATGTAGGAGAACCCATCTGTATAGCTATAATTTAATCATGTAGACATTAAGAACTGCCTAAAAGGCAGGAGGATGTCATTGTAATCTGATGGCATCAAATTGGAAAAAGCTGACAAATACAATGGTTAAAACAGTCAGTGGTTTTGGCTCAGAATTTGAAAATGATCTTCCCTTAAAGGTGATCTCACGATATACAGTATGTATATGGTTAAAACTGTGCTATAATCAGGGGTATTTTAAGAAAGAAGGCCCTCATGAAGCCTCCTCTGTCTGGGCCCCCTCCTCTCTGCCAGGAGCAGTGCAGCGTAGTAAGGTCTTAACACCAGATTACACTGTGCATGCACAGATCTCCACAAACATTGCACGTGGCTATTTTTTCAGGTAATTTCAGTAGTGATTCTGCCTTTAATTATTAAAAAAATTTTTTTATAAAAAATGCCACTGGGTATAATCTATTTTCTTCCACATAGAGGCTACTGAAACTTTGCTGAAGATAAAGGAGTGCAGGTTTAACTGCAGGTACAACATTAATCGGCTTTGGTGTTCTTAAGGTGCACCCTTCTGCTAGAATTTCCATTTTCCTAATACACATACTTCCCATTTTAGCCATTTATACCAAAGCCAAGATCTGTTTTAATAAAGAGAGTTGGGAACTCTAAATGACCCATCATGTGTAGCAGCACACATATTATGCAGGTTCTTATAGTCGTAAGGTATTTTGTCTAATTATTCTCTTTTAGAATATATTGCTTATATGTTGGCATGCTTCATGGTTCGCTGAAACTGAAATTTAGAAATGGCTAATACATTATCATTACTCAAATAATTAGTCTTGGGAGCCATAGATTTTTTTGTAATTAGCTATCTCTAAGCAAGTGCCAATATACTCATCTAATTACCAAGAGAGGCAGCTGGATGTAAAAATGCTTTAAACATTCATTGCCTTGGTGATTTGGGTACAGCCTGTGTGCATATTATGTCATTTAATGAAAAACTAAGAGCTTTCAATTGGGAATACTTTACAAACAATAAAGCCATTTTTATTTCCCCCAAAAAATGTATTACATGTTGCATAGTAATTCAGATTAAAGTGATGTCATTATGCTTTACAGCTCAGTCTCATATTATATATGAATACATACATACATACACACAGGGGCCGAACTGCGGGAGATAATGAAGTCTGCTGATTGGCTTATGCCTTAAAAGGGGTCACCTATCCTCCACGGTCTGTAGCTGCTTGGTGATCGTTATCCCACAACTGGCTTTTATAAATCAGGACTGTTTAATAAATGGAGGACCTTTGTGGCGGCAGGGGAGGGGGGGGGGAAGAGGGGGTTCCTGCAGCGCACAGCTCCTCCAAGGCATTGACTTCAGCTGACTAGCTCTCATACGGCTAATGTACTCTCTTACTCTATAAGGTACAGTAGGCTCTGTCAGTACTAAATATTTTTATTTTACAATTGACAAATTGTACAAAATTAAAAAGTACAATGACAGAAACATTAAGAAGAAGAATTGCTCTGGTGAGGGACTTGTGCGTGGTCGGGGTCCTCCCATGTATCCATGTCTCCATACCATTATGTGTCAGCCATCGCCTAACACCATGCTCTAAACACAAGGATACAGCATTAATAGAACCCAACATACTGTTGCTTAGGTATATCTTCATGTAATCGTATTAATACTTGCCATGTTTTCTGCTACATGATGATACAAGAACCGCAGAGACCCATCTTAATGTATATACGATTTTCTCTGTAATTACTCACTGTGTTTCTTTTTATAATTTACAATTACTGTATGTTTACTATTTGCTGTGAAGTGATGCTTCAATAATAAAAAAAAAAGATAAAAAAAAAAAAGAAGAATTGCATTGTACAATGTACCATCTTCAACAAAATATTTTTTAATACAAAACAAGTAATAATAAAAGGAAAAAAATGGGGAAGGAAGTGTTAGGTAGGGGAGAAGACAAGACAAGACATCCTATGTATTTAGGGTCTAATAAGTATTATTATTCAATATTTATTATTTAAAATACATTCTAATTGGAAAAAAAAACAATCTCTTAGGAGAATCTTAGGTTCTTGACAATTGACGAATAGAAAACCATGCAGTTGACTCAAAAAGTTTATATATGTATTTTTGTGTATCTTCATCTAGACTATCAATGTATTTTTCCCATTTTTTAGCAAATTTCTGTATCCCCTGTTCCACATCTGACAATGTAGCTCTACGTTCAAAATACAAAATCTTAAGTACCATATTTTTTACTGCAGATAGAGATGGCGCACTCTTTTTTATCCAATGTAAGAGGATAAGTTTTTTTGGCTATAACTAATATAATAGTTATTACTGAAATGTACTTCTTAGATTCTGGACCTAGATTCCAATTTTGGAAGTCAAGAAATAAACATGCATTCGGTTGCTTGTTTATTTTTATATAAAAAAAATGTATTAATATAATCAATCACCTTATACCAAAATGTAGAAATCTTATTACAGGTCCAAAAATTGTGAAATAGATCGGCCTTTTTAATGTTACATTTAACACAGCAACCGGAGTCATCTACCACCATATGAGCTCTCTGATTAGGAGCAATGTATGCCCTATGAAGACATTTGAAATGAGTTTCCTGTAGGGATGCACAATGAAGGAATCTAAATGAATTAAATATGTTATTAAGAAAGTTATCACATGGACCTAAAGAGGGTATATCTTTTTCCCAAGTGGCGGTTACCTTTGTCCATTGTTTATCTCTTTCACAAGTTCTAAATGTTGAGTTATAATGTCTAAGATGAAATGGACAATTTTTGTTGAGTGACATCAGGACATAGAGTGGATCAGTATCAGTCATATCTAGCATTGGTCGTTTTTGAGATTGGATGAAATGTCTAGTCTGTAAATACATAAAGAATTCACCGTTCGGAATACAATACTTCTGCTGAAAAAGTCTGCGAATTACATTATATTTTTTCCAAACAAGAAAACATTTATTTTCCATTCCAGGAATGAAGTTAGGATTACCCCATAATGTATTATGTATGGATGATACATGACATCTGTTTTTTTTTTTTTTTTATGGGAATGACACCATGCCAAAATAAAATATTCTCTTTTACTTCTGATGGAATTTTGCTTCTTGGTGTGTGTAAAAGTGCAGCAGGTGAATAAGGTTGTAATGTGGCCAGTTCCAGTTTATAATTTACAAATACAGATCTGCCCCAAAGCCAATCAGTAATATATCTGAACATCGCTGCTCTACTAATTTGTATTAGGTCAGGAATACTTAGTCCTCCTTCTTCCCTAAAAAGTCGCAATCTTGAGTATGGAATTCTTGGTCTCTTATTTGCCCATAAGAATTTTTTAAAGATTCTATCTATACGTTGGGCATCTCTTTTAAGAAGAGGTATAGGTAGGGTTAATAATAAATACGAAAGTTCAGGGAAGGCGACACCCTTGATCACTTCTGTTCTGCCCATAAGTGAAAGAGGAAGTGAAGTCCAGTCTTCAAGTAACCTACTGTATCTATTTTCGAAATTATTGGTCCGTAATTTATAGAATACAAGTTTGAAAGTTTTGATGGGATATGAATGCCTAAATATTTTATGCTGGATTTTGCTATTGGAAATTTTGTTAAGACTGGGTGTTTTGAGAAAAAAGTGGATTCACCTGACAATAATAATAGTTCTGACTTTGAAATATTAATTTTGTATCCTGCAAAAGAACCAAATATTTCTATTTGAGAAATTATTTCTGGAATTGATATAAGTGGTTTGGAAATGAATAAAAGCATGTCGTCTGCATAAAGTGAAATCTTAACCGGGTAATTGTTTATTTTAATGCCAGTAAAAATCTCTGATTTATGCAGTGAAACCGCTAAGGGTTCCAATGCGAGCGCAAATAATAAGGGTGATAATGGACATCCCTGACGAGGTCCTGAACCAATTACGAAAGGAGAAGATAGAAAGTCATTTCCCAGTACCTGTGTGGATGGATCTTGATAAATTCGAAAGATTAAATCTACAAAGTTTTCCGGCATTCCGAATCTTTGTAAAGTCTCTAACAAATGATCCCAAGTGATAAGGTCAAAAGCCTTTTCTGCGTCTAAAGACAATAATACATTTGTTTCAGAGACGCTTCAAGAATGCAGACCCTGAATCACTGCTAGTAGGCTCTGTCAGCACTTGTACTACACTGTCTGGAGGGGGGGAGGGGGGGGAGGAGGGGTTCCTGCAGCGCACAGCTCCTCCAAGGCATTGAATTCAGCTGACTAGCTCTCATAAGGCTAACATGCTCTCTTACTCTATAAGGTACAGTAGGCTCTGTCAGCACTTGTACCACACTGTCTGTGTGTGCGTGTCTGTGGCACATGTGGGGGGTTGTGGGCAGACCAGTAGAGAGCCTGGCCATGCCCAGAAAGTTTTTAGGGGGTCATGAACTAATTGTGGAAGGAATAGAATAAAATGCTGTAAAAAAATAGCACTTTAAACATCTACCTAGCTACACTGCATCCCAGCACACCACAACATGTCCTGGGATGAGAAGAGCTGCTGCTGTCACCAGATAATGGGGGCCCCATTGGGCCCTTCCACCAGTCCCGGGCGATTGGTGCCCCCTCCTCCGGTATCACTGGTGGTGAGTGCCAGGGGTGTCCTTAATGTTGGCAACAATTATTTTAAGTGCATGCAAGTGCATCTGTGTGTGTGTGTGTGTGTTTTTTCAGTGTGTGTGTGTGTGTGTGTGTGTGTGTGTGTGTGTGGAGGGATGTTTAGGAAAAGGTGTGTGTTTAATTGAGATAGGACTGTGTGTGTGTGTATGCCACTGCATGCACACAGTCATATATTTTAAGAAACAAAGTACTGTATGTACACATAATGCACATCATTGACAGACTGGACCAGGGGCAAGGTGGCACTTGCACCCCAGGCAAGCATCTTTGTAGATATTTGGGGCCACAACCATGATAAATAGCCAACCCACATTATCTAGCTACCCCCCTGTCAGCTACTGTAGCTATGTCCGAACATACACCAATCTACTGCTAGGCATGGTCATTAAGCTATGGTTGTACTGCTGGGTGATGACCGTGTCAATTAGTGGAGGTCTCTAAATACTCCAATGACTGGGGATGCGGTCATTTGGTCTACAGGGATGCGGTCATTTGGTCTACAGCATGATGGTCGACAGTCATTCTGTCGACACCATTAGGTCGACATGGGAAAAGGTCAACATGGGTCTAGGTCGACATAGGGGAAGGTCGACATGGTTCTAGGTCGAAAGGTCATTAGTTTGACAGGTTGTTTAGTTTGATGGGTCATTAGTTCGACATTGTCTATGTCGACAGTCAAAAGGTCGACATGCGGTTTTTCAATGTTTTTTTGAGCCGACATACAGTAGGAGCAAGTTTCATCTTTGCTCCTTTGTCCATGGCTAGCCATGGCTATTCTATTGTTCTCAGCTGCAATACAATACGTATTGCAGCTGAGAACAATAGAGTAGCCATGGCCAAAGGAGCAAAGATGAAACTTGCTCCTACTGTATGGTATTTTATGCCCTACCATCCAAATATGTTGACCTTTTCCCATGGCGACCTACACCCATGTTGACCTTTTCCCATGTCGACCTAATGACTGTCGACCATCATGCTGTAGACCAAATGATCCCAACCCGACTGATTGTTGGATGGCTAATCTCTGATTAGTGGATGACTGGAGCTATCCTCCAAATCAGGTTAATCTACAGTGTGAGCACGCTGCCCATGCCATGCAGAGACTGTCCCTTGAATTAGGGATTGTTGCAGCACTGACTGGAAGTCTCTGACACCTGCATGTTCTCTCTATCCCACAAGGTGAATGCAGATTGTACCAGGAAAAGGGAGCCAGGAGTGTTATGTGCAGGAATCATGCAGACTCCCATGTGTCAGGTGTTGGCTCATTAGCCCACAAAGGCCAGGTTCTGGATGGTGTGAAGCAGTAGGACTGGGGGAAGGTGTATTGCACATTTACCAGCCAGGTGGGATGGAGTGGACGTGTTATATTATATAGGCTGTAATTATTAATGTTAAGGGAATATCAGGAGTTAAGATGTATATAGGATATGGGGGAGGCATATTATATTATCTTTCTATCTATCTTTATATTAGTGCTGGGCAACGATTACAATTTTAATCAAGATTAATCGCATAAGTGATGCTTACCTACATCATCATTGCCATAGGGGGGTTCCATGCTCGTTGCAATAGGGGGTGTTAAACTTTTTATTGTGATGGTGAATGGCGCAGCGGAGGTGCAGAGTCTATGATCGCATTAGAGACCCTGTGCCCCTCTCCAAAGATGGTCACCGTAAGAGGTCACCTCTAGGTTCTGTACACCAGATATTATGTCCTGATGACGGAGTGTGTCGACCCTGAAATGTTGACCATGATGGAATAAAATTGGTCCCACGCTTTGCGTCTGTATGCAGTCCCTGAGTGCCCGTAGCTTCTCTTTGGCATTTTAATACCTCTTTCGTCAGGACATGATGTGAGTGCCGGCTGCAGCTCTGTGAAGAGCACAAGTCTATATTATGGACTGGTGCTGTTCTCCCTATTATTTGGGAACTCTGGATATATATATTTATTTATTATAAACACACACACACAACATATGATCTCCTATTAGTCCACCGATTCGTACACAAAATGACGTCCTTAATGTAACGTCCAAATGGAGAGTCTATTATGCCCCAAAATGTTTTGACACTGTCTCTCTCCTCAGGGGTGGCTGCTGTTCTCCAATGTGTTACTGTCCTTAAACACTTTTGAATGGATCTGCGAAAAATGGTGAAAAAGAGCGCCTCCTAGTGCAATAGGTTCTTTTCAGTTCAATACCCTTTACCATGTGAGTGTCCTGAAGAAGTCCAGAGGTAAACTTATGAAGGACGAAACACGTTGAGGGACAATTTGATGGACATGGACTGACCTGGACTGACCTCAAAATGAAGCACACACAAGATAAGCTTTTATCACTTTTTAACATTGCAAGGGCAACTGAGTTGTCAGTGTTGTGTGTAATAAAACTGTGTTATAGTATTACACTGTCTTCCTTCTTTTTTTTTTTTTTGCTTTCTTGTTGTTTGAAATACTTATGGGATATCATTCCCATCAGTCCTAAAAGCGAGCGACACAGGGAAATCTGAGGATACTGGTTCACATTGGCCACTCCTGGGATATTGAACATGGGCTGATATTACAGTGGTGGGATACCACCAATTACGGTACACCTTCATTTTTCGGGGTGCTTATTTCCCACATGGTGAAGTGTATTGAACTGAAAATAACCTTTTTCGCATATATATATCTATATATATCTATCTCTATCTCTATAGATATAAATAGATGTATATATAGATATATATCTGTAGGGGTGTGCCCAGCACTCCTTCATGCTAACACTTAAATGCCTGGGTGCCTCCTCCGATAAGGACAAGTCCTTGATCTGTACAGTACCATAAGAAATGAGCGTCACTCCGGGACTCCAATACTAAATTAAAGTGGCTGTACTTGTTTTAATCAACGGAGTTTCGGGCTGGTGCCTGTCTTCAGAATACACAAGTGCACTTGCGTATCCCGAAGACATACACAAGTGCACTTGTGTATCCTGAAGACGGGCACCGTTGATTAAAACAAGGTATTTGAGTCCCGGAGTGACGCTCATTTCTTATGGTACTAGATAGATAGATCTACTGTATCTCGATCGATAGATCTACTGTATCTCGATCGATAGATCTACTGTATCTCGAGATCTATCTACTGTATCTCGATCTACTATAGATAGATAGATAGATAGATAGATAGATAGGAAGCCGGCACATTCAATTCAATAAGAAAAAATATTTATAAGCAATAGAAAAAACATTTCCACGCAAAGAAAAAAATCTTTGGTGGGGTCTCACTATTCTCATGCTCCCGAGGACGGTGAGACCCCAACAAAGTGGCTGACTGGCGTGAGAAACCCACAACGGACAACCATGGCTTGTTGCAGATATTTGCTGTTTACAAAAGTATCTTACCGTTGATGGACTTATGTTGCCTTGCCCAGGGCCGCCAAGAGAAATTCTGGGCCCCGGTACAACATCTTCCTGGGGCCCCCACGGGTGGAGATCCCCGCACCCTCTGCGAACCTTGTGTTACGCCACTGTTTCCAAGGTGGATACACGTACAAAAATTTACACTGTAATGTCTATTACACATGTCACACATCCATTACATATTATACCACATGCCATAATGCTCATTACACGTTATGCCACACACCGTAATGCTCATTGCATATTAAGAAGTTAACATGCTCTACCAGGGGTTAACATGCTCTGCCAGGGGTTAACATTCTGTGCCAGGGATTAACCTGTCTGCCCTGATTTACATGCTCTGCCAGGGGTTAACATGCTCTGCCAGGGGTTACATGCTCTTTGCAAAGGATTTACACATACCCTCCAACATGGCCCATTTCATTAGGTACAAAATGCTCTGTTCCTGGACTTCCCTGCCAGTGGCAATTACAGATGTGAGCCTGCAGCACAGTCCAATATTCAAAAGGGGGGTCACATATACTGCCACGCCAAGCATCACTGTCCTGGACTCACTGGCAGTTGATGTGATTGCCCCTCTTTGAATTTTGGACTGTGCTGGAGTCCAACCTCTGTAATTATTACTGGCAGGGAAGTCCAGGAACAGAGCATTTTGTACCTAATGGAATGGGTCATGTTAGGGGTACTTGCCACCAAATAAAAAAAAAACCTGTGTGTCCAGACCAGGGCCCCCCTGACAGGCCCGGGCCCGGGTAAATTGTACCTGCTCCCCCCCTCACTCGGCACCCCTGGCCTTGCCTGATGATTGTCCACCAAAGATTTTTTCCTTGCATGGAAATGTTTATTTAAAATTTAAATCTGACAAATTCAGAAGCCCCACCCCCTTCGAACGTCATTGCATCTATAGTCCAGGTCGTAAGGGCACAATCTCCACACTGTACTCGTTAACTATCCCACAAATCCCATCGTCCAAAGAAAAACATGAGTTAGCTTGGGAACGGGACCTGGGGGTGTGCCTGGAGGATGAGGACTGGTCGGAGCTGCGTCAATTTGTAAGTAAAACCTCATTCAATACGGGTATCAGAGAGAACTCTTTTAAGATCTATTCCCGGTGGTATATGACCCCAGATAAGATATCTAAGCTCTTCCCGAGCTCCTCGGACCTCTGTTGGAGGCAATGCGGACACACTGGCACCTTCTACCATATTTGGTGGGACTGCCCTGTGATTTCTAAATTCTGGGACGAGGTTACACAAGAAGCGACTAGGGTTCTAGGCCACCCTGTCCCTAAGTCACCACTAAATATTCTTCTATGTAAACCTTTCGATTCCCTATCCAAGGTTCAAAATGCATTTTGCTTGCATTTGTTCAGTGCAGCAAGGCTTCTTATCGCGACCCAATGGAAGCAGACGGAGGCCCCTTCACTAATCGCGCTGACTAATAAAATATGGTACTTAGCTTCCATGGAATATATTACGGCCCTTCTACATAACAGGATTATAAAGTTCCAGCGCGTCTGGGACCCCTGGTACAGGCTACACCAAAGACGGCTACCTGGTCTAGAGTGAGCTGGACTTGCTCTCGGACCATTTAGGTAGTCCCATTCCTAAACTCCTACCCCCCCTCCCTTTTTTTTTTTTTTTCTTTCCCCTCTCTCTTCCTCCCCTCTCCTCCTCTTACTCTTTCTTCTGCTTTACTACTTTCTCCCTTCTTTATTCTTCTTCAGAAAATTGTTAGAAAACAATAGCCATCTGCGTCAGTCAGTTGGGAATATTTTAGGTTGTGAAATAAGTACCGATATGTATGTGGATACTGTACTGCATGTTATTAATCGCATTATTGTTACTCTCTTGTTGGCTATTTCAATAAAACATATGTTAAAAAAAAAAATTATTTACAGTTTCTTATATAGCGCAACATATTCCGCTGCGCTTTACAATTATAAACAACAGTAATTAAACAAACTTGGTGGATACTAACAGACAGGTAGGAGGGCCTTGCTCGCAATTTCTATTGCTTAAAGATTTTTTCTAATTGAATTGAATGTGCTGGCATCCAGACTATTATTCTAAGTTAACATATATGTGGCTACAGCACTTCCCAGTTGACTACTGTATATATTATATACATTCATTCGTAGAAAGTATATCCAAGTCCAGCCAGAGGGGCAGCAGCCTTAGTAACAATAATAAAGCCCAAAGCTTAGTAAATGCAAATCAACTTTAACAGAGATTAACAGACAGAAATCGTAACTGAAGTCGGAGGCGGGGGATCCCGGCACTCGATGAGGGATTTAAGGTCAGTTGCTAATAAATCCTAACTATTATTCTAATAAATTACTAAATTGTCAAGAATGGTCCTCAGCATGTGAATGGGTCATAACTCATGTAGGTGATGACTCTTGAATAATAGCGCTTTAGTGTGCATTTTATTTCTGTATAAATATGTATGTGTTCCACACTGCGTGTGGTGGAACGCATGTTTACTTCCTGGTTGTCCCAAACACACTGTGTAATGTTGACAGGCCCCTTTGCGCTCCAGGCGCCGAGTTCCGGCAACCATGGAATGCATGGCCATGATACATCCGGCCCGGTGGAACACACAGACATCACTTCCGGGTACAGAGGTATCCAGGATCCGGAGAGGAGACTATGGCATTTTCTACATGATTAATTTATCTCCTACAGGTGATACAGGTATGTGTGAGTTTGAGACTCTGAGGCCACCGTAGTTACCGTAGCACCGCGCGGTTCATAATTGCTGGATTGGAGTGCGGAGTCTCCTGTATATACTGGAGGTTTCCAGACCATCTGGGGAGGCACCCCAGCAAGCATTTTATGCAGTAAATGAAATAGTACACTAACTCCAATGGCACTCCTGAGGCATAAATAAAATAGACAAAACTGTATTAGTTAACATGCTTTCAGAGTGTGACCCCTGATCTCTAAATTACCACAAAAAAAAAAAAAAAAACACAACTGGAATTTTACCTTGGATCAGCACTTTTTCAGTCGCTAGCCCTCATTCATCATGCCTCTAAAGGACCCTACACATGGAGAGATTTGTGCCAGAGATTCATAACGGGAGATTCAGCATGAGAGATTTCAAATCTCTCATAGAAAGTGTTCAGGCAACTTTAGGGGAATATTTTCTTGGACTGCTGTTGGTTCCCAAAATCCGGGGGAACAAAATGAGTAAAGTGTTCAGGCAACTTTAGGGGAATATTTTCTTGGACTGCTGTTGGTTCCCAAAATCCGGGGGAACAAAATGAGTAGGGGTCCCCAGTATTTTGGAAACCAGGACTGGGCTCTTGAACCGGTCCTGGTTCCCAAAATATGGGGGGACAAAAGGAGTAGGGGTCCCTTTTAGGCTGGGTACACACTTTTAGATCTCTCAACTGATTGGTAAGTGTGTTCTGCATACACAATGCCTAGTACCGTCACAACTGGACAGGTACATTTACATGTGCCCTCCCAGTTGTGGATAAAGAAAAAGGGTGATAGCAGCGCTAAGAATAAAAATATTAAGAATTGGATGATCTTTACACAAAATGTTTTACTAGGGTTTAAAACAATGACATAGACATAAACATATACAATAAAAATGATATCATATGATACAGTTAATGTAGGCCCAATTCCACACTAAGCTTATATTATTTTACCTATTTACTGACATTATTACTGCTCATGTTCTGGTCTGCCTCCTATCCTGCTACACTATTATTTGTATTTTTTGTACCAACTGGATGATCTAAACTTAATTGATTGGTCATGTGACCTTATTGTAGAGGGTATATATATCTTGTCATGCCCCAACAGCACTACACCTTTGATAAAGCTGCTGTAGTGGTGAAACGCATCAGAAGTGCTGTTTCCCCCATTCCACCACCATTACTTTGGATTGCAGTCCGGACCAGCCCAGGAAAATACTTGTGTTTCTCTTTAACACATTGGGACATTCAAGCCATCACCGTCCGCCACCTCAAACTTCATCACCCAGGTACCTGAGGAAAATTACCAACTGTCCTAGACCTACTCCAGTGGACTTCGTTTATTAGTGCCATTCTGGGCCGGCCACGTGGATATCAGGACATTCCAATAGTGTGTAGAGTGGTAATTATATCATCTTTTTCCCCCATCTGGGCATAATAGGAACGGACTCTGCTCTAACTGCTATAGTGTGGAATTGGGCCTACATTAACTGTGTATCATATGATATAATTTTTATTGTATATGTTTATGTCTATGACATTGTTTTAAACCCTAGTAAAACATTTTGTGTAAAGATCATCCAATTCTTAATATTTTTATGCTTAGCGCTGCTACCACCCTTTTTCTTTTTCCTTGTCTGTATATGCAGGACTAACTACCCTGTTTTTATAGCAGCTGCTGGGAAGCCACTCCTACCAAGCGCCCCCTAGATCCCCCCCTCATTTGGGGTGGGTTCATCGCCCTCCCAGTTGTGCTGTCAATCACCGACGGCTGCTGCAGCAGGTGTAAGGGCGGTCAATGGATCAACCATAGACACAGCATGATGCGCAAATATAATATTTATATATGTCTGAACGACGTACAGTAGTGTACAACCTACTGTATAGATGTGACAGTGGGAAGCTGGGAGATTAGCATTCAGCACCATGCTCTCCTCTCAGCCGGGGAATCTAATCAACCTGCAGACAGAAACTTCCCATGTCTGTCATTGCTCTGATATACTGTAAGTGAAAGCCATGCCAGGCTGGGCCACTGCCCATGCACAGAGAGGCAGTGTCCCTGGAGTGGTCATTATAGCACACATACTGCGGTCATGCACCGCGATTACATGTTGTTGCTCCCCAGGCGGCACACATGTATGTAGCAGCAGACACTGCGTGCCTAGTGCAGTAACCTTGCCGGAGATCTTACCAGGCCGGTGGGCAAATAGCTGGAGAAGCGCTCCCATCCTTGCAGTACTGCAGAGTCACAGAGGGCATGCTTACACAGCGCTGCTACTGCTCATCAGAGACGGGGTGCAGCAGACGGCGGCAGCCCGGGCACATCTCATGCTGCCAGGATGTGTGTGTGTGTGTGTGTGTGTGTGTGTGTGTGTGGCACCAGAGATGCCATCTGCAGGAGGGGAGGATGCTGCTGCTGGCTAATCACATACACACACACAGCACCTGTCTGCACCAGCGCAAACACACGCCGCTATTTACTTTGTAAAAAAATCATCTTTAAAGTCCTGTAGAAGCCCGGGGTTGCGCATTTAAGTCGCTGTGTAGTTCTACACACACAGCGATTTGCATGCATTTTCAGGCATTTTCTGAGTATTTTATTAAATCGCTCAGAAAATGTCTGAAAGTCGCCCAGTGTGTGGGGCCTATAAGGCATTATGGCCTATTGTCAAATCAGAGAGTGAATTGCCTATATTTAAATCAATGAGACCTCTGTCTGCATTTAAGCATTGCCAGAATGCCACATTGCAACAAAAAAGGCCAAGAGAATTCTAGCATGTATTAAAAGGGGCATGGAAACTAGGGACTCAAAAGTAATTATGCCACAATACAAGGCATTGGTTAGACCTCACCTAGAATATGGAGTACAGTTCTGGGCCCCACACTATAAAAAGGACATAATTGAATTAGAAAAAAACCCAAAGAAGAGCAACTAAGATAATCAGGGGAATGGAGAATTTAAACTATGAGGAGAGACTGAGCACTTTGGGATTACTTACACTAGAGAAGAGACGTTTAAGGAGGGACATGATCAACATGTACAAACATATCAAGGGCCAATATAAGGAACTGTCAAGCACCCTTTTTACTGCAAGAAAGGAATATAGGACACAAGGGCATGAGTTTAGATTAGAAGAAAGAAAATGTTGTTCCTTCCTGGAATGGTGGTGTCGGCGGACACAATAGGTACGTTTAAGGTAAGGTTGGACAAACATTTATTAGATAAAAACATCCAAGAGTACTAATAAGAATCATATTCTGAATTTGAAATGAATCATATTCTGTCTTTTACAAGGGATAAGCTACTAAAACCTAGATGTAACTCGATGGACGCAAGTCTTTATTCAGCCTTATCTACTATGTAACTATGGGCAGTATTCAATGAAAAAGTTCTCCGTGCATGGAGAGCGTTTTATTTAGCTCTCCATGCACTCTCCGTGTTCCGGAGGGCTCGCTGCCACTCCTGCTCCCTCTATTCAATGTGGTTAAGACTCGCCGCCACTCGCGGCGAGTCTTAACCCCTGCAGGGAGCAGGGAGCTTTCAGGGAGCCGGAAGCAGCCAGAGAGATTAAAGTCTCCCTGGCTGCTCCAGAGGACTGTGGAGGGGAGGGGGGCTCTCCAGGACCCAGGCTGCACCCCCCTATAGCCAGCGGGGGACCCAGTATTCACTGCACCGTTCGTGCATAGTTACGTTCGGCTGCAGTGAATATATGAATATCTAATGAGCGGCTCGAGCGCTCGGGCCCCCTGCTGGCTGCACTGTGTAAAAAAAAAAAAAAAATGTAAAAATTTTTTTTTTTTTAAATTAAATATATATTCATGTGCTATAAGCACATGAATAAAAATAACATGCCCCTTCACAGGAAAAAAAACCTGATTTTTTGACACCCAAATTAATAAAAAAACCTTTACGTTCAAAAGTTCACATTCCAGCTCTCCATCAAAAGATGGAGAATTGCTACACGGAGAGAGACGGAGAAAATCACTTAAAAAGACGGAGAATATTTCACATTGAATAGGGTTGCTCGCTTTTGGAGAGCAAAATGCTCCATCCAAGGCGAACAAAGCACAAATTCTCCACAAAACACGGAGAACTTTTCTCATTGAATACTGCCCTATGTAACAGAATCTGAAAGATCATCTATCGAAAACCGACATAACTGGGTTTGATGATTCTAAGCCATTTAACACATATGTGAAACCACTGGGGTGCTATACTGTAGTTGTTATGACTGCACTACTTGCAGATATTTAACATCTTGTAAAAAGTTTGAAAATCCACATGTAGATCACAAATATAATCAGTCATATCTTAACCTACAAAACAGCATTTATTGTAAATATTATTGTGTGCCCCTGAGGCTATTAACTATGCGGGCCAGACCAACCGCCCCTTTCGCAATAGAATGGCGCCCCACAAGCCAGCGATTAGCCGGACCTTATCTGGCATGGAGATCGATCAGCCTGTGGCGCGCCATTTTAAAACAAATGCGCATACATTATCCTTGCTCAAGTACTTCATGATAGATCATGTCAGGGAGCCCCTGTGTGGAGGTGACAGGGCTGAGATCCTTTTACTTCTTAAGTCACGCTGGATCTTTAGGTTGAATACCATTTACCCAAATGGGTTAAATGATAAGATCAACTGGAATTCCCTGATGCGATTGGTTCTGCTTAATATACTATTTCTGTTGGTCTTGCTGCTTTAACGATGTATATATAGTTTTCTCCATACATATGTATCTCTCCTCTTTTCTTTGTGATTTTTGTCTTTGATATATGCATTGTTTTCTTTGTGATGGTCATTGTTTATGTTTTATATTCCCCCCGCGGGCTTACGCTGGTATTGCCGGATGGGGTGGATGTGCACCGGACTCCAGGTCGAACGCACGCCGGGGGTTGCTTGGCAACCACCCTGAAGCAAGTACCCGGAAGTTTTTCATTGTTTTTATATATGAATTCAGTGCTATGTTAATTTCCCACTTTTGTTATTGGTCATCACATATTGGTCATCACATATATATGAAGTGGTTTTGCAGTGTTGTCCACACAGCAGTCACATGAATTTAATATCACTACAGTACACCCCGTAAGGGACCTTTTGCACACTTATATTTGTTTTGAAGGTTGCTATGGAAACTGATGGAGGGGGATGTCGAGGTATAAAAAGAGAAAGGGAAAAGAATGGGCTTAGAAGTAGAAGGCAAAACAGGAAACAAAAAAAATGTGGAGGTTGGGTTGAACACATATATGGGGGGGGGGGGGGGGCATCACTGTATGATTATTGTGTGATGTTAAGTAACCCACAGTGCAAGGTCGATGGTGCAGAATGTTTCCAGCTTGTGGGATGCTGAAGACAGGCACTTGGTATCCTGAGAACATGCTATGTTACACTGACAAGGGTGTGGGCATTGACCAATGCACCTTTACATCCTGCTATGGAACAGAGCATGGCGAAGAAGGGTTGGGAGGACACTTATGTTCACAAATTTCTATGCAATAATTTAAAAAAGTTGGCAAGTATGTATTGCTCTGAACATAAAAACAAGATATAACTAACCAAGATCAAAAGTTAAAATCAATCTCTACTCAGTTTGGAACTTTTTGAATAAGCGAGAAACAAATTCAGCTGCACATTAATATTAAATGCAGCTTGAGGGTAGACAAGCAAGGCTTGAGGCAAGATTTGCTCTAACAAGTATATAGTGTTCTACAAGTCGCACATATATTAGGCTTGGAGTGTTTCCTAAAACAATACTTTATCATTCTGTTTGTAAACAGATCTGTAAAAGCAGCTTTTTAACATACGCTGTACTATGTAATTCATTGCTTACTTGAAGAAGGTACAAGGAGGAATGTCAAGCTGCATTTTAAAGACAACTAGCATAACAATTTTTTTTGTCTTATGGAAACAATAGACATGATGACAGCTTGAGACTTTTATGATTACATTTGTTGTACACGAAAGTATTACAATAAATGCAATATACAGAAGCATTTTAATCCTCACAATAATATAATATATTATACATCAAAAATAACACATTCTGGAAAGATTATTTCATGTGGCAAGCAGTCAAAAGCCCAACGGTCAAAATCCCGAATGGGTCATAATCCCGACAAGGACAAAATCCCGACAAGGACAAAATCCCGACACAGGTGAAACTGTCAACATGACTTTGGGTCGACGGGTCGACATGGGTTTTTTCACTGTTTTTTTGACCCGACATGTGCCGACAGGCGGTATTTCATGCCCTACCATCCACTAGGGCGTGGTGGGAGAATAAAATAGTGTGCCGAGCGAAGCGAGGGGTTGCGGTTCACCTCCAACTGTGTCCAACGCCCCCTACACGTGCGTCACGGCCGCATTACCATACGTACGCCCAGCGTTTTCATGGGAACGCCCATGAAACGCGGGGCGTATACATATATTAATGAGGCCAAACAGCCCTTCACGCCCCTCTCCTCTCCCCCTGTTCGTAGTGTAAACAATTCATGCGGAATTTGGACGTATGTCCCTTTCGCACATGCGCAGATATGCCTCTGCACATGCGCAGACACAAAACATCGGCGGAACGAACGCACGCGGAAATATCCGCACCAACCAGAATAAGGGCCTTTATCACCCCCTCTCCTCCCTTTAACAAGCTATGGGGTAGATGCATGAAGCAGCGATAAAGACTGGAGTTAAGAACCAGTTATATAAAAGTATTTAACACATAGGTCAGAGGTTCCCTAACAAAGTCCTTAAACCACCTGACCCCAACCATTCAGGTTTTAAGGTTATCCAAGCTTAGGCACAGGTCATCTTAAAAAGGCACATACAGTATGGTATAATCAAATGGGTACTAAGGGGACCACATTTGGGAACAACTTAAGTTTTAAATTAGCTGATCATAGCTGGGGAAGATCAAACACCAAGAGAAACTCACAACTATAATCTTTCCTTCTGCTAACAGATACCTCACAAATCTGTAACAGGTCTATGTAATTGTGTTTCCAACAAAGATATTCTATTGCAATATTGTGGGGATAGATAATCTTGAATCTAATCATTTATTGCAAAAAGATGTACTGTAAAGTGGCTGTCCCAGTGTCTTTAAACTGCAAAGCATATTGCATACCTCATAACAATGTATTTAGTTTATCAAAAAGCCAACATATCATTGTTTATCGAAATAATATATGAGCATTTTAAAGAAAGTGTACTGAATGGACATGCAGTAGTCTTTTATTACCAAACGCAGTGTAGGAGATTTATAGCAAATGTTAAAATGGCTTTACATGCTTCTACAAGCTCCATATATTACTGAAATAAGCTCTGTTTCTGTCAGATTTCACTAAACTACCTTTATGCAATGCCCATTTATGTCACTATACCATGACAGATGAGCCATGATACGCATCATTATTGCTTCCATATTGCATGATGCCATTATCTGGACCCACTTAACAGGTCCAAGGCTATAGTGACAGGAAAAATCTAGCAACTCTAAGTGGCCTGTAATAATGTAGATACACAAACGTACTATTTATCTGTCCAGTCAGACCTGAAATATGGTATAAAAAGTAAGATAGACAGACAGACAGACACAAACATACTGTAGATAAGTAACAAAAACAAGCATTTTAAAAACAGCCAGGTTGAAAGAAGCTGCATCTAATGTTTCATTAGGAAATAACCACATCAATGTAATACAAGAGTTACACATTTGGAGGATGTACTACAGTAAGCATACCTCCTAACCGTGCTTTTGAAGATCGGGACTCCAGTGCGGCTCTGCCACATGCATTCCTCCCCCCCCCCCGCCCCCCCCCCCCCCCCAAAAAATGTGATCTCGCGGAAATAGGCGTAGCTTCATGGAAATGTCCGTGATCACAAAGCCATGCCCGTAGGGGAATGACCAGCACTCAGAGAGCTCCTGGCCATGCCCCCTGTCCCAGAGTCTCATGTGAATAGATACTGTGTGCATAATGTCTATTTGCTGCAGTGTCAACTAACTGCCCCCCTACCCCGCAGTGGGACAGAAAATCTTGTGTCCCGTGAAAATAGGTTGGGAGGTATGCAGTAGGTTGGAAAGCTAAATAGAGAGAAATGGCGTTCATTTTGGATTCTACTTAGATACTGTGTTACAGTAAAAGAATATACTGTATAACTCTTTTTCAGCTACTTCCCACAATATCCTGCATGTATTCATAGAATCACACTGGGAATTGAAAAAAGTCTGGAACATATTGTCCCAATATGTAGTGGAGTGACTGCAGCAGGAGCACGGGACAATGCAGCGAGAATAACATTTGAGGACGTGAATGAGAGCTGCATGTAATTAACCTGTCACTGGCAGGTAGAAAGCCATCTATCATGGGTACCATTCACCCAGTGCCTATATATGCATCATAAAACACCTGGCATTAAAAATTACGCAAGACTATTTCAGGCTGCACAGGGCCGGCTCTCCCATTAGGAGGTTCGATCACAAAATTAAGAATGTCCATGAGGAAGATATTCTAAGATGCCACCACCACAATTTCAGTTGAAGGGCTGGAAAGTGGGTACTGATGACAGCGTGGGTTTGGGGGGAGAAAAGTCAGTAGGTTTAAACATTTTCTTGGGCTGGCAAGACTTACACCGCCCTGAGGCTGCAGCATACCAGTAGAAGGGATAGGACCATTATAGTTAAGGCATTGCTTTCATGTTACACTTCAAATCCCCCCCCCCAAAAAAAAACACTACCTCGTTGGACATTCTGGCTACGCACCTTGAAGACTGTACAGTCCCTCCGGACATCCTTAGGACACTTGGAGCAGTACAGTAGTTTCTCAGTGATAAAGGTCCTGCCCACCCACCCTAATGTGCATAGTCTTATGATGCTCAGGAGGGGAGGTTGGCAGTGGCTGCACGGTCACCAAGATCTAGGACCAGCAATACCCAGGGGAGCAGATGACGCAAATCTTGTCTTTGTAGCCCTGCCCCCTGCTGTGTAATGTTTGAAATACCGGCGCAATTGTGCTAACCACGCCCCCCTCTCCGGATGATCCGACAGCTTCCCCGCCCCATCAGTGGCCCTGCCCCCCATGCCTCACTGAACTGGCTGCCATCTCCCGGAGGGGGCAAGTCAGAAAGTAGGCAACCCGGTCAATAACCATTCTCTCCAGACTCTACTGCATGGTTTTACAACCACTGTGCACATTACGCAGTTCTCAAGTATGCTGCCTTTGGCAGAAATGCATTTTTATCTCTACACTGTGGTGGTGCTCCACATTAAAAACCATAAACCAAACTAGACTTTTCATTGATAAACTGTATTAAACTGAGCTCAACACAGAGATACCCTATTATTTATTTATTACCAGTAAAGGAAAGTCTGAACTTGCCAGCTGCATTGTTGGTTCAACTGCTGTACTTAATATTTTGTTTTGCTCCGGTTCCCAAAAGCATCTCAAAATTAAGCTTCTACCAAAAGAGATTGTACTTTAACATACTGTATATAAAGATCGAATACATTATTTTTAGATATTCAAGGTCAAAATCACGTGACTTTGAAATGAAGAAGTCAAATCTAAAACTATTTTTATGAAAACTATGCTCCCTTAGCTTCAAAACAAGACCAACATAAAAAGTACTACCACAATTAGAAGCAAAGTTACGGTTTTTATTTGACTTAGCATGCATAACATTTAACATTTTTTTGTCGTGTTTGCAACCCTGTTAAATGAACACTATCACTAAGGGACAAAAGTTTTCATAGGAAAGTAACTTTATCTTACCAAATTTCATGGAAATCTGAGATGGTTGGGTTAGAAGCTGTGATTATGAGGCATGGAATGACCCTGGCAGACTACTGTACTGTGTTCATCTGGGAACCAATGTGTTATTTTTGTGTTCTATGGGGGACAGTGTGAATGGTTGTTTTTTTGTATGAGGGCTAATGTGATTTTTTTTGTTTATGTGGGGGCCAATGGGTTTGATTTTTCCTGTGATGACGTGTGTGTGTGTGTGTGTGTGTGTGTGTGTGTGTACTGATGGTGTGCCTTGGCAATTTTTAAATCTTTTTAATGAGCAGAACGTTGAAAAAAGGTTTAAAGTCATGGAATCAAAATTTAAAAGAGGATTGGGGCAACACTGCTATGGCAACATTGAATCTAGAATTTAGAGAAGCCAATAGGAAGGAGAGATTAAATTACTGCAATTCCTTATTAGCTCTCAGTAATGAGTCTTAAAGCAGCTCAGCTGATCTTTTTACCTGAACTTATGCAGGGAATGGGTAATCACTTCAAGAGAGTCTCTAATACACCTTTCACACCAAAAAATGCAGGGACTGGCCCCTTACACCAACCTAGTCCCTGCATCTTCTGGTGTGAAGGGGAGAATAAACCACCATTATGGGGGGAGAATACCACCCATTAGGGTGCTTATACAATAAAAAAATGTATAGGGGGGCCAAAATCGCATCGCATGCGGCTATATAGCAATGCATAAGATGCCATACGGTTGAAAATCGTGAGCGCCATGCTAGGGAACAAGTACATAAAAAAAAAATTGGATTACCCGCAAGATCTCTGGAAGCAATTAAACCATATGAACCAGTCTGGTATCAGATTGAAGGACCAGTGATTTGGGTTTGAATGAGATCAACCTCAGGGGGGAACTGGCTGCTGTCGGAACTGGGTGGGGGTTGGAATTAGCGGGTCCCATGTTATCCTATGGGGAAAACGTTCCAGCTTTGCTAATGGTATCTCCGGTTCCAGGGGGGGCTAGCGACACAGAGCTGGGCTCGTTGGAAAGCTCCAGTCATCATCTACATATGGATCTGTTGCTCTATCAGGCCCATTGTTAATCCAGCCCTGCTGTGAAGGATGCCCAGATACACCACAACATTGTGAAGATCCTGGCATTGTGGGGCTTCGTCCGCAGCCAGCAGCAAGTGGTGAACAAGCTCAAGGGGCTGAAGAGACAGTTCAACCCCATACACTACCACAATCGGAACAAGAGTCGGGCTGCAAGGCTCGATTGGATCTTCTATGAGCTGTGCACAGCATGTTATGGCAACACTGCACTGAGTGACCCCATTAGCCTGTCAACCTCTCCAACTCTGACACTCTCTCACCTGCGGAAATGACCAGGGTGCTCTGTGAAGAACTGTGCGATATGGACAACAACATGCAGCAACAGGAGGATACCCGTGAACTCCATTTCATAGAGGCAGAAAGAGAGCTGCAGCAATCCTTCATAAAGCAGATAATGGGACACCAAGAGTGCATCTTGTACAACTGCCAAGACCGTCAATTCCAGTTTCTGGAACACATCCTGCCTCGCTTTGTGGGAAAAAACATGAACCCAGCTATCCAAGGTCCTACTGTCCCTGAGCACATTATATTTAATGTTGTACTTTTCTGCCTAGAAATAGGCAAAGTTTTATGCTTTTATATGTCTTTTCATTTGTTTTATACAAGTAAACAAAGGCTGAAACACTACAAATGTTTTGTGTCTTAATTATTAATAATCAATCTTAATGTGGGCCTAAAAAAGGCAATTTTAAATGATAGTCTCATAGAAATGCAGGGTCAGCCCGGATTCAGTATGAAAGGTACCGGCCCGTTTTGTCCCTGGAATTTCCGGTTTTGTCTCTGCATTTGTGGTTTGAAAGGGGTATAAAGGAACAAATACCATTGATGGTTTTCCACTTAAATGTACAAGCTGGGTGCTGGCCCTACAGCAAGTATAGAGCCTGCTTGTGCAAACTGCACCAGATACACAACAGCAACCTCTCTTATATTACAGACTGTAACTGAATCCAGCCACTCTATGGCTTGGTGCCTGTCCTAAATTCAATGGCAAATGCCTGCATCTTTGTAAGCTGGGCTGTGTTCTGCCTGTTTTCATATACCCGTTTCACACCAAAGTAATAACCCGGGTTGTTGCCTAGTCAACCCGAGTCACTGCTTGGTGTAAATGGGGTAAAAACAAAACCTGAATGAATGCCTGTGTGCTGCATAGATTCACCTCACAGACAGAAGCCGGGGGTGCACAGAGGCTGGGAGAAACCCAGCAGCTTTAACGGGTGCTGGGTTTTCCCCCAGCATGTCGATGATGTTGTGGGGGTCCCCAGCTGGTGAATTCCCTGCCACCTGGTTGCACCCGGGTTGGTGCCAGGTTCAAAAACCCAGGTGTGATATGCTGTTTTGGCGTAAAATGGGTATTTGAGAAGCAGCACAGTCATCTACTAAAGTATTCCCCCTTTTGTCTCACCCCACCTACACTCCATACTGTGTAATCTTACATCAGCTAATGCTGTATTCATGCAATTCCACTATGCTAACAGGGTTGGGGGTGTGTGTAATGTGCAATTTTTGCTCTGAATTTACACATGTCCTTTTATGCCACCCAGACTTACCCCTGATGAAATCATAAGACGAAACGCATTGGGTTGTTTGTCAAATCAGCTGTATCTAAATATGGAATTCTGTCATACGTACCGGTGATCATGGAAATGTATTGATGTGTGACATCTCGATGTATGGTCTCCACATTCTGATTGCTTTTTGTGTCTTATTAATAAATCTTGTGAAATATTGCAAAACTGTTTTATGAAGATATATATCCTGGTATAAATAGATTATACTGGGTGGCTATCCACTTCTTGTTGTGCCCTCTGATAACCCTGTGTCTATATATGTTTTTATTTTAGCACTCACTAACAGGAGGGATTTATCAGAGGTGCTGCCACTTTCTCCTTTCCCCCATTCATTTCTAGTGCGATATAGAGGCCTCACCCCATTTCGATATACAGCATACATGCATACATACACTTTATCTTTTAATAGAAGTACTAAACACTTTGTTGTACTTTCCAAAAACTGAAGAAAAAATTATATATATTTTTTTACTTTTTATTTTAGCAGCAGATTTTTCTCTTTTTTAATTGATGCAGGTTGGATACAAAAATTTAAATGAGTCACTTTAGGTTGACCATACATAAATGAATACATATAAATAAAACCCTTGTTTTTGTTTTCTAACTGTATATAAAATAGCAGCTTTTTGCATAGTAGAACACAATTAGTCTGAGCGCACTAAACCACACACCATGCCCTTTTCACTTTTACACAGCTAGAATACACATACAGACATGAGTCATGCTCCTGCTTGCTGAAAATTACTTTTTGCTGCCATATACAGTAACAATCTACAAAATGACATTTAAGGAGAAACATAATCATTCGCTCACCTATCACAATTAAAAATCTTATAGCAGTGTCCATTTATTTGCTCAGCATTAACATTCACATAACAAAAAACACAAATTGTAAGCTTTTTCTGCTTCTGCTCCAATAAAAGCTTTAGAACATCCATTTTCTGTAGCAGCAGAAAACTTAGGTAATGGGCAAATTAATGAAAGCCCAGCAAAAGTGCTGATGTGGCTGCTTTTCACATTAGAAAAATGTAAAGTGTTCCTCTACAACACCAATTCTTTTTCTTAAAGGTTAACTTTAGTAATTGCTTTTCTAAACACTTCCAAGAATTATTTTTGTAAATCGGTAATTTCAGAAGCATGGAGATTAGATCCAAGATTGGCTGTTTTCAAAGCAACCCTTAGAACGTCTACAATAGACCTAAGTATAAGGAGCGTGTAATGTAGGGCTTACAGTATATTTTGTACAACTGCTCAAGTATTATTTTCTTATTTAGGAGGAAAACTTGGAAAGAGACCAAATTGAGAGATAATGTAACAACTAATCAATCATCTCTTGTATTTTTTTCAAACACCTCCTGTAAAATGTAAGGCAGAAGCTGATTGTCTTGTACTTTATATATTTCACAATTTTATCTCTCCAAGCTTTAATACCCCCATAAAAGGCAAATCTTACAAATAGGACAAGTGGTAATATAAGAGGGGACAAAACAACAACAAAAAAACATTGGTGGTAATTTCCCTCATACTATAATTATTGATATCTGCTTTAAATTGGCCACCTTCTGTAATATTCAGAAAGTCATAACTAATGTGTTGAAACAGTTTTTGGTTATTTCTGTGATCTGCAGAGCAAATAGTATGCTACTATTTACAAATAAAACAACTTAAACTATACAGTATCAAATATTTGCCTTTACAATGCATTCAGTAGTTTTATTGATTTGCTCTTATCTACTATGAGCAACCAATTGCTGATACAACTCCATGGTGCTGGCTATGAGATGATATTACCTACAGCTGCTGATAGAATTTGCAGGTTTCAACTATACCACAATATAGTATAGCATATTTGTGAAGGTGCCCATACATGGTGTAATGAACTCTGTGCTTTTAGTACTAGCTTGCATAGCATTTAGTACAAAAAGCATACAATGTGCTACAGCACCGTACTTTTTGTACTACATACAATGTAATCTAGTACTAAAAGCATGGGCTGCACAGACTTTCTGTGCTGTGCGATGGGATGCCAACGGGAGCATGCATCACATAGAACCATTGTACCGTGTAAGGGCACCATAAGATTTATCTTTCGTCGGATTGGACAGCATGTCCTCCATACACACTTCATGATCCATCCTGCCGTACATCACATTTGGGTGAGGCACTTACAGGAACCTGCCCATTTGAGCGGTCAAATCTCCACCAAACACATAACATGATGCAGCAATATAATTAGTCATCGGCTGTTTAGCAGAGTACACACACACTGCCCATGCTTCAGGCAGGCATACTGGTCACATATCACAATTCCCAACCATAGGCCATGTGCATGGTAAAGTATGAAAAAGTTTATTTGGAAAAAGACAAAACTCATGTCAACCATTTGAATAAGTCAACCTTTTGAGCATGTTGCCTAAAAGATGTTGGCATATTGACTGTCAACCTTTTGACTATATTCCCATCATTTATTTTTTTAATATTTTTTAGCTGTAAGAGGCAGGAAGGCCAAAATTGGCCAAATTTTGGGATGGCCAAAATTGCACTAAAATAAAGTATTTGGAAACCCCCCCCCCCCCCTTCCAGAAATTGTGAATAGTGTAAAGCTTCGCTTGCTATGCTTACCAGTAGTTCCCAAGTATAGTAAAGTATGAACAAGTTATCTGAATGAAAAAAAAATCATGAAACCTCATGGCGACCTTTTCATGTGTCAACCTATGTCTTGTGTTGACCTTTTGTCAATGTCAGCCGATTGCATGTCAAACTTTCCTTTTGACAAATAGAAATTGGCCTAGTCACTGTCGGCCTATCAACTGGAACCAGGTTCACATTGCTTCCATTCCTGTCCAGCTGGCACACAAGGGTGGAGGCTGCATTTCAGAGATGTGCGTGTCGTGAGGGGGATGAGGACCCAAGCATATGCTGCTAGTACATCTGGCGACCCTGGCTCTATTCTATGTAATTAATGCTGTTGGCACAAAATCTATAATCCAATTAGGATTTGGTCAACACGTTCAACAAGAGTCTATGTTTCATAATGTGGGTAATCTGATAATTTCCCTGTGTGTGTGTACAGGGTAATATAAACATGCTTGCCTACGCAGCCAGAATGCCCTAGCTCCTGAGGTTTACAGAGGCTACATCTGAGCAACACTTTGGGACCATGATGATGTGAATCTTGTTGCCTTTCCCTTAACTTGCACTTTGTTAAAGCTCTTTTAGCAGGGACTTCTTCAAAGAAGCCAAACATAAATATATAATGAGATCTACTGGGCAATAACTAATTACATTTTCTCTGCAAAGTGCTGCGTTATGTAACACTAAATAACTCTTAGTAAATATATTGCTGTTACAGTCTCTGTTTCGATTTTGACAGCAATTACACTTATCCATTTATTTACCACCTCTGTCCATTACAGAAATTCAAACTGTTGCCAAACGTTATTAATATAACGGATAGTAGTCTTACTATGTGTACAAAGAGATGTACTGCTATTTAAACTGTGCTGGTTTCAATACAGGTTTCAAAAAAGTGAAAAAATACAGTCAAGATTATTTGTTCACAAACAATAAAAATACTTGCCGCTATTTTCAGGAAGATTTTAAAACTACATATAGATGGACGGATCAAGTTAATTACAAGCATTTAAACCTCCAACATCTAAAGACTTGTTTTTAACAAAATTAATGGCACCGGTTTTATGAAGGGTGATGCATCACAGCAACAATGCCGTTGGCACACATACTGTAGATGTACAAAATGATTACTGCTGGAGACCAGGATGAGCAGGTGTGTAGTGGAAAAATCTACATTATACATGCCAGCGTTTGGTTTTTAACCTTTTTCATAACAAAGCGCACATTACATAATATGCTCCAATTACAAGTACAAACAGTCATATATAAAACTGAAGAGCATATTTCTGAAAAGTGGAAATATAAAGCAGCCATAAAAAAATAAAAGGTGTCCTATTTATATAATAAGCGAGAAAGTGTGTGAGTATGTCCTTTACGCATGGCCAGGATTTTTTACGTTGTGCCAAATTTGGCATGGTGGTGTCGTTTTTCTAGGATTATACTTTGGTCTACAGTAGGTATGAATCTTCAGAAAAAAAAATTGTGTTCTATAGATATATCTTATGTGATATGTTAACATATCATGAGAAAATTGTAAGCTACAATAAGCAATCGTGGACAAAAGTCCAGAACTCTTGCGAGGCTTCCAGGGAAATCACATGTGACGATAGATGGGGCAGCACGGATGGTGTAATGGTTAGCATTACTGCCTCACAGCGCTGAGGTCATGGGTTCGATCCTCACCATGGCTCTAACTGTGCGGAGTTTGTATATTCTCCCCGTGCTTGCGTGGGTTTACTCCGGGTAATCCGGTTTCCTCCCACAATCCAAAAATATACAGATAGGTTAATTGGCTTCCAACAAAATTCACCCTAGAATGTCTGTGTGTGCGTGTACATGTGGTAGGGAATATAGATTGTAAGCTCCACTGGGGCAGGGACTGATGTGAATGTTAAAATATTCTCTGTAAAGCGCTGCGTAATATGTATGCGCTATATAAGAAATTGTTAATAAATAAATAAATAATAGGATAGGTCATGGTGAAGTTTGGCCACCATTACTTTTGATGCCGGCTGGAGAGTGAGAACAGCAGTGTGTCAAATACAGGTAAACATTAAATACATTGCATAAAATATCCACATCAACGGCATTAAATCATCCGCATAAACACTAATTATTATGGTGATACCGAACTGATCTAATGAACCAGATATATTATTGGAGATTTTATAAAAAAATTATTTATTAGGACTTTTTTTTAAATGCCAGGTGTGCCATTGTAAAGTATATATTTTATAATACATGAATGTGATACATTTAATGAATTCCTTTTTTACTTTACAAATAATTGTGTGTGGTGGTCACTTCAAACATAGTGATAACTTAACTTTATACTAGGTTTGAACTTAGTTAGGGTCCATGGAGGTATATAGACTGTGTAGTCTCTGAATTGAAAATGTAATCTAAGCAACTTTGCTTAGGATGGCTCCCGGCACTGATCAGGGACGATGCTAGAACTTGTGGGAACCCATAGCAAAATCTTGAAAAGGGTATGCCACACCCCCACACCTTTAAACTACTGTCTATACAATGACCCTTAGGATGGCAGAAGAAAGAGTGAAGGGAGTGAGCCACAAAGACTGTCAAGAAGAGAGAGGAGTGAGCGAGAAAGAGCAAGAGAGGGGTGGTCAGGGGAGAGAGAGGGCATCATGGAAAAAGGAATTAAAAGAGACAGGAGGATGAGAGTGAAAAAAGGCAAAGGGGATGATAAAGGTGGGGAGCAGAGATATTGAGGCAAAAATGACTAAGGGTAGTGAACGAGATTAAGGAGGTGAGTCAGATGGAGGGGGAGTTAGAGAGGGTTGAGACAGAGGCCAGTATTCAATGATCTTCATTCACCTCTTTGTCCGGCGAACAGGGCTAATTTTCCGAAAATGGTGTTTGCCATATTCAACATACCCTGTTCGCCGTTTTCTAGTCGCCGCTATTTGCAGTTGTTTTTCTATGGGGAATTTAGCATCGTTCGCCAAAAGTGTACTCAATGCTAAAATGGAGAATGGTGTTCGCTGTTTTTTTTTTTGTTGGTGTAGTTTGCCCTTTTGCTATTGACATCTTTAGTGAACTGAAACTTGTACTTATAAAATAAATGTGTTTTATTCATTTTGGTGTCTACAAGCGCTACTTTAATATAATTTAATTTTTTTGTCATAAATTTTTTCCCCTTCATGATGCATTTGATTGACATGCTCTCTGCCAGGGGGGTGGGTTAACCCCTTCAGTGGTGGTTTTTTCTGGGGCAGGAGTACCTAAATGGGACAGGTTTTTCCTGTCCCAGAAAAACCATCCACCGATGGGTTAGAGGAGTCCCAGCGCTCCCCTTCCCTCCTGTGACCCCCAGCCCCTCCAGTGGTCTTCAGCGGAGCTCCCCTGCCACTGCGGTCGCTGCCAATCATAGTAGAACACTAGCCAGCAGCAGGCGGCAGGCTCGGGGGGTACTCGGACGAATAAACACCCGAGCGTTCCTGAGTCCCCCGAGCTGTGCCGAACATCCCCGAGCCTGCCGCCATCTCTCCCAAAGTAATGGCGGCGGCAGGGGAGCTCCAGCGAACGATCGCCGGAGCGAAGGTATGGGGGGGGGCCACAACAGTAGAGGTAGGGAGGGAGCGGCCTAGTGGGGGTCGCTGCTGAGGTGATGCGCTAGTGGTGCACACCTGTAGATTTGTGGCATGCCCTGACATTTTGCAGGACTGCCCGCTGCGGCATCGCAGCTTGGCCCGGAAAAATTTCTGGGACTGCCACGGAAGGGGTTAAACATGATCACTGCCAGGGTGGGTTAAACATGCTGACTGCCAGGGAGGGTTAAACATGCTCACTGCGAGGGAGGGTAGGATTAAAATGCGCACTGCCAGGGAGGGTGGGGTTAAACTGCGCACTGCCAGGGAGGGTGGGGTTAAACTGCGCACTGCCAGGGAGGGTGGGGTTAAACTGCGCACTGCCAGGGAGGGTGGGGTTAAACTGCGCACTGCCAGGGAGGGTGGGGTTAAACTGCGCACTGCCAGGGAGGGTGGGGTTAAACTGCGCACTGCCAGGGAGGGTGGGGTTAAACTGCGCACTGCCAGGGAGGGTGGGGTTAAACTGCGCACTGCCAGGGAGGGTGGGGTTAAACTGCGCACTGCCAGGGAGGGTGGGGTTAAACTGCTCACTGCCAGGGAGGGTGGGGTTAAACTGCTCACTGCCAGGGAGGGTGGGGTTAAACTGCTCACTGCCAGGGAGGGTGGGGTTAAACTGCTCACTGCCAGGGAGGGTGGGGTTAAACTGCTCACTTCCAGAGAGGGTGGGGTTAAGCGGCTTACTGCCGGGGGGGTTAAATTACTAACTGCCGGGGAGTGGGGTGTAAACTGCTAACTGTCGGGTGGGGGTGTTAAACTGCTAACTACCGGGGGATGTACGGTAGCCGCTGGGGTGCGGTATAAACACAATGTAGAAATGCCCACATTGCTGTATACCTACAGAACACTTCCCCTGGGGAAACGTATAGGGGAGGAAATATAAAGTACCAATGGTTCCAGGTTTCTCCGTAAAAGAAGCTTGTCAAAGTTTCAGTCCTCTGGGGACCTTTATCAAGCCAGTGAAAGGTAGCTAGCATATCCAGCAGTCTACAATAATTCAAAGAACAGAAAACAAGGAGGGAACCAGGAACTCCTATTATGTTAAGTGGTCAGGGACAGTGATGGGGTCAAACCTGGTGCCATCATATGCAAACATATATATGACTCAATACGAAAGCACTCATATTTTTCCAACATAAGGATAACAGCTGTGCTTTTATAAGCACTTTATTGACAATATTTTTATCCTGTGGCATGGCACAATGGAAACCTTAACTGATATGGTTAACACACTGAACACCTTGGATTCCCCAGTGAAATCACCCATGAGATGATCAGTACCTCAGTCAACTTCCTGAACGTTAAAGTTACACTTACACTTGCTGATGGACAGATTGATACTTCATTGTTTTGCAAGAAAACACTTGGTACTTGTTTAGTTTCACGGCGGCAGCGTCTCAGTTGCAGCAGCATCTGTGTCCCCTTGAGGGGCTCGCTTTGCACACCCACGCTACAGGATCGGTGGCTCGCTACGCTATCTAAAATCAACTCCATGCCAACGTGGATAGTGGGGGTGTGAACCAATTCACGTTGGCATGGACTTTATTTTAGATAGTTTTCCGAGCGCCGAACCCGGAAGTAGCGGGCGGCCATGCTGCCGCCGTGAAACTAAACAAGAACCAAACATTTTACTCTTGTCAACAAACCAACACCCATCAGCCCTAAAAAGCTATTTACCAACTAATTAATGCGAGTTCTGAGAAATAACTCCAACACAGCAATGATGGAGCAACAGCTGAGCAAAATGGCCAACGGGTATAAGGAACAAGGGTACTGCACCACAACTATAAACAGTTGCTTAATGAAAGCTAGAGCTAAATACACCAACCCACCTCTAGCCATGAGCAAACCCGAGAGGATGATCTACTCCACCTCATATGACAATATGGCATCTAGGATCAACAAATCAATACACCAACATTAACCAATCATTACATCTGACACAATACTTAACCTCTACAAAACGATGAAGGCATACAAGAGAGCACCAAACCTTAAGCAACCGTTGCTATGACCAACATATCAACCTGATAACTTTAAAGAACACCACATGGCTGCCGGAAAGAAGGCCGGGATGTTTTAGATGTAGTGGATGTACCACATGCAGGAGCATGCTGGTTGGACCCACATTCCCACACACACAAAAAGTGCTGAAGATCAGATTTAGACTGCATGGTCACATGGACCACCTCATATGACATTTCGGGCTTCGTGCCCTTTATCAAGACATAGAGCAAAAGGATAAATTTACTTACATTTATAAATGTGCAAACAGACAGAAAACTTTGGGATAGGTGCACAAGGTTTTCGGTCTGTCTGCACATATATAAATGTCAGTACATGTATCCTTTGCTTTATGTCTTGATACAGTGCAATGAGCCCGAAATGTTGACTGCATAAGAAATCTTAGGAGTGCCATCCAGATTCACCCCCAAATAAATAAATAAATATATAAATATATATATATAGATATATTCTATACACACACAAAGGGAGGGAGGAAACTTGTTTATCCAATAAGCTACTTTATTTTAAAGAGCTCCACATAGCTGCACAAACCTGGCAACTGTGCTTATTCTATCAATGTGATTTATATCTGTGACATGCCTAATTATAGTTTCCTAAATCCAATTCTACATGAAACCAATGTAATCTTTTTGAAGCAATTGTTAAAAATGTATACACTATAAATGTAATATCACAACAGTCTACATACCTGATTAATCAAAACATTATTTTTTCAGTTTGCAATGTTCTAATAAAACATTTTAGAATTTGAACATAAAAATGGTGTGAGATATTTATAGAAAGTGCGAGATTTGCAGGACACCCAAACATCCTATATATGTCATGCCTACTCCATATAAATTGATTGAAAGTTGGTATAGGGAGGCATTAGAATGTGCTATTTATCTAACCAAATCATGCATTGTCTATGGATAAATTTGAAGCAGGCAAAACTGATATTAAAACTTTTTTGGGTACTTGTGAGTTATCCGGGCGTCCGATTTTTTGATTGTATGCCTTAAGTTAAGGCATACAATCAAATGCGATGCGATACGATATCGCATCGCATCGCATGCGACCATCGGATGCGATGACCCGATTTTTCCATAGGAATCAATGTTAAAATGGACTGAGTCCATTTTAACATGGAATTCAATGGGAAAAAGGGGTCCTTTTCATACCCCTACTATCCAAGTGGGCATGGAGTTGGATATAAACCTGTGGCGAGCGCAGCGAGCCACCGAGCCCGAAGCGTGGCGAGCGAAGCGAGCCCCGCGAGGGGACGGTATTCCGTGTCCCCTCGCGGGGCTCGCTACGCTCGCCACGCTTCGGGCTCGGTGGCTCGCTACGCTCGCCACAGGTTTATATCCAACTCCATGCCCACTTGGATAGTAGGGGTATGAAAAGGACCCCTTTTTCCCATTGAATTCCATGTTAAAATGGACTCAGTCCATTTTAACATTGATTCCTATGGAAAAATCGGGTCATCGCATCGCATCGCATCGCATCCGATGGTCGCATGCGATGCGATGCGATGTCCCGATCCGACCCGATTTTAAAATCGGACGCCCGGATAACTCACAAGTACCCTTTTTTGTACTTTAGATGTTAAAATTTTAGTCTATGCAAAGTGTCATGTTTTAATCAATTCTACTTTGGCTGGAGGATCCTGTAAGACTAATATATTATTCAATTAGCACATTTTCATGGTGCCACAACCACTTGAAAAGGAGTACCTTAAAGGCAAATTTAACCTACAATATGTTAAGTGAAATGACTACATTACATTTTATACAGTAGTTAGTTATAAGACAGTAGCAGAATGCATAAGTCTTTCACATTAATGTATCACTTCCCCAATGTTCTAACTAATTTTTAGGTGTTATCCTACTTAACATCAGTAAAAGCTGCTATTGAACAGGTTTGATTTTTTTTCTTTTGTTTAAGCTGCATTCAAGTAACAGCTGAAATATTCAAACTGGCAAATTTAAGCACCATAATGAATTTCGATAAGGTCCGGCAGTTTGCATAAAAATGGTCCTCTAAAAATGGCCACTGCCTTTGAGGAGACAGATCCTATTGGACCTCTAAAGTCTGTCAGGAGAGGGCAGCATACTGTATATTAGTGTTAGCAAGAAGTGCCAGTTTCTGGGAATGCATATGAGCATGCAACCCATGACAATGAACAAGAAACCCCTGTCAACAAGCATGTAGGTAAAAAATGAATGTAGTAACATCAATGAACGCAGTAGTGGTCACGCTTCCTAATGAAGAAAAAAAATGATATAATAATGAATAATGCATTGTTAACACGTTATATTCATTAATGAGACAGGTAAAGTTTCCAACTTGCCACAATATTGCTGCCACAACATTTGTACCAGAGCAATTTAATATTGAAAAGCAGAAGGAGGTTGGAGTCCTCACTCCACAAAGAATTATTGACTCCAAAAGTTATTTAATGTGCTGGGATACATTTATTCAAACTCTACCCTCTCATACTAAGTGTCACGATTCGTGAGCTTGGTGAAGCACCAGCCGGAGTGTAACGGAGGCTGGGTGCTTTTTTTATATAGGGCTGTTGCATGGACGACAGAGCGGAATGGGGCAATTGGATAAAATTAAACCTTTTTTAATGAAAGATACTGTGATACAATGGTATTGGTGATGGCACAATGATATAACTGTTGATATTGGATGAGTAGTAATAATGACAATAATAATAACTTGTTGAAGGTAATAACGAAGAACTTGCTGAAGGAGTTTGAAGACGACTAATGACGACTGAAGATATTATTGGAAGAATTGGAGATAATGATGATTTGAAGATATTAATGATAGGAGTGGAGTAAGATGAAGTCCAATGGAAGGGATCTTGCTGAATGAGGTCGTGGCTGCTAGGACACCAGGCAAACTGGCCACAGACAATGACCGTCAGGATCAGAGGGAGGAAGATGACACCTTTGGGGTGTTTAACCTTGTATCCTTAATGGCGGCAATGAAGGTTCCGTGGAAGAATATAGATAGGCAGTGGACAACCAGCAGGAGTGGATACCGAGAAGACTTCACCCAGAGAATTGGAGTCAGGCTGCAGCAGAGACTGCAGGAATTGCCAGAGATGCACGGAGATGCTATCAGATGGACAACATTGTTCTGACTGCCGGTCTGGCCCGGCTAGTCAGTATTTAAGTGCTGAGCTGTACTGTGATTGGCCGCAGGGATGACATCACGGCTGGAGCTGCAAAGTATAGGCTCTGGGAACAAACAAGATGGCCGCTGCCCGTTGTGGCGACACAAACCAGTCGGCGAGGAATACTCCTTCTAATTTCTTGGGAGCTGGGGAAAGTACCTCCCATCCCTGTTTTATTTGGATAGAAGATAACTATTTCATTCCATAGTGTTATTTGTTTAGAAATTTTAAAAAGGTTTTTGATCCTCATTCAATGCTCTATATATATCATCATCCACTGTTTGATGTATTGTTTCTGCTTATTGAGGCTCAATAAAATATATAAAAAAAAAAAGGAAAGCAGATGGAAAGAGTGGGCTCAAGGAACTGGCGACATCTGAAAGTTGAATTGGTTCTCCCAAGCAAACTGTAAAAACATTTGGGATCTGCTGCACATTAGGCAGCCCTTTTAGACTTCTAATAATGTGGGACCTTTACTTAAAACTTGTGGAAACTAGCATAAAATGCATCATTGAGTGATAATGAATAGGTACGTACCTTTCTGTTAAATCAATTAAAAATAAATAGAAGAAATGTAACCTCATTGACAACCTTGCATATTAAAGCAGTGCTTCTAGTCACGCCATGCGACCGCAACTGGATTTTAATGCGAAATACGATGCAACAGTGCTTTCCATAAAAAAACTTTAATGTACCATTTTGTTTGCAGATAGAGCTGCAGTTCCACACAAAATATAAACATGCAACTTATTTATACTAGTAAGCCCACTCAAAGCAAAATCTTTGAAAGTTAGTATGCTACTGTACCTTCTGTGTTTGTGCATGTGTGAGAAAGATGTAGTTTCACTCTCTGCCAGCAGATGACAGTGTTTTGGAGACTCACAGACACTAGATATATATATATATATATATATATATATTCGCCCCTTCTAAAAGCCCTGATGGGTTTGATCTATTCATTGACGCTAATAAATTCAGTAGATCTTTAACTTTAAAAAGACACTTTGCTAAAAGTAATAATGTCCCTGTGAACTCAATTGAATGTTCTGATAATGGATCAGGGTCAGGATTGAAACCCAGATCCACATTTTATCCAGTGGAATCTCGTGGCAGTTATATTGATACATTCTCAAATCTAATAAAACAAGATTTTGAGAAATTATGCAAAGATGATAAACATAAAAAGACGAATATGTCTAAAAAAGAATATGCTGCTATTCGGGAACTGGAAATGAATAATGATATTATTATAAAACAGGCGGATAAAGGGGGGGGGGATTGTAGTGCTCAATAGAAGTGACTATATGGAGGAGGCATATCGTCTATTAAATGATGCCGCTACTTACTCTAAATTGAGTGCTGATCCCACTACTGATGTGGTGGAAAAAATTGTAACACTTGTGAACCTAGGTGTAAAGGAAAAATGTTTATCCTTAAAGGAGTCACAGTATGTTGTGAAATTATATCCCACTACTGCTATCTTTTACTACCTGCCTAAGGTTCACAAGCGACTTGAAAAACCCCCTGGGCGTCCTATCGTCGCTGGCATTGGATCAGCAACGGCCTCTCTCTCTGAATTTGTCGACATCCACATTCGCAAGTATGTTGTTAATCTTGGATCGTACCTTAGAGATTCAACACAGGTACTGATGTTTCTTGAAAATTTTAAATGGAAATCGAGTTACCTGTGGTGTACGATTGATGTAGAGGCGCTCTACACCTCTATACCCCATGAGGGCGGGTTTGCTGGTGTTAGATATTATCTGGAAAAAGATGTCGACATGGATGGTCGATTCTGTATTTTCTTACTTGATTGTCTCAGATTGGTAATGGAGAATAATTTCTTTACCTTCCAAAAGGAATATTACCTACAAAAGCGGGGGGTTGCTATGGGGACCCCCTATGCTCCGAGTTTAGCAAACTTATACCTCGGTGAATGGGAGGAAAATAATCTTGAGATTAATAACACCTTTAAATCCAACATTAAGTGTTATAAGAGATATATAGATGATCTCTTAATCATCTGGGATGGGGATATGAGATCGTTTGAACTATTTGTTGAAAAATTAAATGTAAATAATTACAATCTAAAATTTACATCAAAATGTAGTCCTGATAAAATTGATTTCTTGGACTTGGTCCTGGACACTCATGAATGGTTTGAGGGTTCAGAGGTGGCCACATATACACATGTAAAATCTGTCGACAGTAATAGCTATATCCATCATGACAGCAGCCACTATAACAAATGGATCTCAAATATCCCCTATTCACAGTTCAGACGTATCAGAAAGAATTGTAACTCGATTAATAAATATGATGAACAATCTGAGATATATGTTAAAAGGTTCAAGGAAAAGAAATATCCTGATGAACTTATTGACAAATGTAAAGAGAGAGCCAGAAACCTTGATAGAAAGGAATTATTAATCTATAAAGAGAAAATTACCCCTGCCGCTAATGAAAATAAATTCATTCCATTTATCACAAAATTCAACTCCTGTGATAAAGAGATACGTAAGATCATGAGTAAACATTGGGACATTTTGCTACTCGATCCACTTCTGAAGGAGGTTTTACCTGAAAAACCCCAAGTTGTTTTTAAAAAGGCTAATTCTTTAAAATCTGTATTAGCTCCCAGCAATTTGAAAGTTAATGAAGATATCGGTTGGTTGCAAAAATTGAAAGGGTTTTACCCATGTACTAGATGTAAGATATGTCAATACGCTAGTAAAGAAAGACAAAAAGTATGGAATAAAGACAAAACGAAATCCTTTGAAATAAAAAGTAAAATTACATGTACCACTGATAACGTCATTTATGTGCTGGAATGCATTTGCGGTAAACGCTATGTTGGAAAAACAAAACGTCCACTAAAAATCCGCATTCTTGAACACATGAGAAGTATTAAAAACAATGTACAACATCATAGTGTTCCTAGACATTTTTTTAACTGTTGCCAGTCTAATCTAAAGAATTTCTCTTTTAAAGCTATTGAGCACGTTACCCTGGATACTAGGGGCGGTGATCTTAGCTTGAAGCTTGGAAAACGTGAGACATATTGGATTTATACTTTAGGTACACTGAGTCCTGCTGGCATGAACGAGGGCTGCGAGATCACACCTTTCCTGCATTGAGGGTGTTTGTTTGGGGGTGCCCGTAGTGTTGATGAGTGTTGTTGGGTGAGTAACCCCGCTCGTCGACACAGTGACGGGTGTTCCTGATGACACCAGCGTGCAGGGTTGTGACTCTCCCTTGTTCTTTGCCGCGACTTAGTGGATAATCACCATGCTATTCCATGACTGCTATTAACGTTGCTTATTCTCTCAAGACATCTCATCTATATTTTAAGTTTTTTAATGACATTTTAGTAATTTCTATTAAGGCTGATATACTAGTAATATATTTAATAACTTTTTATATGTATAAAAATATTTTATTAAAATTTGTTTATTGTATTATATATGTAAATGTATTTAATTGAATTTATGTATTTACTGTGCATTGTCTCCTTGTTTAATGTTTTTCATTTGTAATGTTTTTCATTTCAGAATTTGTGAATTCTGCGTGCTGATACGGCTCGAAAAGTTAATTAATTTTTTGTTTATCACAAAATTATTTAAGTCAAGAAAGCTAATATTAGCCTCTTATATACAAAGCACTTGCACTTTTTCTTAAAATATTATGAATGTTTTTTCATATTTATATATATATATATATTTTTTATAGTATAGCACTTTTTCACTTTATATATAAAAAAATTTTTTTCACTTTTGTATTTATTAATTATTAAATATAAAATATATATTTTTCTATTTTTCTATGCTTATATTTATTAGTGGTCCTTCTTGATATGTATCAGCGTGCAGGATATTTGTATTATATACTTTGTATTAGGTTTTTAGACTGTTTCAAATGTGATCTCGTACCTTTTAATTAATTATTGATTGCCGAGCGGCACCTGTATTAATGGTATAAAAGACTGTGGATGTCAGGGGATAGTCACACCCCCTGACGAAGTCCGTAGCTGTGACGAAACGCGTTGGGCGTGGTTACCTGTTCCCGACGTGGTGACGTCCTGGTCTGGTCCGTGCTGTACCTGTGGAAGTTCCCTGGCTGTCTGCTCCGGTCCTGAAGCCCCGTCTGCAACTGATCACTGCTCACGGTTCTCCATCGACGCTGGGTCCGGCTGTATAGCCCTGTCCATACGGCAAGCCTTCTATTCTTAACCCTATGTATGTCAGCAGTTATATAAGTAAAATTTGTTAAATTTATTGCTGATTGGTGCGCTTCATTCTTTTCTTTTCTACAAGCATACCCGTATTGGATTCGTGGTTGGATCCTTGTTTTGGAGCTGCACACATTTATGGGACATTCGGATCATTCCTGACATATAGACTGTTGGACTTTTTGCGCTGGGTATACTTTCTCCTATATATATATATATATATAAATATAGATGATCAGCAAAAGCTTCTTTTGTGTCCTATTTGTATCACATTGTGAATAAGATGCATTCAACAGAAAAAAATTGTACAAAAGGTTGCCTAGCGCTATCCTCTCAAATGTTGCTCCCATGTTATCAACAAAAATTAGGATATGGTTTTAATACATAATACAACACTTTGCAGGCCCAATTCTTTTGTACCCGTCAACTTACACCATTTGTTCACTGCACTATTTTACTAATTTGCATACCGTGTACAAAATGTTACCTATTTCTTCTACTGTATAAAATAAACAAACAAAGGTGTGCGGTCAACAGTTGCTGGTAGGGTGTTTCTAATCTTCTGTAAAGGTAGTCCACATGGTATTGTAAAACATTCAGATATTGTTATTATGGAAATATAGACATAGATACTGTATATACAGGTTTGTGGTATTGTATACTTCATGGTCACAGGACTGCTGTGAGACCACGCAACCATGGTGGACTAATTAGAAACATCTAAATATATGTCTAGTGTCCGTGTGGCTCCGAAACACGGCCATCTGTTGGCAGCGAGTAAAACTACTGTACATCTACTAGCTTTCGAAGCTTTTGCTTTGAGCGGGTTTACTAATATAATAATCTCATGATGATTAGTTCATTTATTACATGGTATCAAAATGAGTCACTTGATATCACGTAGTTATGCTCCGGTACTGTAGGGGCGAAAGCTCATGACTGGAGTTGATAGGTCAAATCAAACGTATGGTTCTCTAGGCTACAGTGTTCACTTAACTGCGTAAAAGTTCATTATTCCGGGACACTTGATATGAAAGCTCACCTGATCAGGAGGTGATAATTACAAGATATATGGGCCCATGACTCAGGATATGGGCTTGTTACATGGTTTTCTCCATACATCATAGACATGTAGTCTATGATGTATGATCGCAGTGGGTCACATGAACGGAATATATGAGGAAATTCTATTTTACTAGAAGTATTTTTAATTTTCTCTAAAGAATACATTATTATTATATGGGATGCAGTAGCAATGCCAGGATATTTATGCCTAAGGCCAGGCTGTATCAAATGAAAAATGCGGTATCACACCCATTTTCGGGGTTTTTACTACAGTTTCATATGTATCAACGCAGGACCGCTACGTTTCCGACACAGAGGGTAATGCCAGCTTTTTCTGGCATTACTCTATAGGCATCTTTTTCGAATCCTGCACTGCAGATGCCATCCCCCTCACCTACTGTCCGGACCCAGTGATCGACTCACTAGCAGCAGTACTTACCCTTCTGGGTACAGGGAGGAGGAGCCCGGGAGACCCTAAAGCCATCTGCAGCAGGATGATACCTGGCATGTAGGTGGTGAGAGACACAAGTGACCAGACGCTGGTTGACTCAGCAAAAGGGCAGAACTTTTTGCAAGAGCTGTCCTTTGCAAAACTAATCGCATATGTTCTTATATATATTAGGATCAAGGCAAAGTGTGGCGAAATGTACCAAAATTGCTTAGTACATTGCACAGTAATTGTTTTGATGGATGGTTTGTATGTTTTATGTTGATTGACTCAAAGGTGCAATGCAATATAACACTATGGATCAGTTATTTATAGGGTACCTTAAAATGCTGCAATAAATTCTCCTGATGAAGCTGGATGCTTATGTGCCAGCAGTACGCACTGAGATTGCAAACATTTTTAATCTCCCATTTGCACTCCTGAAACCAGTCTTCTGGATAGGCCTTGTACTGTTCTTTTCAATTGGAACAATATCTACAGTGTTTAAGAGAATGTGCGACTATCCCTACAACAGAACTCTACATCTGTTTACTGCTGAGAGAATATTAAGGGTGACATTCTATGGAATGAGATTTTATTTATTTTTTTTTTTTTTTGCAAAAACGGCCGAAATCGCATGTTTTTCCATTTTCGCATATTTAATGAGCTGCGAAAATGTGAAAAAAGTGCGATTTGGCCAACAAATTGGACATTCTGGAAATGCGATGGCTGTTTCTCGCAGCACATCGCATCCAGATGTTTTCACATTGAAAAGTATACAAATCGCATATTTAATGGTATGCGATTTGTATAAATGTGTCTAAAATTCGCCCAAAAATCAGACCAGGTTCTGATGGGCGAATTAGCCAGAACCCTGCACAGATCATTGAGATCTGTGCAGGGTTCTGGTGGAAAAAAAGGTTAAACAGTTTAAAAAAAAACAACAACTGCGCAGGGTCCCCCGCCAGAGCATAACCAGCCCCGGGCTCATTGAGCTGGTGACATAAAATCACGGTCCCCGACAAATAGGGGTCCCCTTGATTTAATGAAACCAGCACCAGGCTCAAGGTCCGGCGCTGGTTCCCAAAATACGGGGGACAAAATGACTAGGGGTCCCCCGCATTTCAAGAACCAGCACCAGACCCAACCAGCCAGCAGGGTAATGCAACAGCCGGGGGACACTTATTATATAAGGTCCCGTGGCCAAAGCATGATCCCCCTGGCTGGTCAGCATGGGCAGGGGTCCTGGGGAAGTGGGGACCCCCCCAAAGAAGGGGTCCCCCCCTCCAGGACTTACCAGCCCATGCTGAAAGTCCGGGGCTGTCCCCGATGCCCCTGGGCGGTGGGCATCGGGCTGATGAAAAGTGTAAAAAAAGAATAAAAACTATTGTCTTATACTGTAGAACTATGAGTCCCAGCAAGCCTACCCCGCATGCTGGGACTAGGAGAACCACAAGTCCCAGCATGCAGGGCATTAAAGGGCCCGCTGGCACTTGTAGTTCCACAGTACAAGAAATAGTTAAATAAAACACACACTGACACCCAGAAAAATAAACGTTTAATACATCCAACAGCCCACACAAACTGATACTTACCTACCTTGAGCCCGTGGGTCGGTCCCGGGATCCGGGGTCCTGGCTCCAGGGCTGAAGAGTCCGGTTCCGGGGCCTTGGTCCTGGTTCCGGTGCTGGCCTGGGGCTCCTGGGCTGAAGAGTCCGGTTCCGGGGCCTTGGTCCTGGTTCCGGGGCTGGTCCGGGGCTCCAGGGATACTTATGCCCTCAAGCATGCAAAAACAGCAAATTCTATATATTTTAAAGGCAGGATTGTTTAATAAATATACTTCACAGTTTGGCTGGTAAGGGACTATACCAGTGGTTCCTTAACAAATTTTCCAGGAAACCCAAAAGGTGCATTCATTACACAATGACACAAGATCCACTTGTGGAGCTAATTGTTTCATTTGTGATTCTGTGAGACAACCCCCCCCCCCCCCCAAAAAAAAAGATCGATATTGTTCACAATCTTTAACCATGCGCACTCCCGAGCGTTTTTAACGATGAATGATATCTACTGAACATGCAGGTTAATTTGGCGATATACAGTGGCCAAACGACCTGCATGTTCAGCGGGTGTCTGTGATGGTTAACTATAGTATATTGGCCACTGCAGTGTAGTATTTATAGAGCTTCAGGGTCAGTTATGTGGTGCTGTACAGTTTCTCTAACTATCCACATGTTTTATGATTGACAGCAACTAGCTTTGATTTTGTCTATCAATTTGACCATAAATAATCTGATTTGGTCCTTAAGCACCAACCCGAGGATCCCCCGCAAGACCCCGGAGAACCCCATTGTGCATAGGCATATAGTTGTGGACCACTGGACTATACAGTAAATAGAAATGTTCTACAAATCAGTTTTAGGATGCAATTTTTGGTCATTTACCCCAATACTGTCCACTTTTTCTGAATGTGTGCACATGATCAGGAGATAAAAAGGTCACCTGGCATCATGAGTGGGAAATATTTGAAAATTAAATCTCTAGCGATAATTGGTTGTTACTGAATACTGAAAAAAACATATGTTTCTCTAATGACCTATATACCTGTATTATATTACATTTTACACAACATGAAAATTAAATCTTTCTTCAATATACTGCAGTATGACATTCATTTAACTTTACAAATGTTTTCATAGAATGAGTCATGAATATATAGTTAACTGGTAAAATGATTACTATTGGGTGTTCCAGAATCGTAATATATGGGCTCATGTCTATGCAATCAATGAAGCATAGCAGGAGGAAGGGAAAAATTAAGGAGGCTTACAATTATCGTTACTACTGCTGGCTTTGCCTTGCCTCATTAGCATGGGATTGGATTGATAAATTGTACAGTTTAATAAACAGACAAAATTTTATAACAAAAAAATGGTATGAGAAACTCAATTTAACATCCTAATCAGTCTTTCCCATGAGTTAAAAGATGAACCATACCGGTTTGTTATACAATGCCAACAATATCTGTGCATTTTCTAGACCATGAGATGGCAAAATAGAAATGTTGTCATACCATGAACCAATTTTATTCTGTCATATTTTATGGATTTCACATTAGATATTAAGAATTTCACCAAACCAAAGCCATGGTCTACTGGCGGATGTGGTATGAAATACCGACGGTCAAAATACCGACATGGTCAAAATACAGACAAGGTCAAAATCCCGACATTTAAAATCCCGACAATGTCAACATACCGACATATAGACAGGTGAAAAAATCAACATGACTTTTGGTCGACAGGTTGACATGGGTTTTTTTCACTGTTTTTTGACCCAAATGTCGACACAGTCGACAAAGACACAGTTGGAAGTCAACCGAAGCCCCTCGCTTCGCTCGCAATGCTTCGGGCACGGTGCCTCGCTGCGCTCGGCACACTATTTTATTCTCCCACCACGCCCTAGTGGATGGTAGGGCATGAAATACCGCCTGTCGGTACATGTCGGGTCAAAAAACAGTGAAAAAACCCATGTCGACCACGCGACCGAAAGTCATGTTGACTTTTTCACCTTTCTACATTCTATATGTCGGTATTTTGACCTGGTCGGGATTTTGACTACCACTGTTACCAGCCAGTAGGGAATGCACTTTCTAGCTCCCCTAAAAACTGTGGAGTAAAGTTTAATGGTGAACCATACGTGCCAAGTGAATTTGAAAAATAGGTGTGAAAATTGCAATAGAAACATTTTTATTTATCATATCAGATTTCTCAGGGAGAGGTTGGCACTCAAAAGGAAAAAATCATGGCACCCCTCCATGACACACCATGCCATGATGTGAAGCATTACACAGCAGTTAACAGGAACATTATGCACATCCATGGTGAATTAAGCCAAAAAGCCCCCATTCACCTCACTAGCGAAGTCAGGACGATAAAAATTAGGGTGCCTTGCTCTCCTGCGAGGTTAGGAAAAGCACCCGGCCTCTATACAAAAAGAAAGAACAGCTTTATAAGGGGAGGACAGAGCTGCAATGAGGCATTCAGGCTGGTATCCGATCACCACCTCCATGCACTCTTATGCAAAGTAAAGTTAGCAGCTACACTATAAGTATAATAAAACATTTGACACAAGGTGTGTAAAAAACATGCACTAACAGGTGCTCAGCAGTAACAATTACAGGCTTTGTTATTACTTGATGTGGGGGCAGAGAAACCAGTGGACCAATAAGCATCTTTCCAGTGGCAACAGTATTGCGGAGATCGGACAAGTCATGTTAATTTGAAACACTACAGGCACTTAATCTAGTGTAGGCATGTGTATTTTCATGTTCAACTGTGCTAGCTACCAGAAAAAGAAAAAAAAACGAAACAAAAATAGAGATATAGCTATTGTACACCATTATTTCAGCCCCAAGCTTTATCAAATAGCATCGAAATATGTGGTTCCTATATAACAACTTTTAAAAATACATCAGTCAATGTTAAATATAAAAAATGAGAAGCATCTGTCCTGACCACAGGATGTGCCTTGAACCAAACTGAGAAATAACTTTCATGCGTACTGTAGATAAAGACACATTCTATACTCTCAGGGCCATGGATCATATAAACAAAAAGGGAAAAGAAAGAGGAAAATCCAGGGGCTATTTTTGTCACAATAAACTTTTGGGAAATAAAAACAGCAATATAAAAACAGGACAAGGACAGGTGTGCGAAGCTCGGTAATCATTTAACTCGCCAATAAATCTCTAGAATCCAATCTCCTACATGATTATTTATGACAAAGAGCAGCTAACAGAGTCCCAATTTGTTTACAGAATTGCAGTCATTCTGTTTCATCTAAACAATAAATGGAACTTGCTTTCACGCAGGCAGTCCAGGAAGAGAGCTGCCTCACTAGACATTACCAATCATTTGTCTAAATGTATATAAATGAAATGTTAAGGCTTTATTTCTTTTTACAACAGGAATTGGTTATTTGCATATAGAAAAATACAAGTACAGATCGAGTCGTTTTGTGCTACACAGTCAGATAAACACCATCCCTCTTGATGCCATAGGGCAGAGTAAATGTACTCTAAAACAATAACTAGGTGAGGTAATGTTACATGCAATAACATTAGCTATCTCTGAATAGAAGGGTTTTCATTATCTAGTCCCCTTGGCAGTAAAAATGCAACATTGACACTCACAGCAGTGAAGTTGAATAGAAAAAAAAAAAATGACAATGATTTTCAATAATCCATTTAACATTTCAGCATTCATTTAAATGGAAACCATACGCACCTGATTTTTTTTCAATCACATATTTAATTAACCTTCCCAGTTGAGCATTATCTTAGCAGTTCTAGGCACGGTACTGTTAGATAACCACAGCTACATGGACTGTTTATCATGTTTTACCTCTTCACCAAGACATGACGACAAGTGTGAAGTGTCTATTTTAATAACCTATAAAATGTGCTGCAGATCATTTGTAAGAACAGCATCTTTTCATTGGCAGGGGGATCCTTCTCTAAAGGCACCACAGCTGCATAATTGAAAAACAGGCCAGAAAGCGTGAAACCATACCTCTGAGCGTCGATTCACTGGCAAAGAGAGACATGGGGCATGGCCAGCAGCTTATAGAGTGCTAGCCATGCCCCCACAGTGGAAAAAAACATCGGTATGGACTCACAGGAAGTGCTGCAATTGTAACCATGGTTCCACGCCCTCTAATTTAAAGCATGCTCATTTGTCCCGCTGGCACACTATGAAAAGTTGTGAGGTATGGTAAAGCTGGTTACACAATAAATCATCAGAAACAGTGATAAACATGATAGTGCGGACATCACAGACTGGACTTACGGGTTTAGGACCCAGATACTTGGCTATCATTGCATTAGAAACTGCCGATATGCATGCGGAAGATGTCAGGATCATGTATTGCAAGTAAGTGCCATGCCTCCCGCATCCAACCCCATGTGTTTAGAAGCACATGGCCCCTAACTGAATCAGCCTTTAGTAATAATCAGGGTAGGCTGGTTTAAAAAAATTTTTGTTTTAAACCACTTTTTATTTTAATATTTTGTGACTACAGGCAAAACAAACAAATAAAAAATAAGCCTAGTTTAAGGGAATCCCTGGTGCTAATCCACATTATTGTTTCCTGTGGTCTTTATCGAAGCAAGCCGAACCAATGCAGTAAACTACACACACAGCAGAGCTATAAGTAGGTAGTTCAGAAAAAAAGTGCTAAGTCTGCCTAGCATCATGCTTCTCTCCCAACATATGTTAATCCTAATGTGTTTGCCATTACTGAATAACTTCTGAATGCTGAATCATATTTAGCTAGTGTACAAATAATTTACGTCTTTTGTTTAGTTCATGCAAAGCTTTGAATCCGGCAAGGGAACTGTTTTTATTCAAATTGTTGGATGCCAGTGACATATACAGTGCTAATGCATACAGATGGAGTAGCTCTCATCAGAGCCGCTCTTGGCGCAGTAAATTGCCACTTTCACCATGGAAGAAAGCGCGTGTGTGCGTCGGAGACGTTCACACACCTCTTTCCCGGCAATGGATTCACGAGCGTGCGAGATGCTCATGCGTCCTTGATTGCTAGCGTGCCAGCTGCCAGATCCGGGGCGGCTGGCGATATGCCAGAAGCAATAGGGCTGGTCCTTTCTGTACCTCCTTCATTTTTGCTTGTGTGTTTCTCTGAAAATTACTTTTGCATGTTAGTTATATTGAGTCTAAATTTGGTTTAATTGAAAGAGTTTAAATACATCATATGAAACCTAATAATTTTGGATGGATATGGGTAAATTTACTAAGATGGGAGTTCCCTATAGCAACCAATCAGATTCTACTTATTTAGCACCTTTTAGAAGATAAAAGATAAAATCTGATTGGTTGCTATGGGCAACATCTCATCTTCAAAAGAACTCATCATAGTCCATTTTCCCCTTAATGTTAGAAAGCATTAAAACATGGTTGATCAAGGTTTCTAATACGTAGAATGGTTTCACAGTATTATTATAACTGTATACATAAATCGCAAAATAAAAAATTGATTTAAACCAATATATATATATATATATATATATATATATATATATATATATATATATATATATATATATATATAATATATAATATATAAACAGAAATAAGCTGGCTAGGGTCAGAAATATTTTTTTTACACCAAAAAGCAATCTTCTTACTAACACATCTTGCTGTGGTACTATAATATGCACATGCCTCCTATTCTCCTTTATGCCTCTAGACCTGGGGTAACCAACTCCAGTCCTCGAGAGTTACCAACAGTTAATGTTTTCTAGATCTCCTCACAGAATCACAAGTGAAGTATTTAGCCCACCTGTGGATCTTTTAAAATGGGTTAGTCAGTAATGAGTGCACCTGTGTACCTGCGAGGTGAGTTGGAAAATGTGAACTGTTGGTAGCTCTCGAGGACTGGAGTTGGCTACCCCTGCTCTAGACAGTAACAAGTAAAAAGAGAAATAACAGCAAGTGTCCCAGTCACCAGAGATAACTGCATAATATTTTGGGTACCAGAGCCGGACTTAGGCATAGGCAAACTAGACAATTGCCTAGGGCATTTGGAATGCCTAGGGGCATCAGCAGCTTCTGCTGATTAAAATGATATGCAGCATGCCTATATTCTGTGTGTGAGTGAGGCTGTTTCTGCATATGAAATAGTGTATTCATGGAAATCACTGGAACATAGCATTCCGTATGCAGGTACAGCCACAGTCGCTCACAGAATATAGGCATGCCGCATATCATTTTAATCATTTGAAGCTCCTTGTGTGTGCTGGTCATAGTGCAAATAAGACAAATTTTCAACAAAAAAAGCCACCCAACGTTAGCAGAACTGGAGCTGCATGGCCTATTGAGTCAAGATGTATGAGGAAACATCTATATCCAAGAAGAGGCAGAGGTCACAGTGTTAGCGGCTGTGCGAGTGCTGTCTGCGGGTGGGTTGGTTGTGCAATAGTGTTCGGCATATGTGTAATGGGCATTATGTGTGCCATGTATAAATGCATTAATAATGTGCGACATATGTGTAAGGGGCATTATGTGTGTCATTATGTGTATGAAGGGCATTAATAAAGGTTGGCATAATGTGTAAGGGGCATTATGGTTATAAGGACATTAATAATGTGTGTCATGTGTGTCAAAGGGGTAGGGGGTACAAATTACCCAGGCCAAAGTCTGATGGAAGGGCCCAGTGGGGGCCCTGGGCCCCCTCCCCTTAAGTGACAGCAGCAGCTGCAGCTCTTCTCCTCTGCCCAGCACACACTGCTTTGTGCTGGATTGCAGTGTGGCCATGGAGGTGCATAAAATACAATATTTTCTCAGGATTTTTTTCTAAGGGTGTAATGTGAATAATGTGAGGAGTAATGTATATAAGGTAAAGTGGTGCTACTGTGTGATGTAACGTGAATAAGGGACACCATCGCATGATATAATGTGAATAAAGTTGCACTACTGTGTGGCATAATTTTAATTGGGGGTACTATTGTGTGGCTATGCCCCTTCCCAGCAAGAACACACCCCTGTTTGGGCCACTTACCGAATGTGTGCACTGTTTCTATTTAAAATATTACGGGTAGGAGCACCAAAATGATGACTGCTATGATGAGGGTTGATGGTGCTGGGAAAGGGGAGCAGGGTCAGAGGCGGAACTAGTGGAGGTGCTAGGGGACACCAGACAAAATCTTGCCTAGGGCATCATTTAGGCTAGGGCCGGCTCTGTTGGGTACATATGCACATTAGAAAATATATAGTGAAAATTGTGTTTACATCAAAATCTACATGTGCCCCAAAATGTCCAGAAAAAAAAATGTTTTTATGATGGCTTTTTTTAGATTTGTGACTAATTCAAAAAGAACCTTTTTATTATAGACGTGAAACAAATCTATTACAGAAGTAATCAAATATTTTTGGGGCCTATTCGTCAAACTGGTAAAAAATAGGTGTGGTATGACCTCCCAATAGTCGGGATTCAGACTTCCATTAGACCGACATCAGAATCCCAACTGCCAGTACTCAGACAGGGGGACAAGTGCATCGCAGCCCCTTGCAGGAGGCTCAGTGGCGAGTGCACTATTCTCCCTTTATGGGGGCCATGGACGAGGGAGAATAGCCTCTGTCAGTCGCGATCCCGACTGTCTAGCTTTTAACAGTTGGGATTTGAACGTAGGTATACTGACCATCAGAATCCCAACTGTCAGGAGGCAATCCAGCACCCATTAGAATACTGGCTCAAGGCAGTTAAAATAAACGTACAGATCTGCTGGCCAGTTCTAAATGCATAAGTGATTCCCCTTACTCAACCATGCACATAGAAGAGACAGTTACATGTGTACAATACATGCCAAAAATTGGGCTTCCACTTGCAGATTTGGATACATATAGAAATATGATTTTTTTTTTTTTTTTACAAAAATAGGAAATTAAATAAAGGTACATTTTAGGATTAAAATAATGGTGAAGCTATCACTGGTTGGAAGACTTACTGAATAAACACCCTTTCACATTGCACAAATAACCTGGGTGGGACCTGGGTTTGGTGACTTATCAAACTAAGTCATGGTGCAGTGTGAACGCTGCACATCAAACAACCCAGCATTTCGACCCGGGTTATAAGAGTGACCTGGGTTTAATGTGAATGCGCCAGACCAGGGTAGGAGCTGACCCGGCTTTGAGATCTGAAGGGGTACAATTAAGTTCCAACAGGGATTAAGGACATTTAATTTAAGATGGGTACATATTGATCAACATGTCACCTGGTTGGACAGATGAAACTGGCATATATAGCCTCTAACACTGTGTACCAGCGATATAAGACCTCCCGTAGTCACATGCAATAATGTCAGGTTTGATGTGCCGCACATCAAACCTAGAGCTATCACTAGTGACAATGACCAATGCTAATGAAGTCTGGAACAGTGATCAATCTGTCCTTCATTAACATCACCTGTGTGTATGCGCATTCTGGTGGGTTGGTGGAATTTGTTCTACTGTGTATTTGGAGGCACACCAAAATGTTTGTATAACTTAACTGCAAAGGATTTGCTCACATTTGATAACAAATCTAATAAAACACAAAATTAATTACCTTAACATAGAAGTAAAGAATAACAATTGCAAATAATGCTTATGGAGCTATTCTAGTTTTAGGTTTTATTAAGCATTCACGTCCTTCAGCAGCATTTTTGCTGACCACCACAATGAGGTAATTTCACCTTATCACCAACAAATAGGTTTCTTGATAATTTGGCCATTCAGAAATCAGGACACATTAAAGTAGTGCCATAAATGGATATTGAAAAATATAGTAACTGCTTTATAACAACATTAAGGCATTTGTCAAAAAAAAAATATATATATATTTTGCAGTGTTGGCTCGCAGCCTGACGTCAGCCTGACTGCAAAGTGTCATTGGAGGAGCAGCTGCTGTAGCTGGGCAAGCGCAGCAGCTCTTCGCCAGTACCAGTGGCCATATTTGTTAGGGACAAACAGACTGCCTACTGGCAGCGACACACCGCCTCTGCCAAGCACTACAGACAGCATCTGCTCCGGGCTCTATCGCTAGTGGACTGCTTAGCTCAGTTATACAAGAAAAGAGCCGTTGGACCACCACTGTTAGCTGAGCTGGCCCCTAAGCATAAACAACTGACCTAGGCAATTGCCTAGTCCAATGGTTCCCAAATGTTTCCAATCACGGCACCCTTGAGTATCAGACTTGCTTTCACGGCACCTTAGGATAAAACTTGTTAAAAAAATTTCATGTAAAATACAAAATTAAGAGTTTATAGGTCATTGTTCTGGTTTAAATATGGGTACTTGTGTAATATCTGGGCGCCCGATTTTTTCATTGCATCGCATGCAATATAGTGGCATACAAGTCATGCAATGCGATTTTTCATTGTAAAGACCCAATTTTTAATTGTATAGTCACCCATGGGTGATTTCATACCCCCACTATCCAAATACGCACGGAGTTGAGGTTATATAGTGTGGCGAGCGCAGCGAGCCACCGAGCCCGAAGCGAGGCGAGTGCGAGGCGAGCCCCACGAGGGGACGCAGAATTCATGTAAAGTACAGTAATCTGCGTCCGCTCACCACGCTTAGGGCTCGGTGGCTCGCCACACTATATAAAATCATCTCCATGCGTACTTGGATAGTGGAGGTATGAAATCACCCATGGGAGACTATACAATTAAAAAGCTGGTCTTTACAATGAAAAATCGCATCGCATCGCATGCCTTAAGTAGTGGCATGCAATGATAAAATCGCGAGCCCAGATAATACACAAGTACCTAAATATGTGTTAAGGGATAAGACTTAATTCTGTTTGTCTATATATTTTATAATTGGTAGCAGCAAGCAATGGTTTTGCATGTTATGTTAAATAAAACCATTTGAATTGGTCCTGGACCACCAATCCACAGCACCTCTGCAAGCGTCCCAAGGAACCCCAGGGTGACACGGCACACAGTTTGCGACATGGGTCAAGGTCGACATCTGACTCAGTTGACACAAGCCTTAGGTCGACAGTCAAAAGGTCGACATGGGGTTTTTCACTCTTCTTTTTTGAGCCGACATGTGCCAACAGGCGGTATTTCATGCCCTACCATCCACTAGAGCGTGGTGGGTGAATAAAATAGTGTACCGAGCACATCGAGGCACCATGCCCAAAGCATTGCGAGGGAATCGAGCGATGCGAGGGGATGTGGTGCACTTCAAACTGTGGCCATGTCGACTGTCGACATTTGGGTAAAAAAAAACAGTGAAAAACCCCATGTCGACCTTTTGACTGTCAACCTTGGCCATGTCAACCTAGCCCCCTGCTGACCTAGCCGTGTTGACCCAATGCTTGTCGACCTAGTTGGTGTAGACCTAACAACCCACACCCGTTTGGGAGGCACTGGCCTATTTGGTCTATGCTTAAGTCCAGCTCTGCAAAATAGATACTGTAGCACTACTTCAAGTACTAACAACAAAAGTGAAATTTAAACCGGAAAAGCATGACCCTGAATGACCTCCACATACAAAAGACTTTATATAGAAACAATGTAAAAGGAATAACCTTATCTAGTTACGATACAAAGATAAAGTAAAACATTTTGCAGGCAAACACAAGTCTGCTTTTCTTCACACAGAAGATTGATTTAAATAATCTACTGTTTAATTAAACATTTTTCACTTTCACAAAACATGCTAATGCTAGTTTAAACAACATTTCACCTTCATTTACGCATCTACAAACTAGCTATTGTTTTCATGGCCTGAATAGGACACAATTATTCATAAAGCACTGCTTCAAAGCCACAGTGATATATTCATTTTTAATGTGCTTCCATTCTTTGCCCAACAAACTCATGCTAAGAGAATTCACTCAAGCACTAAGGAATCTGGTATAAAAGCCAGTCTTTTGTAAGATTTAAATTCCAAGCCTGAACAATACCGAATATAGCAAAGTATTTTACACAAAGGGGGGGAGAAGGGCTAAGGAACGTTCTGGAAAACTTGCCATCTCAAATCCACCAATGTGGCAATTAATAAAGGTGCCGTTATGTGCTTTTGGGGATACTGTGACTGCAACAAAATCATCTTTTATTCATAGGTATGCACAATAACATATGCTGGACATACTAACCACGGTACTTGTGTAGTTTCACGGCGCCATCACGCGCACAGTCTGTGTCTGAAACTTGCCAGCCTGCCAGACGCTCTGTTTAACTGTGCGCGTGCCGCTCTAGCTGTTCCCAGCGCAGCTGCTTTCCTTATGTAAGCTACGTTATCAGCATAGCACTGAGCAGCAGCAGCGCACGCTGCCCAGCACTGACAGGTCACTGTGGTACTTGTAGTTCCACAGTGAAATAGGCAGTCCTGCGCACCGCTGACAACCCGGCAATTTAGACTCCTGCGCACCACTGACAACCCGGCGAGCGCAGCGGTACGCGTCGTACGACCTTTTCATACCCCCACTATCCACGTCGGCGTGGAGTTGATTTTATAAAGTGTGGCGAGCGTAGCGAGCCACCACGCCCGAAGCGTGGCGAGCGCAGCGAGCCCCGCGAGGGGACGCGGATACCTGTGAAGCCAGCGAGGGGACGCGGATACCTGTGAAGGTATCTGCGTGCGCTCGTCACGCTTCGGGGTCGGTGGCTCGCTGCGCTCGCCACTCCTTATAAAATCAACTCCACGCCGACGTGGATAGTGGGGGTATGAAAAGGTCGTAGGACGCGCACCGCTGCGCTCGCCGGCGTGGATAGTGGAATTAACAAGGTCGACAGCTGTTACATCGACTAGTGTCATTGTGAACAGGTTTAATAGTGTACCCCTAGACCCTACTAAATTTAGAGGCTTTAGCGTCTAAATTTAGATGCCCCCATCTTAGCGGTTTGCAGGGAGTCTGGATTTAGACGTCTAAATCTAGACTTCTAAATTGCCTGGGTGTCCGGTTCAGGGAGTCTCTGGATTTAGACGCTTTAGCGTCTAAATTGCCGGGTTGTCAGCGGTGCGCAGGACTGCCTATTTCACTGTGGAACTTCAAATACCACAGTGACCTGTCAGTGCTGGGTGCACTGCTGCTGCCCAGCGCTATGCTGATAACGTAGCTTACATAAGGAAAGCAGCCACGCGCTGTGCTGGGAACAGCTAGAGCGGCACGCACACAGTTAAACAGAGCGTCTGGCAGGCTGCCAAGTTTCAAAGTTTCACTGTGCGCGTGGTGGCGCCGTGAAACTACACAAGTACCCTAAGCACTAACACCCATGAGCAACACAGAATGCTCAACTGATTTTCAAGTAGCCTCCTTGTCCTGGCCAGGGCTCCCCTGTGCAGCCCCTGGAATTTCCTCCCTACCTGGAACTCTGATGCCTCCACAACGGGACAATGCAAACTCTGGAAATGTTGCCACACTTACTCTGTCAGACACTGCTGCTGTGAATCCCTTTTCTCACAACTCACAATTTCATAGTAAATGATGGGGTCAGAAGCACAGTTGGTGATGAACAGAACAGGCGCTGGTGGTAACAAGATGGCGAAAAGGGGCCAGAGGCACTAATGGTGGTGGTGTGGAGGACTAGAAGCACAGGAGGTTGGGGAGCAAAATCACAGGTGGTTAGGCGAGGCACAACTGAGAAATGATGAAGAGGCACAAGAGGAAGTAGGCAACAAAGGCAAAGTTAGTAAAAGAGGTCTGTGGCATAAGTGTGAAGTGGTCAGAAGCACAAGTGATACAATGGCAAGGGTAAGGAAGGAGGCAAATGTACATGTGGTATAGGAGGTAGTAGCACAGGTAAGGAGGAGTCTTGAAACCTGGTATAATGGGTTAGAAGTGGGCACAAGTGGGAAGGGATGGGATGCGTGAACTGGTGTGAACGGCCTTAGGCACAATGAAGAGGGATACAGAGACACAGGTGGTAATAAAAGGCATTGGCACAGGTTAAGGGAGCAGAGGAATTGGTGAGAAGGGAGGCATAGAAAATTCAGAGCAGCTTAGCTATTCTAACAGTAGAATACAGTCTAGTGGCAGATACATGTTTTTACATACTACACTATAACTACATGTTAATAGGCTTAATGATGAAAACTGCACGCAAAACATTAAAAACAGTCAGATTTACTTCACACAGGAAAGGAGGTGGAATTAAGTATGCTACAGTAAACTGTGGGTCAGATTTTTTACGCCTGGTAAAGTGATAAAGTGGTTGATGATAACAACCCAGCAAGTCCTCTCCTTTCAAGTTACAGCCTGATGAAGTTACAGGCAGTGTTTGAAAGTTAGTTAGGAGCTGACTGGCTGGTGCGTTATTACCTTCCACTTCATCAGGCTTAATCAATCTGCCCCTGAGATACAACCCAGGCGTGAGCACAGAAGCATTTACTATTGGTGACCACATAAGGCAGCTCTCCACTCCTGACACTGAATGACTTGCTGTAAGTTTCCCAAAATAATCTGGAAGATACACAGAAAACAGCGTCTGTCTGAATACCTGGAACTACAATGCCCCTTGGCCAAATTAATAGAGATGTGCAGGTTCTGATTTACTCTGATTTCAAAGCAGGGTCTTATTGGCTATCCCAAATCACATCACAGTTGTTGACAGTTGATCGCCAATAAGATCCTGCTTTGAAATCAGAGATGTTAATTGTTTTCTTTCTTTATTTTGCATGTCTGGATCTCTGGTACAAATATACATTTACTGGTTATACAGTTGCAATCTGTGACCTCCACAAACATCCAAAAAGCACTGCTTTTACCATCATATTGGGCTTTGACACTTGCTACTACCAATAAGCTCTTGGTCCCCAAGACACTGGAAGCTAGCCTACCTGACACCAAGGGCATATATTTCAGCAGTGACCTAACCCTACAGTACCTTATCTCAGAGGTTGTGTCTCGAGTTGCCCTCCTCACTGCCTGAGCCTCCAGAGCATGGGGCCAGTACAACATTGAATTTGACAGCGATAAGTCATACAGAAGCAGATTGGTATATTAAACCAGCCCAGGAAAATTCTCAAAGCTGCCCTAAAGGGGGGTAGGATCTCGTGAGGGGGCGTGGTCAATCATATCACCCCCTCACCGGATTTACCCACCATCATGCTGCAGGCCAGGGTGTATGCAAAATTAGGGTTAGGCTGGGGTGTGTGAATGGATAGGGTTAGGCTATGGGTGTTAATGGATAGGGTTAGGCTGCGGGAGGGTAAGTGAATGGATGGGTTAGGCTAAACGTGTTTGTGTATGGAGAGGTGTGTGTGTGTGAATAGGGTTAGGCTACAGGTGTGTGTGGATAGGGTTACCCTACAGGTGTGTTAGGCTATGGTTGTGTGTGTATGGATAGGGTAAGTCTGAGGCTTGCCGTGTGTATGAACAGGAATAGGCTATGGGAGTGTATGGATAGGGTTAGGCTACAGGTGTGTATATATGGATAGGGTTAAACTATGGGTGCATATGGATATGATTAGGCTGCGTCTGGCTGTGTGTGTATGGATAGAGTTAGGCTGACGGTGTGTGTGTGTATGGATAGGTTTAGGCTACAGGTGCGCATGGATAGGGTTAGGCTGTGTCTGGCTGTGTGTGTATGGATAGGGTTAGGCTGGGGGTGTGCGTGTGTGTAAATAAGGTTTGGCTGGGGGAGTGTATGTTTGGGTGTGTGTACGGATAGGGTTAGGCTGCAGCTGGGGGGGTGTGTGTACGGATAGGGTTAAGCTACAGCTGGGGGTGTGTGTACGGATAGGGTTAGGCTGCAGCTGGGGGTGTGTGTACGGATAGGGTTAGGCTGCAGCTGGGGGTGTGTGTACGGATAGGGTTAGGCTGCAGGTGTGCGTGCATGGATAGGGTTAGGCTATTGGTGTGTGCATGGGTAGAGTTAGGCTGTGGCTGGCTGTGTGTGTATGGACAGATTTAGGCGGCGGGTGTGTGTAGGGGATAAGGTTAGGCTGGGGGTGTGTGTAGGGGGATAGGGTTAGGCTAGAGGTGTGTGTAAGTATAGGGTTGCTGTACGGAAGTATGTGTAAGGATAGGGTAGGCTACGTGTGTGTGTGTATATATGGTGTTAGGCTACGTGTGTATGCATAGTGTTAGGCAACATGTGTGTGTGGATAGGGTTAGGCTATGGGTTAGAGTCAATGATGCCTACCCCTACATATACAGATGTAGCGGGATTCATCTTTGCAGGGGATGGCGATGGCGACACCAGCCGCCATCCCCTGCCCCGCGCCATCTGTATGCCGGAAGGGGACGCGCGCGCGCGTCCCCTTCCGACGGTGCTGCCCTCGGTCGCCCGGTGTGGGCACCGGGCGACCGAGGTGTCCTCGAGTCCCCCCCAGCCCCCTCGAGCGGGAGGCGGACAGTATTGCGTCCGCCTCGCCGCCCTGCCACTGAGACACGTGTGCGTGGGGGACGCACATGCTCGTCTCAGTCAGATGGAGCGCCGTGTTGCTGGCGGATCGCCAGCAACATGCTGCTGGCGGTTCGCCAGCAACAATAAGTCCGGCTCCATCTGTACATGACACTCTGACCCTACCAGGTCATGGATCAGCTATATGTGTGTGTGTGTGTGTATGTATGTATGTATGGATAGGGTTAGGCTACGTGTGTGTGTGTGTGTGTGTATGGATATGTATGTATGGATAGTCTATGGGGGTGTGTGTACAGGGTTAGAATACAGGTGCCTTTCCCTACATATACATGACATGCCAACCCTACCAGGTCATGGATCTCCACTACGCTGGGGACTGCTCCCAGGATGGCGGCCACTCTGCTCCTGCTGTCTGACTTGGTGATTTCCTCTCCAGCAGCGAGATTCAGGCAGTTGCTCCCCTTTTCTCCGGTGTCCGCAGACAGTGAGCCGGGAATACAGTGCCAGGCCTCCCACTCCTGGCATGGCAGCAGTGCAGGCTCCAGACCGGGACCGGATTGACGGCATTTAGGTGAGTCATGGGGTGACCTGGGTGGTGGGCTCCCAGTGGATCACTGCCCTGTGCTGCAATGACCATGGTAGGGCTGCTGTGCATGTGCGGCCAAGCACAGCTCCATCCACGGTCCTTTGCAGAGCTCGAGAGTTTCACTCAGAAGCCCCGCAAAGGACCATGGGAGAAGCTGCGAGTGTAGTAAATGCATAGTTAGGCTTGCCATAATATCACATTAGTATGCAGGGCCGGACTGGCCATCTGGCACTTCTGGCAAATGCCAGAAGGGCCGATGGACCAGTGGGCCGATATTGTGCTGCAGCAATCATGCTTTAACTTGTATCTGCCCCGCTGCTGCCCTCCCAGTCCATCATAGTGGCCGCCGCGTCATTTGCATACTGATGTCATGACGTGGCAGCCGCTCTGTTCATACTGTCCCTCTTTATATATTCACGGAGGCAGCCCGGCCACCTTACTGCGCCGCCCTGCCCCTTTTGTCTTTAGTTTTCCCTATATGCATCGTCATGACGCCGCAGCGGCCAATCTCAAGCTCGCCCGGCGCCCATTATAGTCTGCACTCTGCAGTGCAGAGACTGACAGACTGTGCACCGCCCAGCCCCCGCCTCATGACCAATACCCACGCTACTGAGCACGCCTCGCTGCCGGCTCCTGTCTTGGCTGCAGACCAACATCACATGCATTATTTCCCACAGCAGGAGTATCTGCAGCAGGGCGGCGCCATGGTGGAAGGGTGGGCCTGGAGAGCTATTTGAACAGAGCGCTGTGCAGAGACAGTCACGTTGTGACTGTAGGACAAGGAGAGTTGGATTCCGTCCAATCCATGCTGTGCAGTCAGACTGGAGTTCCAGTGTCACACAGTGCAAGGCAGCAGATAGTAAGTGTTTTTTTCGTCTATGACTGAATACTAGTCTAGTCCTTATTTCCTATGACTAGTCTTACCCTACCCTAGGCTCCGAACCTCTGACTGTTTGTGATGCCACGCCTCCTTTCTGTGAGGCCATACCCCCTTTTTGTCGCGCGACTTCACCGCGCAAAGGTTCAGCCTACTTCTGGTGGGCCTGTGTGCTCAAAAATGCCAGGGCCAATTTCTGGTCCCAGTCCGGCCCTGTTAGTATGGAACAACAATGGTCTGATTTACACAGTTTTTATGGCTGATTAAAACCAGACGCAAAGCATGCTTGTATTAGCCAGCCACAGAAACCTGTGTAAATCATTGGTGTCCCGATTACCGGGATATCATGGGTTAACTTATGCATAGCCATTATGAAGACATAATTTTTAGTACAATACAATACAACATACTGTATATTATAATGTTATCTTCAACATACTGTATATTGAAGAGATTCCAAAGAGTTTTGGGTTACTTATAATAATCTTATTAATCAGAGTGGGTAATACTGGTCGCTTAGATTTTCTATCATTGGCAAGCCTATTATCATAGAATTATGCAAAACTAAATGATAGATCTGTCTCTTTTACATCATGACAAATATGTTCATCCCAGCCCAACATTAAATTGTCTCTAGTTTCCATCCAAATCATTCCACTGTAACAACCATACTAAAAATCTGCAATGAAATTCAATGTACTATGGGGCATGGATTTTTTAAATATTCGTACATTGAAATGCTTTTAACACTCTAGATCACACTAGGCACATGAATAAGCTTTAGTGCTCCGATACGGACAGAGACTAATGAGCCAGTATCTGGTCTCCGCTTCATATGGTCTTAATCTATCTCTAGGTATAGAACTCACTGAACAAACATGGTTTCACTCCTATTTATCAGGCAGATCCTTGTTTCTGTGTACATTTTACACACACATTCTATCTCGTTACAAAGCAAAAATCATATAATTCCCCGTTCTCACTGCAGGCAAATTCCCAGGGAATTTGCCTTTTAGGGCATACACGGGTTGACCCGTTCACACTGCAGAAAAACCCGTGTTCAAAGGCAAATTCCCGGGTAGAACATCTTCACCGGGGAATTTGCCTTGCAGTGAGAACGGGGGTCCAGCACGGCAGTCCCCGCCAGTTCAATGCCGGGGAAAAGCCGTGTATTTCTCACTCACAGTGAGAACACGGCATTAGTCCATTTATAGCGTTAGGCTTAATTTTAATCTTAGTTTAAATCAGTATCAATGGTAACCATGAGAGACCAGCAAGTTTGACAGCTGGCTTGGAGACAGAGGAGCCAGCAACGCTCAATGGTGAAAAAAAAGAGTAAAAATATACCTTTAAGGAAACATAAGGTACGGATTTAATGTAAGCTTCAAAGTTCGCCTAATTCTAAGTAGTGACATCACAGAGTGATCTGTGAAAGTTACAACACACACTCCCAACAATAAGGGAACCTGGACCTCCCTCATAAATTGTCTCTGAAAATGCTACATTCATTTTCTGATATTTTAAAGACAGATTATATTTCTTATTTGTACCCATGTATGTTATTAACCAGTAAGTTATTATAGTTAGTATAGTTCTAGTCGTGTTCCCTGACCCTCTGGAAACTGTGTGGGCTGCCTCTTGTTAACCTTTTCTAAATAGACTATATTGAGCGCAAATTGGAATAATGGAGTAATATATATATTGTATTTGCTGGCGTATAAGACTACTTTTTTTCCCTGAAAAACATGCCTCCAAGTGGTAGTCTTATACGCCGGGTGCACTTATATAACAAACTCTATATTTTGAGTGGAAATGTTGGGGGGTTGTCATATACGCCGGCAAATACGGTATTTTTCCTTAATGCTATGATTCTCGAAGAGGGAAGAAAGAACCAGACCTCTTAATTTACACAGATACGGTGAAGAAGCATCTACAATAAGTTTATTCTCTATTTGTACAATTATATTTTATTTAACACGACAGGAAGGATTATCATCACTTTTTCGACTATATAAAATTGAATAAAACGTATCTGCTGTATCTGAAGTGGTATATTCATGAACGACCTACAAATGCAGTAGCGCTGGATGTCAACTCAAAGTATACTTATTGGACAATAAATTGCATTTATGGCTCAATTAACACCTAGGGCAGTGGTTCCCAAACTGTGTGCCGTAACTCCCTGGGGTGCCTCGGGACACTTGCAGGGGTGCCCTGGGATGGTGGTCCAGGACCAATTCAGATTATTTATAGTCAATTATTTATGGGAAAAAAACAGTGCTGATAGCTGCCAATAATAAAATGTGTACAAACAGAAGCAAATCCTGCCCTTTACCACATAACTGACCCTAGGAATTGCATTATAAACCCTAAATCGAATTATTATTTTTTTGGCCTAGGGGTGTCATGAAAGAATTTTGATACTCTAGGGTGCCATGATTCAAAAAAGATTGTGATCCACTGACCTAGGGGTAAAATTACAAAGATTCTAAAAAGTAAAATAGCAACATCTGTAATTTCTCCATTACATCCTAGAACATAACAGACCGAATCTGATTGGTTGCTATGGGCAATAGCCCAATCCCTTATCCGCTCCTACCATTAATCTCTCTGTATACAGTGTATTTCAAACTGGTCAATTATCCCTGCAAAATTGCTTTTATTTTTGAGTACTTTGGTCGATCAAGTGGCCTCTAGTAGTCAGTGGTGGTAATTTATCTCATAGGAGGCGAGCAGCAGTTAGCCTGTTATATAAATAGATGGCGATACAGCTAGCGGAACTGCATCACAAACTCCCTAAGGGAAATACAATCTGTCTTTATATTTTGGATTGCAGTAACCACTACTGCAGCATGGCAACAGCCCATTTGGATGCCCATTGAGCGCAGGGTTCTAGCAAATCTTCAAGCACTTTCTAAAAAAGAAGAGTGCTCAATTATCTGTCCAATGCATCTTATAGCACTTACCAGCATAGTTCCATGATCGTATGGATTGTCAATACAATAAACAAGCTGGCCATACTACATTTGCCTACCAGCACCAAAAAATGAAAATATCAAATTTAATATATTTAATTTACCTGCTACCTGTAAACTAAGATTTTAAGAAACATCCAATTCATATAAGCATATGTGTAATTGTAACACAATTGCTTTCTCTTTAACCATAAACATGCACATTTCTATATCATATATACTACACATACTAGAAAATGAGCTTTTACTTATAAATAAATTATGCAATGTTCTCTGAATTCTCACATTTGTGTTTTTCTCATTAGTATTAATTGTCAAAAAGAATCATACTCATTATTACGTATGGGAAATTGGTGATATGCCCAGAACACCCACAGTTTGGAGGCATCCGCTTATGTTATTGCCTGCAGCTCCACAATTTGCCAGGGCTCACAACCTGGTATTTTAAATGTTCACTACTACCAATTCCAACAAATAAACCAATAGACTAATCAAACTGCATGACACTGCAAGTACAGAAGGACACGGAAAATCTAGCAGTACAGAACTCAATGTATATGAGCACTTCATTGCAGCTTCAGAGATATTAATAGTTAAGAATAGTTAAAATACTTACAGTACTTTTCTAACACAATTGCTCCCATGCTCCCTGCTAATCATTCTTATGTATAGGTCCGGGGATGGCCATGGATGATTTATAATTATTGAGGTTTTCTGGGTGATGTAGCATACACTTGTCATTGATGGGGGAAGAACCAGATTTTTCAACGTCATAACGTTTTGTTCTTTCTTTTTAGCATGGTGCTAGGGCATGGAACATAGCTCTGCCCCATGTTCTGATAGGCCAGTCAGTGAAAAGACAAAAGATCATTGGTTGTGGAAACCATCAATGGTCATCCATTGAATAATTGGAATATTAGGCTACTAGGACAGGATATCAGTAAAAAGTATAATTGGACAAGCTTAGGGCAACCATGCTTCATTAAGTATCTCGAGCCCTAATGGTAATGTTTCCATGCTGTCCATTTTGTCATTTTCCCAGTGTCGACATTTAGGATTTCGACAACATATTTACTGCATACTCTTAAGCTGTGTACACACGGTGCAATAGATGGTCTCTGATGAACAGGAGACTGCCTGGGGAGCTGCAGAGGGAAACAGAGGGAAAAGCAAGCTTCTGCAACCAGCGACCATTAGGAGGCCGGACATGGGAGCGTGCATGTAGAAATTCTCAGAGCTATGCCCTACACTTCTAGAATATAAAGCACATAAACTTTTGGAAATCAGTGTTAAACCAAACCATTGCCTTGAGTATTGCCTTCACACTATAAGCCAGTGGTTCCCAAACTTTTTTGAATTACGGCACCCTAGAGCATCAAAATATTTTCAAGGCACCCCTAGGCCAAATGCTTCTTATTGAGAAATTCAGAAAAAATATAATTAAGTGCATTGTGTTTATATGTCACAGTTATCTGGTGAGGTACAGGATTTGCTCCTGTTTGTCCACATGTATTATGATTGGCAGCCACCAGCACTGCTTTTGCCTGGTACATTGACCATAAATAATATGAATTGATCTTGGTCCACCAACCCAAGGCACCCCTGCAAGTGTCCTGAGGCACCCCAGGGTGCCTAGGCACACAGTTTGGGCACCACTGCTATAAACAGATAATTACCTCATCTGCCTCCCTGAGTAGTTCATGCCCGGCCATGGAGCAGCCAGGAAGTGTTATCAGTGCTTGTTTTTATTCACTGTTCTGTGTGTATTGCGGTGCTGACATGGGCACCGATAACACTTCATGGCTGGAAATATTCAGGGGGCAGATGCTGGGTACATAGCTTAGCCGGATTCAGTATTAAATCCCAGCGGTCGGGATCCCGGCGTTCCGAATCCCGATCGCCGAAATCCCGACAAGGGGGGGACGTGGATCGCCCCCCCCCCCCTTGCGGGCTCACTGCACTCGGCACACTAATTTGTTCTCCCTCCGGGGTTGTCGTGGACACCCACGGAGGGAGAAAGTGTCGGGATTTCGGCGATCGGGATTCCAGCGTCGGGATTCTGAACGCCGGGATCCCGACCGCCGGGATTTACACTGCATCCCGCTTAGCCATATGCCTCCTTTCTCCCCTAGTCATTGCATCCTCACACTACTCAGCTGCATTCCAAGGGTATGTCTAAAACTGGCCCTGACCACAACTACTTAGCCATGAACTAGTGTACAGTACCTGTGGCTGTGTAGGCACATGTTTTTATGCACCTGCAACCTGGCCACAGCTAGTAGGAATGCATTATGTTGTGTTCCAGCTTTTTAAGCAAAAGCCACTGGATTTCGGAAAATAAACTGTGCAACATTCTACCACACTATGGGCCTTATTTTGGTTCATTCTTTCTGACAAAATCCTTCTTAGATGGGCAAAACCATGTGCACTGCAGGTGGGGCAGGTGTTACTTGTGCAGAGAGAATTAGATTTGGGTGGGGTTTTACTTCAAAGTGAGATCTATATTGCAGTGTAAAAATAAAGCAGTCAGTATTTTGCCTGTACAGAAACAAAATTACTCACCCAAATCTAATACTCTCTGCACATGTTACATCTGCCCCCCCCCCCTGCAGTGCACATGGTTTTGTCCATCTAAGAAGGATTTTGTCAGAAAGAATGAACCAAAATAAGGCCCTCAATGAGACTGCTAAGGTTGACCTTCAATTGGAGGGCTTGGGATGAATGAATCCGGGACAAACCACATTGCATACCAGTTTCTTAGCACACATTATGAGTGCTTCCTGAGGCTGCGCAGCCTCTTCAGGAGTGCCATGCACAGAAGTTCCGACTTCATTGTTTACCATGTTGGGTAGTACTTTTTGTGCATTGGATACAAGCACACACATTCTTGACAGACAGACACATCACAGAAATAAATTATAAATTATATAGCGTATATTTGTGACAATAAAAGAAACAAGTAAATCTCCACTATAATACACATTAGTAGATCCCCGTCGATGCCGATATTGGTAGTGGCAGGGTGCCGGAATACACACTTTCCGATGCTAGCAGGGAGGATGCAGTTGGGCTGTCATTAATGAGGACCCCCCTCATCTGTACATGCAGGACAAAGAAGGAGGGGGTCATTAATAATGAGGGAGCAAGCATCATTAATGACATTGTGCCCACACTCGACGAGATATTAAAAGATATCGCTTAGAAGGGTCCTTCTTGCAGGGGCGGCAATGAGAACATGGTATAAGTGTGATATTTTGCAATATTGTCAAGTGTGTATGGGGCTTAAGTGATTAATAGGATTTTTAAGTAACCTCTACTGTATACAAAACCCTCCGATGGTGACGTCCATTTACAAGACCAGTAAAGATCATTTTACAAAGAAATGGAAAAACTGAGGGGTTAAGCAACTACTGTAATGCAGGTAAATGCATGACTGATCAAATGGAAACTTTATTACCGTCCTAATAAGATAATCCTTTATATTGTATAGACTGTAGACTAACTATAGAAACGGTATTGCTATACTTCTTAGAAAAACACACACAAAATAAAATGCTACACTGCTGGAAAATATTTTCTTGTATGTATTCTCAAAACTATCAAGACAAATAATGACACCTCTCAAAACCAATGAACAAGCAATGCAGTGTTATGCTCCCCTAAGGAGTACAGCTATCAAAATCATAAAAGCAAGCGCAGCATTCAGGCATTAAAAGAATGCAAGCAGACTGGGAAGCTCAAAGCAACAATATTTGTACTGGTTTCATTTCAAATCCATACAAGAAATTGTGAAAATATATGCTCTCCTTCAGAGAGCTAAAATTAAAATCCATTACTAGAACATATGTTAGTATATAATATGTGCATGTCAACTAATGTATGGTGCATACTGTTTGAAAGGAGTCTTCACTGATTCCATAATCTTGGACAAATTGCAAAAAATACCCACCATAATGCTATCTATTTTTAGGGATATAAATAGAGAGATAGAGATACACACACATATTATATAATTATATATATATATATATATATATATATATATATATATATATATATTAATTAAACTAAACATCTACACTCACCTTTCCTTAGTTTTGGGGTGCCCTATCGAAGGCTTATTGAAGGAAATATCGGTGGTGTCTTGAGAAAGGCCGCCCCTGGTGCGGTCGAAACGTTGACATATGACCTGAACCTGACACTATGTCCGATGTGAACTAATAATAAAAAGCTTTTACTGAAGTCCTGGTGAGTGCATCTATGAATTACCTGCTGTATGTATGTATATATATATATATATATATATATATATATATATGTCCAAAAAGAGATCCGGCACTCCCACTGTAGACCAGGACTTGCTCCGGTGCCTGCCCAGGGGGGATACCCCAAATATACAGCACAATAGCTCACCAAAGCAGGGGCGCCACTCGGAGACTTGCAGAAAGTGATTCTTTATTCAGCAAAGCATGAACAATCCAACAATCCAACAATTGTTTCGAGCCTACAAGCTCGTCCTCAGGGATAGCACACTAGTGTTCAATGAAGGGTATATGAAGGGTATATATACCAATAGTGACTCCTCCTCCACAATACAATCATACAATAAAACAAATAACAATCTCACCTGTGTATGAAGGTGCACACACTCATCCACTCTCCGTCTCCGGCTGTGTGAATGCCGCGGCGTGTGACGTCATCAGCCTCCGCCCTTGTTAGGGGCGCTTCTAAGCAACGTCCATCCGCTACACACAGCACGTCCGGCTCGGAGCTCAGTGCACGTCCCAGCATGTGACGTCACCCGCCACAAACCTTCAATGAAGGTGTTGCTAGGTGACAGTACCGACGCCGTCACGTCACTCTGTCTCCGTGCAGGAGAGGATAAGATAGTACACTAGTCTACCTAAAGTGCAAGTGCATGGAAAAAGTGCATAGTGGTCACATCTAAATAATTAAAAGCATGATTAAAAAGAAATACGACGTAAATATCATACACACATGAAAAAAACAATTTTTAAATGAACAATTTTTGTCATAATACATTATTATAGGCATACATATTTCCCTACTGTATGCTATCTCTTTTTACCTATAGTATTATTAGGCGATATACTTTAACATATCTCAGGTGCTAATGCTATTGGATAATTATATATATAACAGATTCATGTTTACTGTAATACACTAAATCACAAATTAGCTATATAAAACAATTTAACCCTGTATGTTCATTAAGTCCTTTAGGGGCAAGTGCTTCAAGTTTATATATCCATCTGCACTCTGCTTGTAACAGAGGTTTACTCCGATTGCAATCAGAGTAAAGTTGGGACCTACTGACAGACTGCTACTAAGATCCGGTCACAGTAACGTATTCAATGTGTATGCCTGAGGGTGGGAAAACCTATTGGTCCCATGCCATTGTCACACTTGGAGCTGTGTTATAACTGTGTTAGTAGCTGGATTTACATTTCTGGAAGCTTGGATTATGATGCTACAATCCTGTATCAAGTTGCTTCACTAAAGAGATTTTTTTCATTTCATCTGGTGGTCCAGTGCTGGTTCTTCCTTGTGACGAGGATGGCAACTATATATTCTATATGACAGGGCACGGACATTTATTTCATAGGTGTTGTGCGAGCTATCAATTTGCTATATATATATATATATATATATATATATATATATATATATATATATATATAGATATATATTTTGAAGGAGATATAAATATCTAGGTTGTACAGCCATCTTAAATAAATTTCTACAGCACTTTACAGTAAGGAGCAATTTCTGCCATATATGGACAAAGCGCTTCAGGGTTTCCCGTGACCTGATCGATATTCTGGTACACAAATTTTTATGTCTAGGCAATCCAGACCCCAAGTACCTGTACCGAAGGGTCCATTGTAAATTTACAAAGAAACTCCCATAAAGAGGACCATTCCACAGAATCGGTGTGTCGACCTAACGACCGTATACCTCATAAATTGCATCATCTTTAATGCTGCGATAAGTGTCCAGGAAGCTCCCTAATCTTAGCAGGCTCACCAGAGTCACGTAGAGTGGGCAACTAGCACAGAATCACCTCATTATCCACTTCATATTGCCAGTAAATGCAGAGACCTGTGGCATAGTTGCCTACCCTCCTGCATTCTGCAGGAGACTCCCTGAAACAGCATCAATCTCCCTCTCCCTCATTAGTCTACAAATCTCGATCATTTCACCTAGCCCACATTACACGGTTACATTGTTTTGGGGAAAAAGGAATGAGAGATAGATAGATACAGTTACATTGAATCATCAGGGCTATTTCCCAGCAATTTAGCAAGTATCTTACAAAGCTCTTACTAACGGCTTTGGGGATCATTAACATTTGGATAGAAGTAATTTTAAAAGCTTCCTCTCAGATGTAGCAGTACACACCCACACTTCTAGGTGCCAACTTCACAATCTCTTTTCACAATCTCTCAATATATGGTACTAGACACGCCCAATTAAGTGGAGCATGACACGCCCCCTCAATGGGGCGCTTTGCAAAATTTTGCTCTTAACTATAATCTCCCTGAATCTAGTTTTCAAAAGTAGGCAAGTATGTCCTGTGGCTATATTTTTCTCTAATTCTAAAAATAAGGCTTTAAATAAACCATTTTTACCAATTGCCATAGCCATTCTGAGATACTGATAATGACGACATTGTGGGATTTTTAAACAGCTTTCACATGCTTTGCATAAAGAAGTCTGTTCTGGGTAAACCAGATGCAATAATGCTGGTGATAGTATCAGAGTAGCCCTTAATAAGGAAAAGCCTAATTTCAGTTGAAAACTCCCATTTCATTTGTCTTACCATCTTATTTTTTTTCCTGATTACAGCCGCAAAAAGTAAATGACCTATTATGGATTCTATGGGCCGTATACAATGTGGCTGGCGAGGGGGTTAAAAGGCAGGGAATCTCACCATTTAACCCCCATGCCGGCCGGTCACCCTATTCTACATTTCGGGGGAATTCTCGCTGTCAGTGGATGGCGATGAATCCCACAAATAGTGAGGCTTACAGCTAACGCAGGGAGCCCGCTGTATTTAGCCGCGAGCCTCGCTGTTTTATCGGCCGCAAATGCAGATTCCCCATCGCTACAAAAAGCTAGTGAGGGGGAAATGGCAAGTGCAGGGGGGCAGTGCAATACTGACCGTGAGCTGTGACAGCGAGCAGTCAGCACTTCCTCAATACTGTAAGCTGTAATGTGTATTGAACTGTGGCGCTCTTTATTTGTACTCTTTTTTTGTTATTTCTTCAATGTTATGCCAAGTTCTGTCTCCCTGTACTGTTCCTTTGTACGGCGCCACGAAACACTTGTGGCGCCTTATAAATAAAATTATAATATAATAATAATACTGCTCGCAAAAACTCATTGAATATACCCCTATGTGTTTTTGCACAAAAATGTATCATTTGCCAGGCACCAAAAATTGGGACTAACTGAATATCATCCGAAAAAATATTGGTGATAATTCTTTTCGGCTCCAGTTGAATATCTCCCCCCCACCCACAAATTTAATTTTGTTTGTGGGAGTTAAAAATAAAAAATCTAACCTCACATACAGTTAAACAATAATATATAATGGGTTATGAGTATAGATTTCTTTATCACAAAAAAAAAGAACTCTTTAATGGGACAGTCTGCAGAGAAAAAGAAAGAAACCTGCTATTTCGTATGATACATTACGCACTTGGTTCCCTCTTTTTGCTGAAGTGCAGCCTAGATATAAATACTGAAGAGTGCCTTTTTCCAAAATTGCCAATTGGGTTTTTAAAGCCTTATGTCATTTAACACTTGATTTATAAAAGTAAAATGTGTAATTTCTGATTTAGATTCCATTAGGAATCTTTTGCTTGAGTCATTCAGTAGTGATTAAGAATCTCTCTACTCTACCAATATTATAATATCTTTTTGGGATCAAGAGTTTAGGATAATAAGGAAAGATGTTAAAACGCAATATGAATTGAAATGAATAATATGAAACAATAGCAGCCAACTTGCAACCATGTCAAGAGAGATAATTAAGGTGGAGCACATTACACAGTATATTCATAAAGCACATTCATTCGAAACGTCCTTTGCTATATCCCCATTATTGAAAGTTATTATGGCTGCTCTGCTGAACAAATCGGTTATCATAGCCATTGTGAAACACACACTTTAATTAGAAAACCCAAAGGGAAAGAGCTGCCAAAACCTCTATGAAGACAAGAAGGCAAAACTTGTCAAACATCCAACCTTAAAGCAAATGAAAGAATAGTAAAATGCAATAAAGTAAATGACAAGTAATTGCACGTTACGTTACATCACTTGTACAATAAAACAAGTACATCATATTTATAATAATTTTACATACTGTCTAGTATCATATTGTTCTACAATTCGAATCATTTTGCTTTATTAACCATTTCAACTAATATTGCATTCCAAAAATTATGTATGCTAACACATGGATGGGCAGGCACCCACCTCCTCTTCCAGCCCCCAAACTAGTAACCATAATAAATGCAAAAATAAATAGTTCTATGCATTGTAGCCAAATTTGCTTGCAGGTATCTAGGGGGGGTATGCAATGTGGCATCACGGCTGTCGTGATCCAGGCTCGTTTGCGGTCAGATCGACCGCATAACGACAGACGGGATTCAATTTCCCGCCTGCTGATGGGCACAAAGGGGGCGTGGCTGCATAAACGGCCGTGAATTGTCGATCTGCAGCCCGGATAACGACAATCCACGGCAGTTATCGTCAGAATGGGCCCAACAGCTTCTTAAGTCGGGCCTGTTCTGCCGTGATCCTGCATCAATGCTGTCGTTAATGACAGCATTGAATAGGGAGCCACCGCTATTTCCAACTTCGGAAACATTTAACAACCTCAGTGCAGGGCTGCAGAGGTGGTTAACTATTTCATGATGTTTCCCAATTCTAGGTACAGTATGCAAATAGTGTACTTCATGTATCAATGGAGATTTGTGCTGAAGTGAGGATGTGTAGCACATGTACAAAAATCCCCCTTATACTGTTACACTTTCACAGTATCATCATACCTTTCCATTACCACATTTGCAATCTGTAAATGCTAGATTAAATAAAGAAACTGCCATGGGCAGGTAGGGAAGGTGTCCATATATTTTGGCCAAGCACCTCAATTGTGGTTTATGTTAGATTACAGAGTTGATTATTATTATTTTTTAAAATACTTTATTGTTTTTGCAAATATGACATGTAAACAGGAAAAAAAAGCATAGTACTATATAAAAAACACACAGGAAGGCATCATCATCAAGATAACCCACCATAAAGACATTCAATAACCCTTATAACCAATTATCACATGTACAGTACCATTACAATAACACAAAAACAAATTCAGGGTGAAACCGGGAGAGGAGGAGAGTGTCAGCTAGTCAATCGCAATAACAATTTCAATTACAGTATACAAAGTTATTACGCTAGATAGTTGTCCATGGTAGTTCTGCATGAAAGTGAAAAGTTCAATGCATCCATGCTCTAATAAAATGATTTGGGGTGTCGTGAATGGAAGCAGTAATGTGCTCTAGTTTGTAAGTGAACCATATGGCATCAACAGAGCCGGATAAGGAAAGTGTTGTTTTCGAATTCCAAATACCCGCAATTCAAAACATGGTTAAATTAGCTTTGTAATTGGTGCGAGGTACCAGAGAAAGGGCGGGAGAACAGAGTTCTGGTGTATTATGAGTATTACGGATTACAGTTCTTGCTATTATAGGAGTGTGCATCTGTATTTTTTTTTCTCTCAGCAGGATAGCAGCACTTTTGTAATTAAGGTTTGCGTCCAAGGTCCCCTCACCCATATACCTTAAAATTCTCTTTAGGGATTTGTGAATACTGCCCTTTTCTTCAGCCTTAGCAGTGATGCAGCTCACAACCCTTCACTCACAATCTTAGCAGTGCTGCAGCCTACAGTACTTCATAATTTACAGTTGACATTCAATTCTAGTGCTGATTGTCAGAAAAACCCTTGGATCAGCGAAGAACTCGCTGATCTATGTGTTTTAGTCAAAACCGCAGCCATATTAAAACTATTTTCCAATGATGCAGATTCAACTTTAAACAAAATCGAAAACTACATTGGCGTGAATGCCAGCCAAAACATCCACATTGAATATGTAGTGTATGGCCAGATTTTTCAGCTAGCAGAAGCTGTAGTACAGTATGGCCATGTTTTTTTTTTTTTATAAAACACGTACTTTAAAGAATGTCTAGAGAGCAGATTGCAAATTACCCCCCCAGGTAAGTCCAGACCTGGTTAATTATTTTTTCAACCTCCACCACTTGGGAAGCTTATAAAAAACTATGTATGTCAGAGCCATACAAGCCCAGATCACGGTTAAAAGAAAATATTTAATGCCATCCAGAGAAAATCCTAGTAATAAATATGGCCAATTTCTGCAACATAGAAGTAAATAAAATAAATAAATAGCCATACTAAACATTTGCAAAACATACAGGTAACCCTTTTTTTAGTGTACCTGAATTTGTCTTTATGAGCCTAAATGAAAAACCTCAGCCAGGGTAACATAGAAAGCACTTGGAAATGCTAAGGCACATAAAACGCTAGGAAATGTTTTCCATTTAGTCGATCCACAGCATAACTGAAAAGTGGTTGGCTGATGAAGTTATGTCTTTTCTTAAATCGCTCAGAAATTCAAAACTGAAATGAAAATAACAGCACAGCAATAATATATATAATGGCACTATATTGGAAAATACTTAGGAAGAGAGGGATCTAGGTGTCACTATTTCAGGTGACTTAAAGGCAGGTAGGTAATGTAACAAAGCAATGAAAAAGGCAAGTCAGATGCTTGGTTGCATATGGAGAGGAATCAGCAGTAGAAATAAAGTACAGGTTGAGTCTCCCTTATCCGAAATGCTCGGGACCACGAGCATTCCGGATAAGGGAATTTTCCGGTTTTTGGAATAATTTTTTTTTAGGCATACTTACCTGCCCCTGGTGGGTCCTCGATAATCCCTCGGCGTCCATGGCAGGCCTTCAGCATCCTCTCCAGCGGTCCCAGGAGTGCTTTGCACGAGTTCCCAGGCGCGCTGGTGACGTCACCGGCACTCGCGCAAAGCACTCCTGGGACCGCCGGAGAGGATGCTGAAGGCCTGCCATGGACGCCGGAGGACTTGGTAAGTATTAAAAGAGGGTGGGGGGGGGGGGGGGGGGGGGGGAACGAAGAAAAAATGTTTTTTAATTATTCCAAAAAAACACGGTTTTTGGAATAATTCGGATACGGCATGCCCGGATACGGTATACCCGACCTGTAGTAATAATGCCACTGTATCAGTCATTGGTACGACCTCATCTAAAGTACTGTGTTCAGTTCTGGAGGCCACATCTCTAGAAGGATATAAATACATTAGAGACTGTACAAAAAAGGGCAACTAAAATGGTGCATGGCCTTCATTATAAAACTTACCAGGAAAGACTAAAGGATCTTAATATGTATAGTTTAGAGCAGAGAAGGGAAATGGGGTGCATGACAGAAACTTTCAAATATAAGGTACAGGTGGGGGACATTCTTCACAGGAAGAGGAGTAACAGAACACAAGGACATACACGGAAACTAGAGGGAGAAATTTGAGGAAAATTACTTCACAGAAAGGGTAGTGAATAAGTGGAATAGCCTCCCATCAGAGGTGGTAGAACAAATACAGTAGAGCAATTTAAACATGGTTGGGATAGGCATATTGATATCCTTACAAAAAAATCGATCAAAATATGGTTTGAGGTAACGTGTTTAAAAAAGGGGCAGACTAGACGGGCCAAATGGTTCTTATCTGCCGTCGAATTCTACAGTATGTTTCTATGAGCTGTAGTCTGCCATTTTTGCTTGTATGCATCATGCAAATACTTAAATATATCTAAACCCTGTGGCTAATGCCATATTTCTGTCTAGTTTCGCAAACATAAGAATTTTTACATTTAACAAATTATCATAAATGTTTGCTTTTTACATTGACTGTCTTGTATGTCATCCAAAACTTCTTTATAAACATACATTTTAGTTTTTCAAAAGCACAAAATGTAAACTAAATACAGTACATACTGTATGTCTTGAAAATAAAATATCTTGTGCATCTGCTGAATTAATGAATTTTTTTGACGAGAGAAAAATGCTATCACACGCTTATCTATATGTACATTTGTTAAGTACTGCACAGGGATTTTATTCTTTCAACATTTCTAAATATCTTGAATATTTCTAAAAATAAAGTATGGGTTTCAAAATCCTGGTGGGATGCCATCAAAGCTTTATCAAAAGAACCTCATCACTTCCTTTATATCTTTGAGGGAAAAGCAAGTGGAAATGCAAACAGAGCTTGAAAATATTACATCTTTTTGAAAGATATTTGGACAAAGAGGCTCTCAGGAGTCTGAGTGCACAGTCAGTGCTAAAGGGGAAAAACATTTCAACAAAAAATCATGATGTTATAACAAGCATTAAGGGCATCAGAGATAAAAAGTATTGATACTGAAGTAAATATAGCCTGTTATATAACAGTAACCACTTACTGCTATTGGTACAGTGAATTGATCGGCTATATTCAGTCTCTGGAAACTGAAATATATATATTCCTTGTAGCAGCTGCGATTTATCTGTGGTAGTGGAATTACTGTTTTTTTTTTTATTCTTTTCATTGAAGTGCTCATTGAGTAAACATCCACATACAAATCAGTCCAAATAACAACCAAAAACAATAAATAGTACATTTTACCAATCAAAAATTGAACAAGAGATTCAAAGTTTTATAAAGCACATATAGCAATTCCATAGAGAACAGTATTATATATTGTCCGTAATCAGAGGCGTAACTAGAACTCTTTGGGCCCCATAGCAACATTTTGGGAGAGAAAAAGGGATTTTTGTAAGAACTTACCGTTCGAATCCCTTTCTCTGATATGGTCCTGGTGACACAGCTTCACATTGGGATGTAGGAGGGTCCGTAGGAGCCAGGCACCTATCCTAAAGCTTTAGAGGGTAGGCTCCTCCCCTACTTCATCCCAGACTCTTCAGTTCAATCTTTCAAAGCCACTGGAATACATTAACTCAGTACAAACGCTTGCACACATTATATGTACATCTTTCAAAAATAACTTTTAACCATATAACATGACACATCATGAACCTGGCATACTTACTGAGCGTAAGGGAGGGATCGCTGTGTCACCAGGACCATATCAGAGAAAGGGATTCGAACGGTAAGTTCTTACAAAAATCCCTTTTTCTCTTTCAATGGTCCTGGTGACACAGCTTCACATTGGGACGTTCCAGAGCCGGTCCTTTGGGTGGGTACGCTCAGGTCTGCAGCTCTCATCACTGCTCGCCCGAATGATGCGTCCTCCGACGCGAACTCATGGAACCTATAGAATTTGGCAAAGGTATGAACAGCCCCATGTCGAACCGCCCAAGAGGTGGCAACCGACCTGGTGGTATGCGCATTAATCCTGGCCAGTACAGGCCTACCAACTTTAGTATATGCAAACGCTATAACAGAGCGCAGCCACCCAGCAATGGTCTGCTTACAATTTTGTGTATGTCATACAAAACTAACAAGGTGTCAGTCTTTCTGACACTCTTAACTCTGTCCACATAAACGCGCAAGGCGCGCACAACATCCAAATTCCTCAATTTGTCCCTTTTCCTTGTACCCTCTGGGGGTTGAAACACAGGCAGAACTATCTCCTGATTTAGATGAAAAGCGTAGACTACTTTTGGTAAAAATTGGGGTACTGTCCGAAGGACAGCCCTATCATCATGAAATATAAGGAAGGGAGACTAGCATGACAATGCTCCCAACTCCGATACTCTTTTTGCAGACGCCACTGCCAACAAAAATATCAGTTTCCATGTAAGGAATTTAAGGTCTGCTGACCTTAATGGTTCAAAAGGTGTCTTTTGAAGACACTCCCGAACCAGAGATAAATCCCATGGTGCTACTGGTTGCTTGTAGGGAGGTTTCAATCGAGACACCCCCTGCAGGAAGGTCTGTACTTCCGGTAATATGCAATCCTTCTTTGGAAGTAAATTGACAAGGCCGAGATCTGTACTTTGAGTGACTGAAGGCTTAACCCATAGGAAAAACCATCCTGCAAAAACTCCAACAATTTTGCCAATTTAAAGCGTGATGTGTGTGACTTCCGTCTTTCACACCATCGAATATAGGTCTTCCAGACCCATAACAATTTGCAGAAGACACTGACTTTCTGGCTTTAATTATTGTGTTAACCACCGCCTCTGAGAATCCTTTATTCCTTAAAATGGCGATTTCAACCACCAGGCCGTCAAAATTAATCGAGCTGAATCCAGATGGTTGAACGGTCCTTGCTCTGACCTCAGAGGTAGACGCCACGAGTCCACAGACAATCTCTGAAGCCTCGAGTACCAGGATCTCCTTGGCCAATCTGGGGCCCCTAAAATTACTGGAATTGTCTGGGCCTGTATCTTTTTTTTTTTTTTAACACCAGCATTGGAACTGGCGGAAAAACATAAAGAAAATTCCCCTTCCAGGGAATAGTCATGGCATCCACTGCTTCTGCCAGTGGATCCCTCGTCCTGGCATAAAACCTGGGCACCTGATGGTTCAACCTGGATGCCATCAGGTCCACATCCGGAGTACCCCACCTCAGTGTAATCTGGTGAAATACTTGTGGGTTCAGGTTCCCCTTCCATCAGCTCCTCCCTGTTCAGGAAGTCGGCCTCTATATTCTCCACTCCTGGTATGAATATTGCTGATAATGCTGGAACATTCTGTTCCACCCACAAGAAGATTCGGGACACCTCCCACATAGCCAGCTTGCTGCGTGTGCCTCCATGGTGATTCAGATATGCCACAGCTGTGGCGTTGTCGGTCTGAATCCTTAAAGGGAGCCTCTATAATCTTTCTCCCGCCAGAGAAATCACCTTCCACACAGCTCTCAGTTCCAAGATATTGATCGGCAAGGGAGACTCCTCTGGGGTCCACAAGCCTTGCAGATGCAGGTCCAAGACTACCGCCCCTCAGCCCCTGAGACTGGCTTCGGTAGTGACTACCAGCCAGCTCCAGGACTGCAGGTACCGACCCCACTGAAGGGAATCCACCTCCGTCCACCATTTCGGGGAGGATCGAGTTTCTGAATACAACACTATTTGTCCTGACCAAGTTGTCATAATGTTCCACTGGAACACTCGAGAGTGGAACCTGGCGAACTGCAACGTCTCGAAAGACGCCACCATCTTCCCCAGCAGCTCGAGGCACCTCCATACTGATGTGCTCTGAGACCCGAGGATCTCCTGGACCAAGGCAGCCAGATCCCTGGCCTTTGCCTATGGTAGAAATACCCGATGTAGGTGGGTATCCAGAACAACTCCCAGGAATTGGAGTCTCTGTGACGGCACCAACTGAGACTTTTGTAAATTTAAAAGCCAGCCGTGAGCCTGCAAAAACCCGATGGCTTCTGCCCAGTGACTCTTCAACATGTCTGCTGACTCCGCTTTGAACAGCAGGTCGTCCAAATATGGAATCACCGTGATTCCCCTCAGTCGAAGCACAGCCGCCATTACAGACATTATTTTGGTGAATACCCTTGGCGCTGTGGCCAGGCCGAAGAGCAACGCCTGGAATTGCACGTGCAGGTCTCCTATCGCAAACCTCAATAGAGCCTGATGTTCTGGGTTGGATAAGAACATGAAGGTACGCGTCCTGGACATCCATGGACGCCAAAAATTCTCCCTGGTCCAGGCTTAGCAGCACTGACCGTAGAGACTCCATTTGAAATGGTCTACCTACAATTGGATATTTAATGACTTTAAATTGAGAATCGGTCTGAAAGACCCGTCTGGTATGGGCCCCAGAAACAGAGTGAAACAAAAGCCTTTTTTCCCCTCCGCTCTGGGAACCGGGATCACCACACCCTTCTCTAAAAAAGAATGAGCCGCTCCCAAGAGAGCTGTACGGAGCCGAGCCTCCTTTGGTATTGGCGTGGGAATGAATCTTCTTGGAAGAAGACCTTTGAAGGGAATTCTGTAACCCTGGGTTACATTTTCGAACACCCAAGAATCCCGGTCTAACAATGCCCATGCTTCCTTGCACAGTGTCAGACGTCCCCCCACCTTGACCACCGCCGGGCAAGGCCCTTGGCAGTCATGCAGAGGGTTTGTCCTCTCCTTATGAGTTTGGTTTCTTATGAAAAGAACCAAATTTAAACTTTGGGGCCTTGCCCCTGGAGGACTGAAACTTTTCCCTAAAGGGCTGCCCTCGAAAGGATGCACCTCCTCTAGGGGAGGGCCGAAAGGACGGCCTGAAAGCAGAAAACCTAGATGTCTGCTTGGCTGCAGGGGCTGGCAGGAAAGTACTTTTGCCACCTGTGGCCTGCTTAATAATCTCTTCCAGTTCAGAAGCAAATAACAGCTTTCCTTTAAAAGCTAGTGCCTCTAAGGCTTTCTTAGACACATAACCTGCCTCCCAAGCCTTAAGCCAGAGCACTCTCCAGGCATTTACAGACACTGTGGAAACTCTGGCAGCCATTTTGAGAGCTTCCTCCTCAAACTCCAGTACATGCTCTGCAGCTGCTTTTAAGCTTCTCAGCAAGCAATAACACACAAGGGTCAGCGTGTAAAATAGTGCACAAATTACTGGCCCACACAATCATGGCCTTAGAGACCCAGGCTGAAGCAATCAGAGGGCGTAGGGTGTATCCTACCCCTTCAAATATTGCCTTGGGGTTACCCTCCAGCCTTTTGTCTACGGGGTCCTTAAAGGCTTTCCCCCTTGTACTGGTAGCACAGTGGCTTTTGACAAACGTGCCACAGAAGCATCTACCACTGGGACTTTTTTCCAGAGGTCAGTATGCGCCTCAGGCATGGGGTACAGGCTTAAAAATCTTTTAGGCATCTGAAGCCTTTTATCAGGGGTTTTCCAGGCCCCTTTGCAGGGAAAGTAACAGTTTCTTTAAACTGTCTCTTAAGAAACACCCTTTGCAGGAGTTTTATCCTCCACAGACAAATTCAATGCCTGTTTAACAGCAGTAATAAAATCCTCCACCCCTGAGGCTGAGGACTCTTCTGAATACTCTCCTTCCTCATCAGCAGCTAACATGGCACTGAATAAGACCTTTTAGGGGTCCCCACAGAATCACCATCAAACTTGTCCAACAAGTAATTAAACCTGCTGAATCCCTTAGCAGTATCCTGCATAATAAGATAGGATCTGTCTGGATCAGAGGCAAGGAGCCAGAGGACTGCTGAGATAATGGCAATGGTCTAGGAGAGGTTACCAGCACATTACTCTGCCTGTCCAGCAATGCACCAAAGCATTAACAGACCTGCCCAGGGACTTGCCCACACAGGTTCCAATAGCACTACCCTCTGGTGTTCACTCCCCATGGGTTTCACAGCAGCGCAAGAAATACATAAGCCCCCCCTGGCCATCTACTCAGGGACAAATTTCAGTGTACAACCACTGCAAGCGCTCAATGCATTTAAGGCTCCCTCCCCCAAAACCACAGACTGTTGCTCAGACATGATGTTCTTAAATAACACAGTCACAGTGCATTAAATATACAAGCATTATTACAGTGTACTTAGTCACTTAGCTGTCTGTAGTCTTCAGAATGGGGAAAGCGATGCCCAGGAAATCCAATCACTCTGTCAGGATCTGTAAGCCAGCTCAGCTCCGCTGAAAGCGTTCTGAATGGCGCCAAAACAGAGTGAGGGAAGAGACCAAGTCCCTGCTGCTGCGGGGTCTGTGACTTTTGGCGCCAACTACCCCCAGACAGCCGCTCCCTTAGTAGGATCTCCTAGTTCCAGTATCTCCCCCTCGGCCGGGGACCACTCGGAACATGCCTGTAACACACTGCTGTCCTCTCATATAGGAGCTCAGTGTGTAAGCTCCGCAGAAAATGGCCGCCGCCATCAAGGAGCGCCTGTCCCCCATGATCCCCACCTAGCGTGAAGCCGGTTTCAGAGCGCTCCGGAGCCCAGGCAGCTTCTTAAAAGAAGCTGTAAGCGCTGCACAGGGAGGCCCGACAGCACCTCCCCTGTGCACAGTGAGCTGACAGGACGCGCTTCTGTCAGCTCCTGCTGCGCTAGCAGATTGAGGATTCACTAATGAGAATCCTCACTCTGTGCCTACCTAGCTAGGGTGAAAGTTAATAAAATAATAAAAATTCCCTAACTACTCTAATTCTTCAGCTGCTCCTGCAGCCCTTTAGAATAGCACCTACTCCAGTGGGCACATAACACGAACTGGAGAGTCTGGGATGCAGTAGGGGAGGAGCCTACCCTCTAAAGCTTTAGGATAGGTGCCTGGCTCCTACGGACCCTCCTACATCCCAATGTGAAGCTGTGTCACCAGGACCATTGAAAGAGAAAGAGGAGCAAGCGAGAAAGGGAGAGGTATGAGCAGGAGTGAGAGAGAATGTAAGGGAGGGAAGGATAAAGAGAGTCTGGTAGAGACAGTGTCAGGTAGTGCAACAGAACTGGGGAAAGAAAGAGAGAGGGGAAAGGCAGGAAAGAGATAGCTGGGGAGGAGAAAGAGAATAGGGGCAGAGTGATGGAGGGGGAGTAAGAGGGTTGAGAGAAAACAGAAAGAACAGTGGTGAGAAAGAAAGAGGAGAGTGAGTGGGGCAGGGAGAGAGAGAGATGAGACAAGGGGAGGATGAGTGAGGGGGGAGACAAGGGGGCTTTGAGGGGGATAAGAGGGGTTGGGAGGGAGAGAGAGAGAGAGGGAGAGAGAGAGAGAGAGAGAGAGAGAGAGGTGTGAGACAGGGGAAAGGGGAGGGAAGAAAACAGGAGAGAGGTGGCTGGGGAGGAGGAGAGTGCAAGACAGAGGAAAAAAAGAGAGGAGAGCATGAGGGAAGATCTTCATCCGTCCCACCCCACCTGACCAGGCATCATGTGCCCCCCTGCCCTCCCACAGTATAAACTGTCTTGTGTTACTGTACCTCCATATCGGCACCAGATCTCAGCAGCGCAGCGTGTCCACATCAGCGGCGCAGATGTCAGGCAGGCAGTCAGTCAGCCCGGGTCCCGCTGTCACACCCCCCCCCCCATCGCCCCGGCAGTGCCGGCACTAGCACCTTTCTCGCACCGGGGCTGGTCACCAGATAGTGACGTTGAGCCCCGGCAGCGTCAGAGAGAGGAGGGAGAGCAGAGTCTGGTTTAGCCAGACCAGCTCCTCCCCCCTTCATTGATTGGTGACAGTAAAGCTGCTGTGGTGGGGGGGAGATAAGGCACGGAGAGACGCGCCGTGGTCGGGTAGGATCAGGGGAAGAAGGGGATGAGACGGCGGCACTGCGGCCGCTGAGGCACTAGCTAATAAAGGTCTAATGGGCGCAGGGGATGCCTGCTTAGCCTTCGGGTCCCCCAAAGGCCCGGGCCCAATAGCAGTTGCACCCCCTGCACCCTCCATAGTTACACCACTGTCCGTAATAGAGATATGTTTTTATATCTCAAAAAGAAAGAAAAATACAATAAAAAAATGTGGGTCCCCTCAGGCACATTTTTCTAAACTGGACATAGAGGGGAGGGGCCAGTACACCCTGCAGAAGATTTTTATGCGCCCGTCTCCTGCGGAGGTCACTATTCCGCATTGTATTAAGACCCCAGTATCCCATATGGATCATAGAGAAACAGAATTAACTATATTTCCACTACCTGAAAGAAATTATCTACCATATATTGCTATCAATTTTGAAAACTCAACAATAATCTCTGCCAGGGGATCACCCATCTAAAAAACAAAAAAATACAACAACCACACTGCAAAAAAACTAATCCATTCACACATCTTCTGCATTGATTATTGCAATAGTTTTAACTAGTCTAACCGCTACAAAATATTTTGAATACTTCTGTGAAGTTAATCTTGCTCATTAGACATGTATTGTCTGCAGAGCTGCTCAATTAGTAACCTGCATTTCATCGTATTAAAATCTAAAATACTTTTACTCACACACAAGGCCATTAACCATACTGTACTAAAATGCAGCTCTTTACGTATTTCAGAATATTTCACAAGCCGACCTCTTCGCTCTTCTCAAGATCTAGGTCTCTCAAACACACTCATTCATGATTGCAGGACTTTCTTCTTAGTGGAATGCCTTCTCAAAAACAATAAGACCTCTAGTCTCCAAACCTTTCAGTGTTCCCTGAAAAAACATACATCTTATCTCAAATTCCAGAACCACCCACACAAATCTTCATTTTGAAACCTGGTGGACATTTATGAAATATAATACATATTCTTGTGTTTCAATGGCTACCGCTCTTTGTTAAGATTGCAAGCGTGGCCTTCCTACATATATGTCTGTTATTTCCCAGTCTTTTATTTTTTCATGGTTTCCAATAGTAAAGTGCAATGGAATTTATTGCGCTATATTACAAACTTATTAAAATACATACAGTAAGAATAAATCCATTCTACTGTTCACCTTGATAATGGCAGGCAGCAATACTAAACCAAGTACTTTATTTTGTTTTTATTGAACAAATACACTGCTGCAAGAACAGTGCAAGAGAATGTGTAGCTTGCATCAAAAAGGGAGATTGTCATGTGAGCTAAATACTGTAGTTTTCACAAATACAGTACATTTCTTATATCCATTCCTTAGTTACAGCCAAGACTGTTTCCTCTCTACAACAGGTGAGAGAATTCTGACCCAGTCAAATATATGATTATAACTTATTAATGAAAGCCTCAGTAATGACCTGTTGGGGTTGCTACTGGAGCAGAGATTTGAACAGTATATAGCTATATTTCTATTACACAAATCTAGAATTTAACCTATACCTACTTAATCTCACAGCATGAATTCATATTTTTTTAGCAGCTGATAATCTTCTTGCCCCAAATACACAAGTCCCTTCAGGTTAGAATATTAAATATTGTAAGCCTCTTATAACTTGACATGCAAACTTCAATTACAAACTACAGTACATCCCACCTTTGGCACTGGTGATATGATCCTTTAACTCAGTCATTTCTGGGTGTGCTGAGAATGGGTTCTGGCATTGAGGTGTACTGTACAATGCCATCTCTGATTGAAAGACAACCATTACCTTAATAACATTTACTAATATATAAACCTATATGTATAGTAATATACCATTGTATATTGCATAACATGTATGCTAAAGTAAATTATATAATGATTATGTCAATAATACAGGCATTTTTCCACTGCTCAATGCATAAACGCTATCCATCTTTTCAGTAATAGAAATATTGGCAAAGGATGTACTGTACATTAATTGAAAATATAATTTCAATGAAAAATTAAGCTAGTAATGAAGATAATGCAGTTCCCCAATCATCACATTCTTTATTTAAACCTAAGGAAAAGCATATATCTAGGAGTGCAATCAGAGTCATTGCTGCTGCAGTGCGAGGCATTAAGAATGTATACTCTCCAACATTAAGATGTACAATGCATCAGGATCATTGTCATCATAAAAGGGTAAGGAATTACATGGCCACAGTACAAAGACAAATATAACACAAAATAAAACTATATATATATATATATATATATATATATATATATATATATATATATATATATATCTAATGAGGCTCAGTAGTGTGTGTGGCCTTCATGCGCCTGTATGACCTCCCTACAACGCCTGGGCACGCTACTGATGAGGTGGCGGATGGTCTCCTGAGAGACCTCCTCCCAGACATGGACTAAAGCATCCGCCAACTCCCGGACAGTCTGTGGCGCAATGTTGCATTAGTGTATGGAGCGAGACATGATGTCCCAGATGTGCTCAGTTGGATTCAGGTCTGGGGAATGGGCAGGCCAGTCCATAGCATCAATGCCTTTGTCTTGGGGAACTGCTGAGACGCTCCAGCCACATGAGGACTAGCATTGTCTTGCATTAGAGGGAACCCAGGGCAAACCACACCAGCATATGGTCTCACAAGGGGTCTGAGGATCTCATCTCAGTACCTAATGGCAGTCAGGCTACATCTGGCGAGCACATGGAGGGCTGTGCGGCCCCCAAATAAATGCCACCCCACACCATTACTGACCCATTGGCCAAACCGGTCATGCTGGAGGATGTTGCAGGCAGCAGAATATTCTCCTTTGGCATCTCCAGACTCTGTCACGTGCTCAGTGTGAACCTGCTTTCATCTGTGAAGAGCACAGGGCGCCAGTGGAGAACTTGCCAATCTTGGTGCTCTCTGGCAAATGCCAAACATCCTGCACAGTGTTGGGCTGTAAGCACAACCCCTACCTGTGGATGTTGGACCCTCATTCCACCCTCATGGAGTCTGTTTCTGACCGTTTGAGTAGACAAGCTGATGCTGCATCTACACATACGGCAATAGACCATAGAAGACAGCAGTGAGTGTCTTTACTTACTACAACTACTGTTGCTTTTGCATAATATCTTGCATGGCTGTGTGTGCGTCTGCCTCTGAATCTATTCCAAAATGCAGATTAACCACTTGCGTTACATTAAACACATGCTTTAATAGCAGTAAAAAAAACATGAATACAGTTACAGGGATAGAACTCACTTGTCTTAATGACTCCCTACTTACATATTCAGTGGTTAGGAGCAAGGGTAGCACAGTAGCATCTACATTTTTTTGCAAACCCTTACTTCCTCCAATAACATGTAAATGCTGTTTACAACATACTGTATCCTGGCATAGTCCATAAAGTCACTGGTAGCCAACTGAATGTGTTAAAATGCTATAAAATCATATAATACAAAGCTGTATAAGTATTTACAGTAAAAATACATTGTAGAAAATAAAGCAATAAAACAAAGTGGTGTTAAAAATGTAATAAACATTTATTGCTGTTTTTTGCGCAACAAAAATATTTTCTTTAATATATTTTTTCGGTACTTATGTATTATCTGGACTCCCATGTTAAATGCACCCCATTTTTTCAGAGCCCTACTATCCAAACACGCATGGTGTTGATTTTATATAGTGTGGTGAGCGCTGCAAGCCACCGTGGCCGAAGCGTGGTGAGCGCAGCGAGCCCCGCGAGGGGACGCGGTATCCTAAGAAAAACGGGAGTCCAGATATTACATAAGTACCATTTTTTCTCTTAAGAGTATTACAAGACAGACAGAAAAGATTACACACACATATATATATATATATATATATATATATATATATACTCATGTCAAATGAATCCACGTTTACAGCATGGCATTAAAAATTCAAGCATAATGTAGGTCCTAAAGCATTTCCAGCCAGGCATAACAAAGCTGTGATTCAAACAGCATATTGCTGTGATCTTCATATGGCAAGACCAAAGGGCCAGACATGTTTACCTGGCAATTACAAATCTAGGAATAGTATATTGTTTATTAAGTTTATGACCATAAAACTTATGCATAGACAGCCAAACCATGATCAAAAATAGTGAATAGTGGGCAGTCTCCAGCAGATAGACCCATACTAATGTGCTATAAAAAGATCAGGTAAGTAATTTAGAAGAAATGATCATGCAGTAAACGAATGTAAATGGCACCCTATTCAATGTTTGCCAAAAGCATACAGTAAATGCCAGCCGTTTCATGCTCGCTGCAAGTCGCTGGTGTATTTCAATGCGGTTTTCACTGTGATTCCCCGAGTGTGTATTCAATGCTAGGATGGAGAACTGCTTTCACCAGGATTTTCGCCATGATTCAACGTTTTGCATTCAACGTCTGTTGAAGGTGAACTGGAATGTGTTCTTTTAAAATAAAAAGGTTTTTTTGTGGGCTTTCTTGGTGTCAAAAAATCAGTAATTTTATTTTGTGAAGGGGCATGCTATTTTTTAGTGTGCTTTCAGCACCTGAATATATATTTAATTTGTAATTTTTTTCTTATTTTTTTACACCATCGCCAGCAGGGGGCGGGGAGCGGGTCATTAAATATTCACTGCACACTGGTCCCGCTCATTACAAATGCATGAGCGGGACCAACGCAGCTCTCCGGGGAGGCAACACTGAGCTGCCTGTTTCCCCGGGAGCCCTCCTTCCCCCCACACATTCTGAGGCAGGCAGGGTGGCTTCCATCTACCTGCTTGCCGTCGTCCCCTGGCGGTATTCGCCGCAGGGGTTAAAATCGCTGTCTCGGGCAGTGAGCCCTTGAGGCGTTGAATAGGGTGAGAGGGAGGGCTGGCAGCGAATGCTCCAGTCCTCCGGAACCCTGCGAATGTGCAGCGAATCCTTAACAGGATTTGCGGCACATAGCAAGAAATGTCATTGCATACCTGCCAATGTCTGTATTACTTCTAGAGATTATGCAAACAATAGCACTTTATAGTGTATTACAGTCAAATCTTGTAAGGAATATTTAATACGCCCATAAAGCAGCTTGGAAATAATCTAATAGCACAAACTGTACTATGTTCACATATAACATCCTCAACAAAATGGGAGGGGGGGTTGGAGTGAATTGCGCTGCTGGTCACAAATAATTTTACAATAGTACACACTGATTGGCTGAATAAAGATGAGTTCCGGACACACTGTATCTTTTTTTATATATATAAATCTTTATATGAAAACAATATAATAATACAAAATGCATACAATATATAAAAACAATATACAATATAGCGAAAGTTGGGATCCCAATTAATTAGCTAATTAGCTTTTGGTAAATTCACAGCAATATACTTTAGCTCAGCAGAATTATGCAGAAAAATCTGCAGATGACGGTAGTCTGCAGTATCAAATGGGGGGAGTGGAGGAGTCCGGTTTATACAGGGTATATTGTATATGGACTGGCCAGTTGATTTTATTTTTGGAAGGTTATAAGCAGTCACAATAATATATGCTCACCCTAAATGATGGTGCTTCCTTTAGGCAGGTTTACAGGGGTCTCCTACAAGCGGTCCCAGTAGTTGGAAATTGGGATTCCTTAGAGATGGAATAGTCCCTCCTCTCGGCAGCACGCCGGTGTGACCTGCCCGCAGTTAGATGAGAATCACCGTTCTGGCTGCGGCGGTATAAGGAGTGACTTGATAGGCGAAGTGTTCCGCTTTGCGGTGGACCCAGGTCCCTTAGATGTACAGTAGCGTGGGAGATGGTTTGTTTGTGCACAGCTGATGGCCGGCAGCTCGGGATGGAGGAGAGCCGCACTTCAGCTGAAAGATGAGTGCACAACCGGCGGTGAGCCTGGAGGGAGGGTTTGTGCTGCAATGAGCCCGGGCAGCGTGAGGCGTGAAGCGGCTAATTGCCGATAGCGTTTGAATGGCTTACGCTTCCTCTGTGGAGCAGCTGGGGTATTGCTGGCTGGATCAGCGTGAGGCGTGAAGCGGCTAATTGCCGATAGCGTATTGAATGGCTTACGCTTCCTCTGTGGAGCGGCTGACCGGGCTCATTGCAGCACAAACCCTCCCTCCAGGCTCACACGCCTCTGAAGTTGACGACTTCCGGGAACGGGACCGCACGCCCGGCCGGTAGTCGCTTGTTGCTGACGACACGTACGTGCGCGTCGTACATGTGCGTCATCCCTGTGCAGCCATCACCATGGATACATATCCACAAACTGAACGGAGCGCATACATTTAGATACATTGCCAGAACAGTAAAAATTGCCAATCATTGGGCACGCAATCCGCGGCCGGCTACAGAGGTCTGTTAATACACTGGTGGCAAATAGCGTTAGAGGGTGGTCATGACTAGTGCGGGGCAGTGGTATAAACATGCTATACTGCAAGCGTGTCTGTAATAAGAACAAGTATCAGCAGCAGATCGCAATGTCATAAGCCTAGTGATGGGGGATGTACGTACATGCTGTCGGGTGCAGGCAGCTAAGTGGATAGGCATATATACTAAATACAGGCACCATTCAGTTGTGTTACTTATATAAATGTACCATAATTATACAGCAAGGAAGAATTTAGCAGAGAAGAATAGTTAGAAAAGAATATATACATGCAAATTTATGCACAGAGCAGAAGAGAATTTAGCAGAGAAGAAAAGTTAGAAAAGGCTATATACATATACAGAGTAGAATATTTTAGCAGATAAGAATAGTTAGAAAAGAGTTTATAACAAATATTGTAATAAATTTAAATTGTAATAATGCATGGAGGTAGTCACCATGGTCAGAAGATAGCATTTCAATTACACTGGATGCATCATGTATTCCCATATATATGGGGGAGATACCCAAGAAATAAGAGTGATAGTTACTAAATCACATATCGGTTGTAGAGCAAGGAGGAGCTGTATAGAGTAGGACAAATTTCGCAAAGAAGAACAGGAGGAAACCTTAACCACTATATAAAAGTAGGAAAGAGACATTTAGCAGAGAAGAATAGGGTACTTATGTATTATCTGGGCTCCCATGTTAAATGCACCCCATTTTTTCATACCTCTACTATCCAACTACGCATGGAGTTGATTTTATATAGTGTGGCGAGCATAGCGAGCCACCGTGCCCGAAGCGTGCCGAGCGCAGCGAGCCCCGCGAGGGGACGCGGTCTAATAAGAAAAACGGGAGCCCAGATATTACATAAGTACC